>NC_056730.1:14428569-14751069 GCF_019279795.1 Protopterus annectens
GTGAAAGTATAGAAAATGAGAGTGAAGGACATTGTAGTGGTCATCAGTGAGTCACTCAGTCAGTGAAAGTATAGAAAATGAGAGTGAAGGACATTGTAGTGGTCATCAGTGAGTCACTCAGTCAGTGAAAGTATAGAAAATGAGAGTGAAGGACATTGTATTGGTCATCAGTGAGTCACTCAGTCAGTGAAAGTATAGAAAATGAGAGTGAAGGACATTGTAGTGGTCATCAGTGAGTCACTCAGTCAGTGAAAGTATAGAAAATGAGAGTGAAGGACATTGTATTGGTCATCAGTGAGTCACTCAGTGAAAGTATAGAAAATGAGAGTGAAGGACATTGTAGTGGTCATCAGTGAGTCACTCAGTCAGCGAAAGTATAGAAAATGAGAGGGAAGGACATTGTAGTGGTCATCAGTGAGTCACTCAGTCAGTGAAAGTATAGAAAATGAGAGTGAAGGACATTGTAGTGGTCATTAGTGAGTCAGTCAGCGAAAGTATAGAAAATGAGAGTGAAGGACATTGTGGTCATCAGTAAGTCACTCAGTCAGCGAAAGTACAGAAAATGAGAGTGAAGGACATTGTAGTGGTCATCAGTGAGTCACTCAGTCAGCGAAAGTATAGAAAATGAGAGTGAAGGACATTGTAGTGGTCATCAGTAAGTCACTCAGTCAGCGAAAGTACAGAAAATGAGAGTGAAGGACATTGTAGTGGTCATCAGTGAGTCAGTCAGTCAGTGAAAGTATAGAAAATGAGAGTGAAGGACATTGTAGTGGTCATCAGTGAGTCAGTCAGTGAAAGTATAGAAAATGAGAGTGAAGGACATTGTAGTGGTCATCAGTGAGTCAGTCAGTGAAAGTATAGAAAATGAGAGTGAAGGGCAGTGTAGTGGTCATTAGTGAGTCACTCAGTCAGCGAAAGTATAGAAAATGAGAGTGAAGGACATTGTAGTGGTCATCAGTAAGTCGCTCAGTCAGCGAAAGTACAGAAAATGAGAGCGAAGGACATTGTAGTGGTCATCAGTGAGTCACTCAGTCAGCGAAAGTATAGAAAATGAGAGTGAAGGACATTGTAGTGGCCGTCAGTGAGTCAGTCAGCGAAAGTATAGAAAGTGAGAGTGAAGGACATTGTAGTGGTCATCAGTGAGTCAGTCAGTGAAAGTATAGAAAATGAGAGTGAAGGACATTGTAGTGGTCATCAGTGAGTCACTCAGTCAGTGAAAGTATAGAAAATGAGAGTGAAGGACATTGTAGTGGTCATCAGTGAGTCACTCAGTGAAAGTATAGAAAATGAGAGTGAAGGACATTGTAGTGGTCATCAGTGAGTCAGTCAGCGAAAGTATAGAAAATGAGAGTGAAGGACATTGTAGTGGTCATCAGTAAGTCACTCAGTCAGTGAAAGTATAGAAAATGAGAGTGAAGGACATTGTAGTGGTCATCAGTGAGTCACTCAGTCAGCGAAAGTATAGAAAATGAGAGTGAAGGACATTGTAGTGGTCATCAGTAAGTCACTCAGTCAGCGAAAGTACAGAAATTGAGAGTGAATGACATTGTAGTGGTCATCAGTGAGTCAGTCAGTCAGTGAAAGTATAGAAAATGAGAGTGAAGGACATTGTAGTGGTCATCAGTGAGTCACTCAGTCAGCGAAAGTATAGATAATGAGAGTGAAGGACATTGTAGTGGTCATCACTAAGTCACTCAGTCAGCGAAAGTACAGAAAATGAGAGTGAAGGACATTGTAGTGGTCATCAGTGAGTCAGTCAGCGAAAGTACAGAAAATGAGAGTGAAGGACATTGTAGTGGTCATCAGTGAGTCACTCAGTCAGTGAAAGTATAGAAAATGAGAGTGAAGGACATTGTAGTGGTCATCAGTGAGTCACTCAGTCAGTGAAAGTATAGAAAATGAGAGTGAAA
Source organism: Protopterus annectens (assembly GCF_019279795.1). Classification (NCBI taxonomy): domain Eukaryota; kingdom Metazoa; phylum Chordata; order Ceratodontiformes; family Protopteridae; genus Protopterus; species Protopterus annectens. The sequence goes on from NC_056730.1 coordinate 14,430,480, forward strand.
GACATTGTAGTGGTCATCAGTGAGTCACTCAGTCAGTGAAAGTATAGAAAATGAGAGTGAAGGACATTGTATTGGTCATCAGTGAGTCACTCAGTCAGTGAAAGTATAGAAAATGAGAGTGAAGGACATTGTAGTGGTCATCAGTGAGTCACTCAGTCAGTGAAAGTATAGAAAATGAGAGTGAAGGACATTGTATTGGTCATCAGTGAGTCACTCAGTCAGTGAAAGTATAGAAAATGAGAGTGAAGGACATTGTAGTGGTCATCAGTGAGTCACTCAGTCAGCGAAAGTATAGAAAATGAGAGTGAAGGACATTGTAGTGGTCATCAGTGAGTCACTCAGTCAGTGAAAGTATAGAAAATGAGAGTGAAGGACATTGTAGTGGTCATTAGTGAGTCAGTCAGCGAAAGTATAGAAAATGAGAGTGAAGGACATTGTGGTCATCAGTAAGTCACTCAGTCAGCAAAAGTACAGAAAATGAGAGTGAAGGACATTGTAGTGGTCATCAGTGAGTCACTCAGTCAGCGAAAGTATAGAAAATGAGAGTGAAGGACATTGTAGTGGTCATCAGTAAGTCACTCAGTCAGCGAAAGTACAGAAAATGAGAGTGAAGGACATTGTAGTGGTCATCAGTGAGTCAGTCAGTCAGTGAAAGTATAGAAAATGAGAGTGAAGGACATTGTAGTGGTCATCAGTGAGTCACTCAGTCAGCGAAAGTATAGAAAATGAGAGTGAGGGACATTGTAGTGGTCATCAGTAAGTCACTCAGTCAGCGAAAGTACAGAAAATGAGAGTGAAGGACATTGTAGTGGTCATCAGTGAGTCAGTCAGCGAAAGTACAGAAAATTAGAGTGAAGAACATTGTAGTGGCCATCAGTGAGTCACTCAGTCAGTGAAAGTATAGAAAATGAGAGTGAAGGACATTGTAGTGGTCATCAGTGAGTCACTCAGTCAGTGAAAGTCTAGAAAATGAGAGTGAAGGACATTGTAGTGGTCATCAGTGAGTCACTCAGTCAGTGAAAGTATAGAAAATGAGAGTGAAGGACATTGTATTGGTCATCAGTGAGTCACTCAGTCAGTGAAAGTATAGAAAATGAGAGTGAAGGACATTGTAGTGGTCATCAGTGAGTCACTCAGTCAGTGAAAGTATAGAAAATGAGAGTGAAGGACATTGTAGTGGTCATCAGTGAGTCACTCAGTCAGTGAAAGTATAGAAAATGAGAGTGAAGGACTTTGTAGTGGTCATCAGTGAGTCACTCAGTCAGTGAAAGTATAGAAAATGAGAGTGAAGGACATTGTAGTGGTCATCAGTGAGTCACTCAGTCAGTGAAAGTATAGAAAATGAGAGTGAAGGACATTGTAGTGGTCATCAGTGAGTCACTCATTCAGTGAAAGTATAGAAAATGAGAGTGAAGGACATTGTAGTGGTCATCAGTGAGTCACTCAGTCAGTGAAAGTATAGAAAATGAGAGTGAAGGACATTGTAGTGGTCATCAGTGAGTCAGTCAGCGAAAGTATAGAAAATGAGAGTGAAGGACATTGTAGTGGTCATCAGTGAGTCAGTCAGTCAGTGAAAGTATAGAAAATGAGAGTGAAGGACATTGTAGTGGTCATCAATAAGTCACTCAGTCAGTGAAAGTATAGAAAATGAGAGTGAAGGACATTGTAGTGGTCATCAGTAAGTCACTCAGTCAGCGAAAGTACAGAAAATGAGAGTGAAGGACATTGTAGTGGTCATCAGTGAGTCAGTCAGCGAAAGTACAGAAAATTAGAGTGAAGAACATTGTAGTGGTCATCAGTGAGTCACTCAGTCAGTGAAAGTATAGAAAATGAGAGTGAAGGACATTGTAGTTGTCATCAGTGAGTCACTCAGTCAGTGAAAGTATAGAAAATGAGAGTGAAGGACATTGTAGTGGTCATCAGTGAGTCACTCATTCAGTGAAAGTATAGAAAATGAGAGTGAAGGACATTGTAGTGGTCATCAGTGAGTCACTCAGTCAGTGAAAGTATAGAAAATGAGAGTGAAGGACATTGTAGTGGCCGTCAGTGAGTCAGTCAGCAAAAGTATAGAAAATGAGAGTGAAGGACATTGTAGTGGTCATCAGTGAGTCAGTCAGTCAGTGAAAGTATAGAAAATGAGAGTGAAGGACATTGTAGTGGTCATCAGTGAGTCACTCAGTCAGCGAAAGTATAGAAAATGAGAGTGAAGGACATTGTAGTGGTCATCAGTAAGTCACTCAGTCAGCGAAAGTACAGAAAATGAGAGTGAAGGACATTGTAGTGGTCATCAGTGAGTCAGTCAGCGAAAGTACAGAAAATTAGAGTGAAGAACATTGTAGTGGTCATCAGTGAGTCACTCAGTCAGTGAAAGTATAGAAAATGAGAGTGAAGGACATTGTAGTGGTCATCAGTGAGTCACTCAGTCAGTGAAAGTCTAGAAAATGAGAGTGAAGGACATTGTAGTGGTCATCAGTGAGTCACTCAGTCAGTGAAAGTATAGAAAATGAGAGTGAAGGACATTGTATTGGTCATCAGTGAGTCACTCAGTCAGTGAAAGTATAGAAAATGAGAGTGAAGGACATTGTAGTGGTCATCAGTGAGTCACTCAGTCAGTGAAAGTATAGAAAATGAGAGTGAAGGACATTGTAGTGGTCATCAGTGAGTCACTCAGTCAGTGAAAGTATAGAAAATGAGAGTGAAGGACTTTGTAGTGGTCATCAGTGAGTCACTCAGTCAGCGAAAGTATAGAAAATGAGAGTGAAGGACATTGTAGTGGTCATCAGTGAGTCACTCAGTCAGTGAAAGTATAGAAAATGAGAGTGAAGGACATTGTAGTGGTCATCAGTGAGTCACTCATTCAGTGAAAGTATAGAAAATGAGAGTGAAGGACATTGTAGTGGTCATCAGTGAGTCACTCAGTCAGTGAAAGTATAGAAAATGAGAGTGAAGGACATTGTAGTGGCCGTCAGTGAGTCAGTCAGCGAAAGTATAAAAAATGAGAGTGAAGGACATTGTAGTGGTCATCAGTGAGTCACTCAGTCAGTGAAAGTATAGAAAATGAGAGTGAAGGACATTGTAGTGGTCATCAGTGAGTCACTCAGTCAGCGAAAGTATAGAAAATGAGAGTGAAGGACATTGTAGTGGTCATCAGTGAGTCACTCAGTCAGTGAAAGTATAGAAAATGAGAGTGAAGGACATTGTAGTGGTCATCAGTGAGTCACTCAGTCAGCAAAAGTATAGAAAATGAGAGTGAAGGACATTGTAGTGGTCATCAGTGAGTCAGTCAGTCAGCGAAAGTATAGAAAATGAGAGTGAAGGACATTGTAGTGGTCATCAGTGAGTCACTCAGTCAGTGAAAGTATAGAAAATGAGAGTGAAGGACATCGTAGTGGTCATCAGTGAGTCACTCAGTCAGTGAAAGTATAGAAAATGAGAGTAAAGGACATTGTAGTGGTCATCAGTGAGTCACTCAGTCAGTGAAAGTATAGAAAATGAGAGTGAAGGACATTGTAGTGGTCATCAGTGAGTCAGTCAGTGAAAGTATAGAAAATGAGAGTGAAGGACATTGTAGTGGTCATCAGTGAGTCACTCAGTCAGTGAAAGTATAGAAAATGAGAGTGAAGGACATTGTAGTGGTCATCAGTGAGTCACTCAGTCAGTGAAAGTATATAAAATGAGAGTGAAGGACATTGTAGTGGTCATCAGTGAGTCACTCAGTCAGTGAAAGTACAGAAAATGAGAGTGAAGGACATTGTAGTGGTCATCAGTGAGTCACTCAGTCAGTGAAAGTATAGAAAAGGAGAGTGAAGGACATTGTAGTGGTCATCAGTGAGTCACTCAGTCAGCGAAAGTATAGAAAATGAGAGTGAAGGACATTGTAGTGGTCATCAGTGAGTCACTCAGTCAACGAAAGTATAGAAAATGAAAGTGAAGGACATTGTAGTGGTCATCAGTGAGTCAGTCAGTGAAAGTATAGAAATTGAGAGTGAAGGACATTGTAGTGGTCATCAGTGAGTCACTCAGTCAGTGAAAGTATAGAAAATGAGAATGAAGGACATTGTAGTGGCCGTCAGTGAGTCAGTCAGTGAAAGTATAGAAAATGAGAGTGAAGGACATTGTAGTGGTCATCAGTGAGTCACTCAGTCAGCGAAAGTATAGAAAATGAGAGTGAAGGACATTGTAGTGGCCGTTAGTGAGTCAGTCAGTGAAAGTATAGAAAATGAGAGTGAAGGACATTGTAGTGGTCATCAATAAGTCACTCAGTCAGTGAAAGTATAGAAAATGAGAGTGAAGGACATTGTAGTGGTCATCAGTAAGTCACTCAGTCAGTGAAAGTATAGAAAATGAGAGTGAAGGACATCGTAGCGGTCATCAGTGAGTCAGTCAGTGAAAGTATAGAAAATGAGAGTGAAGGACATCGTAGTGGTCATCAGTGAGTCACTCAGTCAGTGAAAGTATAGAAAATGAGAGTGAAGGACATTGTAGTGGTCATCAGTGAGTCACTCAGTCAGTGAAAGTATAGAAAATGAGAGTGAAGGACATTGTAGTGGTCATCAGTGAGTCACTCAGTCAGTGAAAGTATAGAAAATGAGAGTGAAGGACATTGTAGTGGTCATCAGTGAGTCAGTCAGTGAAAGTATAGAAAATGAGAGTGAAGGACATTGTAGTGGTCATCAGTGAGTCACTCAGTGACAGTACAGAAAATGTGAGTGGAAGGATAATGCAGTAATTCACGCACCCACATATCATCAGTAAGTCAGTCAGTGAAAGCACAGGAAATCAGAGTGGAAGATATTGTAGTGATTTACACACCCACAATTCATCAGTAAGTTGGTCAGTCGAAGTATAGGAAATCAGAGTGGAGGATATTGTAGTGATTCGCACACCCAAAGACGGTAGTGTTACAACCTTGCATTATCGTGGGAGTATTTCTGTGTTAAGCTGTTGTGGAAGGATCCTGATGCACTTTATCTTCAATGGATGAAATACAATTAAACATCTAACATTTCCGCAGGAATGATACTTGGTTTCATTGTGCAACATGGAACTGGTACAGCACTCATTAGTCTCATTCGCATGTTCAAAGCCAGTTATAAATGTCACTCTGCAGGAACAAGCTTTCCTAAATTTTTAAATGCGTTTGACTTGGTAAAGTTTTTTTCATTGAGAAGATAAATATCCTGTAGCTAGATAATCACGATGGTCAATTGTTAATGTTTTGAGAGTTACCTACCTGACTGGTTACTGATGGCTAATTTGCAAGGCAGCTATCTCAGCTAATCCTACAAAGAAGATCCAAAATGCTCGGTGCTGATTAAATCCAACCAAAGGAAGACAGTCCAGGCAATCAAATAAGAAAAAACCTTCCAGAAGGATACTGCTGTCGTATAAAAGTTCTTTATTAAAACCAAAACAAGAATCTTGCCCATGTTTTTATGTGGGCAAGACCAACAATATGTTCAAAGTGAGACTGTTACAGCATCTATCAGCCATAAGGAATGGTGATGTTCATAATGCCCTATGCAGGCATGTCACTGAGTTTCCAACACATGCTTTTACCTTTAGGGCTATAGTGAACGTCACATTAAACAAGAGAGGGGGGGATGTAAAACAACAGACAGAACTGGTTGAGTCAAGGTGGATCATTGAACTCATGGCTCATAGATGGCCCGGCCTTAATGATGTCATACCCATGAAGCCCGCCCTGAGAAATAGGCGGGTCTTTTACTGATTTATGATTGGCTTAGGTTTGTTTTAAATAATGTCTCAAGATGATTATGCTTTGTCTGATGAAGGGTAACACCCGAAAGCGCTAATCCTACAAAGCAGCAGCATTCTCAAAGGCTCTGTGATTGGCCATCTACTTTTCATGGTCTTTCTGACTAATCTGTGATGACTTTGGGAAGAGTCTATTTCTTCCAGTAAGCTAGTGATGTAATTCTCTGTCGCATACCTTCAAAACTAGATCACATCTAAAAGTATTTGCATTTCTACTTTCTTATGCTTGTGAAACATAATGATATTACAATGTGCTTTTCTCATGTTCTGATAATTATACCTTTGTTCTGCCTAACTGCAACTTCCACAGTTATGGCTTTGGGTATTTCACAGCCATTATCAATGTTCTGAATGTCTTGATAAAGTAAATGCTTAGAGCTTGATGTCCTACAGTTACCTGTGTGTACTTGATGTATTGTGCTAATATTCATGCATAGCTGACTGTCCTGTAATACTACCCACAGACTCATACTGCTAAAATTCACCCTACTGACTTACACTGCTATAATAAAGCTACCCAGCCCAGACCAACCATACCTGCACACACACTCTCATCCAGTACCCCTCCTTTTCCCCATCACTCTTTGCCACACTTCAGTACTCTCATTTCACAGCCACACCTCTCCCACTCTACCACCACTCATTACCATTATCTATCTGCCTACACCTCTGCTCACTTTTCCTCTATCAGCTAGTAACTATCTGTCTCTCATTTTATTCCAGCTCGCTAGAACCTAATCACAAGGCCCTTTCAATCAGGAATACCATCCAAACACCAGCTCCTGCTACCCAGCACCTACAAAGTTGCTGTGTACAAATTAGACAGCTGTGTAACTAGTCTCAGCAGCCCATAACATATCCACTGCTGCTTTGCAAGCTGTAAGGGACTGCAAGGTCCACTTAATTTAATTGAAATGCAACAGTACTATTTTATTGCAACAAGCCCATTTCACACTCTTTCCTCAAACAATTGACTAGCCACTACCTGCATTTGATATCAGCTATCACTGATAGAATTTTGCTCATCTCTATTGGGGCTCTAACCCTCTCCATTCGCCCTATGGACTCACTCCACTCCTCTATCCTGCCCCCTATTCCCATCCACCCCACTACTTGTACATTTATTTCAACCACTGGTCCACCCATTTCTCACATCAGCCAGTTAATGTTTGGCCACACCCATCACACACACTGACCTATCATACTCTCTACCCATCAATAAACTATGCCTCTTTCCCCATATCACCTCCTACACCTAATCACAATTCTTAGCTCCCTCACTTATATCACCTATCTCATTCAACTACCACACCCCAACCATACATCCCTTTCTCACTCCATATCCACCATCCAACCTACTTACACACCACCTTTCCCATCCATGACACACAAACTCTACTCTTTTAACCCAACCCTACTATTTAAATACTAAATTCTTCCCATCCTACATACTCACTACACACACCCTCACCCCCATTCCAATAAATCCTTCCCCTTTCTACACTCAAACACTCCACTCTCACTAAACCACCTTACACTTATCCTCCATCAAATCATCCTGTCACTCCCTGGTGACATTCACCCCAGGCCCATACGCCCAACTATAACCTCCAACTCCACTCACAAACACACTCACACCTCTAAATCTGTTTGCCTTGCCACATTCAATGCCCAAAGCCTTAGAAATAAAATCCCTCACCTCCATGCCTGGCTTTCCCACAACCATCCCGACATAACTGCCCTCTCAGAGACCAGGCTTAAACCCTGCATAAAGGATAATGAAATCCTTCCTCCAGGCTACCACATCATTTGCAATGATAGACTTAACAAGAAAGGTGGAGGTATAGCTATTATCTACTCTTCCTCCTATACCATCACCCCATATACCAAGTTCATCCCTAACTTTAGCAGCACTGAAATTACTACAGCTCTGCTAAAACTTAGTCACAAATCCATATGCATAGCCACCCTATATATATATATATATATACCCAGGCAATAACATTTCAGTCCTAGAAGAAATCCTCTCCTGGTTTTCCTCTAATATAAAAAATGAAACCTATATCCTAGGTGACACTAACATTAATCGGGCCACAACAAATTCACAAGCCCCATCTCACTCAGTCAACCTCTTCAACTTCACCCAACTAATAAACTCACTGACCAGACAGAACAAAAATGGATCCTCTTGCATCATCATTGACTGGATCCTTACATCCTATCCCAACCTTATCACAAACTCAGGAATCCTTTCAGACCCTTGAAGCAACTACCTTCCTGCTTTCCCTAAGCATCACCCCTCCCCTCTCCAGCATCAACATCACTGCATACACACTCACAATCTCTCCCATTTCAACCCTCTAACATTTTCAGAATGTCTAAAGCTTACTGACTGGTCCCCCCCCCAAGAACTCTGCCCCTTGATAACGCTATTACCTACTTCAAAGATACCTTCTTAAACCTACCCAACAACCATGTTCCCCTAAGAACTAAACAAATCAAAGCCAATCCATCCCCTGGCTATCCAAAGAAACCAAACACGCCATGCTACAAAGAGACAAAATTTGGAAACAATAGCAAAAACAACAAACAACCCAACCTCTTACTAGAATTCAAACAACTTTGAAACTCTATAAAAAACAAATAACCAGAGACCGTACAGTATACTACTCCAAACTTCAACCCAAACACTCAACCAACCCTAGGAAATTCTGGGACACAATTTCTTCCCTCCTCCACCCAGGTAACAGAGAAAACCCCTGCCCCAATCCAAATCTTACTGATCTGGACACTGCCACTCAAGTCAACTCCTTCTTCATAGATTGCATTGGTAAATTGTCCTTCTCTTTCCACCACACCCCCAACCCCTACTCCTCCAGCCTCCCAACCCCACCAACATCTCACACCCCTCCTCCCTCTTCAATCTTAAACCCATCCCTACAAGTACTATAAAAAAACTACTCCTCCAACTAAAACCTAGCCAAAACACACCTGACAATCTTCCACCAACCTTCCTAAAAATATCCGCTGACAGTATTGCCTTTCCCATTTCCATCTTAATCAACAGATCCATCCATGAATCCTATGTCCCTTCCATCTGGCTTCACGCATACATCCCACTTCACAAAGGAGGCAAAAACACAGACACCTCCAATTTCAGACCTATAGCTATCCTTTCCCCACTTTCAAAAATCCTGGAGAAATGTATCCATACTCAACTCATGTCATATCTGACTCATAAAACCTTCTCACCCCCACTCAACATGGCCACAGTACCATGACTGCCCTCCTATCTTTCCTTGAAACCATAAACCAAGCATGCAACACTAGTAAACTCATATCTTCCCTGTTCCTTGACCTATTCAAAGCTTTTGACACCATCTCCCACCCTTTACTCTTTACTCAGCTCTCATCTCTCAATCTCTCCAATTCCACCCTAGCCTGGTTCTCAAGCTACCTGTCTGAATACCAACAAGCCATTCAATGGAAATCCTCAACCTCCCCCTTTCTGCACACCCCTACTGGGGTGCCACAAGGAGCAGTTCTAGGACCACTACTCTTCAATGTATTTATCAATAACTTTCAATGTACCATCCCTGACTCCTCAGTAATCCAATATGCAGATGACTAAACAATCATCTGCTCAGCTTACCCCCCCCCCCTCTGAACTGCTTCAAAAAAATCAGTCAGCCTTCTCTAAAACAGAATCCTGGATGCAAAACTACCACCTTGCCCTAAACGCTAATAAAACTAAACTGATGATCTTTTCCCCCTCTAGAAATTCCCCAATCAACAAAAACTCTTTCTCTGTACTCAGTAAGGATAATATCTCCATCACAACTGTATCCAATACCAAACTCCTTGGTGTCTTCATTGATGAACCTCTAAAATTTGACACCCATATCCAATGTGTCATAAAAAAAAACACACTAAAAGCTAGGTCTCCTATACAGACACAACTGCTCTCTCTCCCTCTCCACCAGGAAAACCCTAAATTCCTCCTACCTTCTCCCATCTTTTATGTACAGAGCTCATCTGCTAAACAATCTCCAGCTCAGCCTACAATCTTAACTTGACTCATGCTACAATAAAATAAGTACATTTGCTACCAACTCAAAAAACTCCTCCCACCACTGCGACTCTCTCCATACTGTACAATGGCTCGAACTGCCTAATTACTTGTCCTTGCTTAAACTCACCAATGCCCATAAACTCGTATATAAACCTGCCAGCTGCCCCTCTCTCTCTCTCTACCACATTAACTCCTTACATCCCTAACCGCTCACTCAGATCAGAAAACCAAAACTTCCTACAAGTGTACAAGCCCTCATGTACCCCTGGCCACCTGCTGCTTTCCTGCTCCATTTCTAAACTGTGGAACTCTCTCCTTCCCACCCTTCACAATACTCCTGACCTCATCAAATTCAAATCTTTTTTGTTCTCTCATCTTACTTCAAAATGGATATGCCCATGTCACTCTCTAACATAACTTCCACCCTCTAGCTATTAATTTTCTCCACCCTCTGCTACACCTACTTCACATAACCTCACTTACCTATTACAACTCTCTGTTACAACCTTACTGGACAGTGACCTGCTGCACATAACTTTACTCTCTTATATGAACTGCATTTTAACTCATAAAAATAAAAATCCACATGTATTCTCACTTGTCTGTACCAAGTTTATGTTATCACATTTATTTTTATTTTATACTGTATTTCTATGAATATAAAAATGATTGTATAGACTGTTTGCATTTTGTATTTAGATTGTTTGTATTTCTATGAATACAAAAATGATTGTATAGATTGTTTGCAATGTCTGCAATTGTCATTGGAGCTTTTCTCCCCAGGTCTCCACTGAAAATGGCCTCTTCGTGGCCCAGTGGACTTCCCCGGTCATTAAACTGAAATAAATAAATAAAATAAATATCAGCTAACTAACCCGAGATTAAAATTGTTGATTGTAAATAGGTGCTTAGTCAAGACTGTACTTGAAGTTAGCAGAGTGGCTGACACTACTCGAGAAGTGGTCCCCATATGAAATACCTCCTCCTCCTCTTCTTCAGTAAGGAAACAATGTTCATCTAACACATCAGCCAGGTGCCTGTGAAGATTCACAATAAACTTGATTACAAGTTCATCACTGTAGCACTTCCTAATCAGGACATTGTCTGCATCACATCCAAAACTGTCTGAATAAAGCTTTGACTTATTAATGAATTGCTTCCTGTGTCAAAGGTGCTGGGTCTGAACCTTTCCAGCTTCACTTGCCTACTGTGTGACATTGAACAAGTAACTTAAGCAGACAGTGCTTTGGGTGAATGAGAATTTGAGCTAGGCTCCTTAATGCTCTCATGGACTGCATGCCTAGTAACTACCTGCAAACCTAACAATTAATATACATATTCATTAATCTCTTTGTTCGAACTTTGGTAATGTTTTTTTTTTGGCTTGTCTCATCCTGAACTCAGGTTTAGTGATTCCATTTTAAAATGTTAATAGTTTGGAAGCACTGAAAAGGCATAAATTTAAGCATAACTTTAATTTCACACCTCCAAATGGGTGGAAGAAAAATTGTCTAGTTGAAGTGGTCTCTATAAATGCCTTTGCCACCTAAGTACTATTAAAAGTATCATGTCCCCCTCAAACATCAAGTGCAAATCATTGCAACAGTTTATTACTGCAGTGCTATGTATTTACCAAGTAATTAAATAATTTATTGCCCTTGACTTGCTTACATATGGATTAATTGATTTCCTATGCTCAGCCAAGTCTCAACTCATCAATATTCCAAGGCTTGAGGAAAAAACTGCTGCACTTTGCCATTGCTTTCTCAAGTCTAGACTGATGCATTTGACTGGCTCAATACCTGAAAAGAAAAAAAAAAGATTTATACTTCCTCAAAGTACAACTGATTATTTATCTTCCAGTCCTGTGTCTTTACTTTCAAAGCCTTGGTGCATCTGTCTGTTTAGTCTGAATGAGAATGTATATTAAATAGTAACTAGTATATACTGTATTCCTTTATTTCAAATTTGATGACTGAGATCATGTATTAAGACCTATTTTCAAGGGAGGCTCATGAAGTAATAACTAAAATCAACAATGCATGTTCACCTGTTTCTTTGTATTCTTCTTGCAATAATATGATACTTGAGAAAGTGCCATAAAGCAACCTCACTACAGTAACGTGAATTGTGGTAAATCTCACTTGATAAATGTCCACTGCTATTTTAAATGTTTACATACAAGCATACATAAAATGATGAGAAAATATAACTGTCATCATTAAAGTAAACAGCCAGAAAAAAAGAGGTGCCATGTTCCTGTCAAATACTATACATCAGGTTTGAGTTTATTTAAAAGGCAACCTGGGCTGTTGTCAGGGCCCATTGATGTTGTGTTTTTAGCCTTACAGAGGTCAGGGATGACCTGCGCTCTTGAGATAGGCTGAGGAATGGTGGCAGGTATACTTTGGGTGATGACTGGAGGGGACAGGGGGGTGAAGTTTGCTCGAAATCTGTCAGCCAGGTTGTTTACTTCCTCTGGTTGAGTATGGGTGGTGGCATCCACAACCAGCTCTGTGCATACCTGGGTATTCCCCTTAAGATTTCAGACATATTTACAAAATACTTTATGACATCACCTCCAAATACAGCATTGGTTATGAATCACATGCAACACAGTGGAACTGTTAACAGTCATACAACTCAACTTATTTCATGTCATTATATCAGTTGTACATCATATGACTATAAATGTATCAGTGGAAATGTGTGGGTGACAACCCTAATACCATATATGACCACATTATGACTGTTGTGGATATGGTTCATGCAGAACAGTTAAAGACACAGATGTTGACAGTCCCACAGTGCTTCTGTGGCACACATGAATAATCCTTGTGAACAGCAACACAATCATGCATACAATGAATTCCTTAAGATTGCAAGTGAATCTCAACATGTCATGTGCTTTTGTACATATGTTTGGGCCCCTACTGTTTGGCATATACTTCTCTGAAGTACAGGCAAACACTGAAGGGCTGTGGCTGACCAAGTTTGCAGACGACTGCAAACTGGGTGCTATAACAGAGTCTCCGGCCGACATGGATATCCCCCAGAAGGGCCTAAATGAGACTAATGCATGGTGTCAAAGCCATGGTCTCAAGCTAAATGCTAAAAAATGCGTAGTAATCCCCTTTGGAAAAAACAGAGTACCCGCGAACTACCACATAGGAGGTAACCCCCTGAAATCTGAAGTAGTAATAAGGGATCTAGGGACCCAAGTAGATAGTCAGCTTTCCTTTGATAACCATGTTGCCAAGGTGGTTAGAAAATCCTTCTATGTGACCCATCTGATCACGAAAGGGTTTGCATCAAGATCTAAGGATGTAATGGTGCCCCTCTACTCTTCCCTCATCAGACCCATTATTGAGTACAATGCACCAATTGGTATGTACTGGCTAGGCATCTCCAGCAGCTGGAGAGACCACAGAGGTACCTCACTAAGAGGATTACTGGCCTCAAACAGTTGCCCTATGCAGCATGATTGAAAAAACTAAGGCTTTTCTCTGTTGCATACCGCCTTCTCAGAGGCGATCTCTGTCTAACATACAGAGCCATGTCCAACCCAGAACTGTTGAACATGCTCCATCTTAGCAAAACCAAATCCACTCGAGCTACAAGCTCTAGGGATATAAACCTCAGCACAACAATGAATAGAACATACTGGAGGGATAGATTCCCTTCGCAAAGACTTCCTTTGCTATGGAACAAGGTGCCGATCTACATAAGACAGAGCCCCTCACTATCACTCTTCAAGAGGAACCTTGACGAGTGGATGGGTAACAGAAAGTTCACACCAGGGATCATACCAACAGCTCTACTAGATAGGGGCCAAGGGTACTCGCTGCTAGATCAAAGGCCTAGGGAACTCACCAAAGGGGCGGTGAATACCGCACAATGTGGCTGGGTGAATATATGCCTTCGGGCAGATAGCCCAGTACCTACCTATGAACCTATGAACCTACAGCCCTGATCAGTATCAGCAAGAAACTATGATCCCTCATAAAATCATCCAAGACTAGCTTCAAAAGAAAAATTGCCAAGGACTCCAAAGATAACCACAAGGCATTCTTTAGCTATGTCAAGAATCTAAGTGGCAATTCTCGAATATGCTCGGAGTTAGTGCAGAATGGCAAAAAATACACTGAACCAACAGATATCGCCAACATCCTGGCAGACAGGTTCAGTGCAAACTTCACCTCCCTCTCACCCCCAAAAGGGCCCATAACCATACCAGATGAATGTAGTGCTCCTGAAATCACAGACACCCAGGTTAAAACAGCCCTCTCCAAAGCCAAAAACACAGCATCAATGGGACCAGATGGTGTCCCAGGCTGTGTCCTACATGTGCTCAAAGATGAAATAATCCCTCACCTAAACACACTGTTCAAACTCAGCCTTCCCACAGGTTACATGCCCATAGAGTGGTGCACAGCAATGGTTATTCTGCTCCACAAAGGTGGAGCCACAACAGACCCCAGGAACTATCACCCTATAAGCCTGACTAGCTTGGTCTGCAAGGCTATGGAGTGCATCATCATGGATTTCATTAACAGAGACATTGGGAACCTCCAAACACTGGACCCTACCCAGTTCAGCTTTGTCAAGGGCAGATCATGCCTGCTAAATCTGGTGGACTTCTTTGAGACAGTTACCAAGACTGAGACGAGGGAAAGGTGGTCCACACAGCCTACCTAGACATCGCAAAGGCCTTCGCCGCCATTCCCCATTCATGTATTATAGACAAGCTCACCAGCCTGAACATAAACCCCTACATCACGAGATGGGTTGCCAACTGGCTCATGGACAGAACCCACATGGTAAGAGTTGTGGGAGCTAGGTCTGACTCTAAACCAGTTACAAGTGGCGTTACCCAGGGCTCAGTCCTAGGACCCCTCCTGTTCAGCATATACTTCTCAGAGGTACAGGCAAGCACAGGAGGACTATGGCTGACCAAGTTCACAGACGACTGCAAACTAGGGGCTATAATTGATTCTCTGGCTGACACAGACATCATCCAAAAGGGTCTCACTGAGACAAATACCTGATGCCAAAACCATGGCCTCAAACCATGGTGCCAAAAATGCATAGTCATCCCCTTTGGAAAAAACAAAGTACCCACAAGCTACCACATAGGTGGTAGCTCCTAAATACAGGAAACATAATAAAGGATCTGGAGACCCAAGTAGATAGTAACCTCTCCTTTGATAATCACATTGCCAAAGTGGTTAGAAAATCCTTCTATGTGGCCCACCTAATCATAAAAGGATTCACATCCAGATCAAAAGAGGTCATTGTGCCCCTCTACGCATCACTCATCAGACCCATCACAGAGTACAATGTCTCATTTGGGATGTGCCTTACAAGATACCTGCATCAGCTGGAAAGACCACAGAAGTACCTCACCAAGAGGATCACTGGCCTCAAACAGATGCCCTATGCAGCTCGACTGAAGAAACTCTAGCTGTACTCAGTTGCATACCACCTACTCAGAGGTGATCTCTGCCTGACATACAAGGTGATGTCCAACCCAGAATTGATGGACATGCTCCACCTAAAGAAAACCATTTCCCCTCAAGCCACATGCTCTAGGGATCTAAACCTCACCACAACAATAAATAGGACATGCTAGAGGGATAGATTCCTGTCCCAGAGACTTCCCATTCTCAGGAACAAGATTCCAATCTACATTAGGCAGAGCTCCTCACTAACCCTCTTCAGGAGAAACCTTGCCGAGTGGATGAGAAACAGAAAGTTTACCCCGGGCATCACTTCAATGGCTGTGCTGGACAGAGGCACAGGGAACTAATCTAAGGAGGCAGCAAAAGCCAACACATTCCGGCTAGGCTTATAAATGCCTTTGGGCAGATAGCCTACTACCTACCTATGAACCTATGAACGTTGCAACATGTGGAGGAACCCAAGTATATGTGCCCATGTAATCGGTATGATGTAATATTACTGTATGTCATGTAATGTTTCCAGATGCTAGGTGTACACATGCATACATGTGCCAGACTGCATCTGTCACTGTGATGGTTACATGACAACTGTGTAGAATGTTGATATACTGCAGTACAAGAACACACGCCTTTATAAGGCAACAATATACATAGTATCATCCCATACAAAAGCCCTCAGGAGGCATATCACTACAGCTGTTATGGAAGGAATATGTAACAAAATGTCAGCAGCAGCCATCAATATAGTAGCTCAAATCACAGATTGAAATACACTGTTGTAGGGCTACAGTTCATCCACAATTCAACAAAGCACATGTTCATAGGTTAATAGGTTCATAGGTAGGTACTAGGCTATCAGCCCTAGGGCCCATACAAGCCTAGCCAAAAAATGTACCCTGGCTTTCGCCACCCAAGAAATTTATTTTCCTGTGCCCCTGTCGAGCAGAGCCACAGAAGTGATCCCCGGGGTGAATTTCCCATTTCCCATCCAATCATCAAGATTTTTCTTGAAGAGTGCTAATGAGGAGCTCTGTTTGACATAGATAGGTAGTCTGTTCCAGAGTATGGAAAGTCTCTGGGACAGGAATCTATCTCTCCAGCATGTTCTGTTTATTGTGGTGACAAGGTTTAGGTCCCTAGAGCATGTAGCTTGGAGGGATTGGGATTTCTTTAAGTGGAGCATGTCCAACAGCTCTGGGTTTGACATAGCTTTGTATGTTAGGCAGAGATCCCCCCTGAGTAGGCGATATGCGATGGAGTAAAGCTGTAGTTTTTTGAGACGGTCTGCATAGGGCATCTGTTTGAGGCCAGTAATCCTCTTTGTGAGGTATTTCTGTGGTCTTTCCAGTTGTTGTAGATGTCTTGTGAGGTACATACCAAAAGGGGTGTTGTACTCTATAATGGGTCTAATGAGTGATGAGTAGAGGGGAACAATGACCTCTTTTTTTCTGGATGGGAATCCTTTGTGATGAGATGAGCCACGTAGAAGGATTTCCTGACCACTGTGGCGATGTGATTATCAAAGGAGAGACTACTGTCCACCTGTGTCCCAAGGTCTCATCACATTTTAGCATTAAGTAGACTACCAGCTATGTGGTAGTTCATGGGTACAGAGTTTTTACCAAAGGGGATGACAATACACTTTTTGGCATTGAGCTTCAGGCCATGGCTTTGACACCAGGTATCTGTCTCAGTGAGGCCCTTTTATAGTTTGTCCACATCGTTAGGAGTTTCGATTATGGCTCCTAGTTTGCAGTCATCTGCAAACTTAGTTAGCCAAAGACCTTCTGTGTTGGCCTGCACTTCAGAGAAGTAGATACCAAACAGGAGAGGACCCAGGACTGAACCCTGTGGTACTCCACTTGTCACTGGTCTGATGTCGGATTTGGAATCCACTACTTTCACAGTGTGGGTTCTGTCCATGAGCCAGTTGGCAACCCATCTTGTGACATAGGGATTTATACCTAGTTTACTGAGCTTATCTATAATTCCAGAGTGGGGGATGGTGTTGAAAGCCTTGGCGAGATCTAGATAAGCTGTGTGAACCATTTTACCCTCATCTATGGCTTTGGTGACTGCTTCAAAGAAGTCAATCAGGTTTAGGAGACATGATCTGCCTTTTACAAATCCAAACTGGGTAGGGTCCAGAGTTTGGAGAATACCAATGTCTTTGTTTATGAGTTCCACAATGATACGTTCCATGGCCTTGCAGACCAGGCTCGTGAGGCTAATGGGGTGGTAGTTCCCGGGGTCCATCATAGCTCCCCCTTTTTGGAGTGGGATAACCGTCGCGGTGCACCATTCAGTGGGTACAAAGCCTGAGGTGAGGCAATGATTGAACATGGTACTTAGGTAGGGTGCCAGTTCATTCTGTAGTTCATGTAGAATGCAGCCTGGGATATTGTCAGGTCCCATGGATGCTGTGTTCTTGGCTTTGGAGAGTGTGTTTTTTACCTGTGCAGCCGTGATTATAGGAACTTTGCATTCTTCCGGTATAGAGATGGGCCCTCTAGGGGGTGAGAGGGGGTAAAGTTAGCACTGAACCTATCTGCTAGGATGTTGGCAATATCAGTTGGTTCTGTATATTTAGTGTCATTGTGCTGTAACTCAGAGCAGATCTGAGTGTTCCCATTTAGATTCTTGACATAGCTATATAATGCTTTGTGGTTGTCTTTAGAGTCAGTGGCAATTTTGTTTTTGTAACTAGCTTTGGAGGATTTTATGAGGGATCTCAGCTTCTTACTGAGGTTGACCAGGGAGTTCCTCCAGTCATGGGATTTTACTCTTTTTTGCAAACAGTTTCTTTCTTCTGTTGTAGAGTTTGTTTATGGCAGAGGACCACCAGATTGGCTTCCTTTTTTTGGAGGATAACATTGTAGTTCTATTAGGGATAGCATGATCTATGCACTCGTGTAATTGCTTATAAAGTGCATTTGTGTAGGATTCGGCAGTCATACCTCTATTGTCCATCTGCATGGGTGTCATGAAGTTTGCCACTTCTGTCTTAAGAAGTGTGAAGTTGGCTTTGGAGAAGTTTTTTACGATGGTTTCCCTAATTGGGGCTGGGGGTGGGATGTGGATGTCTAGGCTGATTAGCTTGCGGTTGGATCTGACCGACGAGGAATTGACCTCTGGTGTGGAACACCGGTTTCCCATGTTGGTAATGACCAGGTCTAGGAAGTTGATCCAAGGAGTTGGAATTTATGAATTCTAGAAAACGTTGAGCAAAAGAGTTGGTACATGAGTAGTTTTCCCAGTTAATGGTGGGGTAGTTGAAATCGCCCATTATTAGGGTGTTGGGTTGCACCCTAATACTTTCCAGTATATCAAGAAATGAGGATTGTGAATCCTGGGGCATGGTGGGGGGTCTGTAGCAAGCTACAATTTGGATTGCGGTCTTGCCCAGAGTTAGTTGCACTTGGATAATCTTGGATGCATTATGCTGTGCAACTAGCCTGGAGGTGTGGATATCCTTAATGAATATGGACACGCCTCCGCCTTTAGTGCTTCTTTCTGGGTTAGGTGGCTGAAAGGTGTGGTATAAATTGAAGCCTGGTAATGCAGGGTTGCTCTCTGGAGCTTTGAACCAGGTCTCTGTCACTGCACAGATGTCAATGTTCTCCATTTTAAGGAGTGCCTCGAGTGAGTGCATTTTGAGGTTTAGACTTCTAGCATTGAGTAGCATTACCCTCAGATTTTGCTTGCTTGTACCTGTTATGGTGGTGAATTTGTCATTTGAACCTTGCCTAAAAAAGGCACTATAGGGGTGGCAAGAGCCTTAGCCAGTATCCGGAATCCTAAGGGCGACAGGTGCAGGCCATCTCTGGCAAAGCATCGTGGACTGTCGATCATGTCGTCCCAGGCAGACAAATACTGGATCCCCTTAGAATGACACCAGGCGCTTAGCCAATTGTTGAAGTCAATCATTTTGTCCTTGTACTGTGGTATCATTCTGGGTGATGGCAGGATGCTACTCAGAGTTAGGGTCATACCTGCCTGGGATACAAGATTGAAGAGCATGTGGATGACAACAACATTGATATGTGCAATTTTCAGAGGGTCATAAGGCATTACTAGGCTAACAGTCAGGGTCACATAAAATCCTAGCCATTATTATACCATTTAAACCAAAATCACTATATGCATGTGATGGAAGATAGTAGGAGTATGTGTGTATATGTGTATGTGTTTGTTTTTATTACAGACTGCCTTTGTCCATATGGCACCAGCCCATTACAGAATTAGTAATCGCATATCCAGTGGTCTGCAGATGGCTTGCACAGGGTAATGTTGGGGCTCTGCTTCATGATGTGTACATGCATCTTTGAGATGATTACATCCTTACTGTTGCACAGAAAGAATGTTATGTGAACAGAGGGAAAAGGGGCATTGGATTCATGGGGCTATATAAAATGTTTACCTGGGTGGGAGTCAAATGAAAAGAGATTTAAAAATTTATACAATGACCTTAATTTACCTTCAAACACACACAAATTGATTGAGGTCAGTTTTGAACATTACACCTGTGTAGGCATACAAGCTGGATCCCATACAATGTAAAACTAGCACCACCACATATGGCTGACTTTAACACTCTCAGAGTGCACCTTATAGAGAATGACATCATCGGGTCTATATTATTTGAACAAAGTTTTATAACTTCGAATACCATATGGGCGACATCATATGGTCGAAGTTATAAAACTTCGAATAGTGAAAAAAAAGTCACCCAACTCTGAGATCACACTACAGTGCAGTAAAGGTTCATAGGTTCATAGGTTCATAGGTTGGTACTAGGCTATCAGCCCTAGGGCCTATACAAGCCTAGCCATAACAATTCCCTGGCTATTTCTTCCCACATTATTTACTTTCCTGGGCCCCTGTCTTCCCTTTACCGCATTATAGTGTGGTCTCAGAGTTATTATATTTAAAGAGTGGGGGGTGCGCAGGGGGGCTTGCCCCCCTGCCTACAACCCTTAGTTTAGGGTTTAGTCTTTTCTTTTTTTTTTCTTCACCATTTTAAGTTTTATAACTTCGACCATATGGTATCGCCCATATGGTATTCGAAGTTATAAAACTTCATTCAAATAATATAGACCCACATCAGCAATGTATGCTGAGAAATAGATGTTTGGAGGATTGTGTGACATAGATGTGGACTCACATCCTGGTGTGAAATTGTCAGACTGATAGTTGAATGAATGAACATACACACACACACACACACACACACACACACACACAGTCAAGTTGAGTGTTGTGAGATTCAAACCCCTACCTATGAATTTACGTGAGCTACAGAACACAGCACTTAATGTTCATGCCAACACATAATATATAACTCCAAAACACTTCACAAACCAATAAAGACAGAAAGATGCCAAGGACCCAATAATCACAGTCTGCTATTGCACGTTATAAAACACACTGCCACCGTCAGCTTTCTTAAAGTATAGACTTCACCCAAAAATAGTTGTTCAAGCAAGATAAGCACCAACAGTAGTCCAGGTTTAAAAACTATAGAAACCTCAGGTCCACGGACTTGAAAATAACGTGAGAACTTTTATTGTAACAAAAGCACTTTCGGAAGGCTTCGTATCCTTCCTTCCTCAGACAAGTTTAAACAGTAATGCCTACAATATCCGCTTTATATAACAGCTTCATTAATTACCATTCAATTAGTGTTTACTCAATTAACATCATATTGTATTGTTAAAACTAGGTCTGATATATTTAAAAATCTGACTTGGTTGCTACACTCACACAATACCAAGTCCACTCACTACCATATACACACCCTATACCATAAATAGCATACATAGTGTGCAAAACCATGTAACAATATAAAAATATATAACAATATAACAATAAGAATATAAAAATAAGAATGTAAAAATATGCAGCTATGTATATGTATATATATAGCCCTTATAAAATCTGACCATAGGTCATGTAAGGTCCCGTACTGGAATTGTCTATATGTTCTATGTCCCATAACGTCAAATTCCAGTGTAAGAACAGCAAAAAGGGGTCCTTCCCATGTTACTTAAGACCCTATTATCTCCTTAGGGCTAAAAGTTTTAAAATGCAGGTCAACGAAATAGTATCGTTTAACCCTGGGAACATATGTGCGGCCGTCCTTATTTGCCATAAAAGTTCTTCTTTTTCCAACAAGGTCTGCCATGGGCCTGAGTATGGGTCGGCCTTGATCTGTTTTAAAACCGTAAATCCAAAACAGTGGTCTACATGTTCTTTAATGTGACAGGCTAATGCGTTGTTAGTATCTCCTCTGGATACTGCATACAAATGCTCGTATATTCGCTTGTTGAATGCCCTCTCGGTCTTTCCGATATAGAAGGCCGAGACCTTGTTGGAAAAAGAAGAACTTTTATGGCAAATAAGGACGGCCGCACATATGTTCCCAGGGTTAAACGATACTATTTCGTTGACCTGCATTTTAAAACTTTTAGCCCTAAGGAGATAATAGGGTCTTAAGTAACATGGGAAGGACCCCTTTTTGCTGTTCTTACACTGGAATTTGACGTTATGGGACATAGAACATATAGACAATTCCAGTACGGGACCTTACATGACCTATGGTCAGATTTTATAAGGGCTATATATATACATATACATAGCTGCATATTTTACATTCTTATTTTATATTCTTATTGTTATATTGTTATATATTTTTATATTGTTACATGGTTTTGCACACTATGTATGCTATTTATGGTATAGTGTGTATATGGTAGTGAGTGGACTTGGTATTGTGTGAGTGTAGTAACCAAGTCAGATTTTTAAACACATCAGACCTAGTTTTAACAATACAATATGATGTTAATTGAATAAACACTAATTGAATGGTAATTAATGAAGCTGTTACTTAAAGCGGATATTGTAGGCATTACTGTTTAAACTTGTCTGAGGAAGGAAGGATACGAAGCCTTCCGAAAGTGCTTTTGTTACAATAAAAGTTCTCACGTTATTTTCAAGTCCGTGGACCTGAGGTTTTTATAGTTTTTAAACCTGGACTACTGTTTACGCTTATTTTGCTTGAACAATCATTTTTGGGTGAAGTCTATACTTTAAGAAAGCTGACGGTGGCAGTGTGTTTTATAACGAGCAATAGCAGACTGTGATTATTGGGTCCTTGGCATCTTTCTGTCTTCATGCCAACACAGACATCTGACTTTGATGCTGTCAGAGTGCATTGTATAGGGAATGACATCATCGATATATGCTGAGAAGATAATGTTGGGAGAATTGTGCGACACAGATGTGGACTCACATCCCATTGTAAAATTGTCTCCAGACTGTTAATTGAATGAATACATACATACACCCTCAAGTTGACTGCTGTGAGATTAGAAACCCTACCTATCTAGTTACAGAAAACAGTACTTAGGACTAGTGCCAACACAGACAATTAAAGTTTAATACTGTCAGAGTACAATTTATAGGATGACATCATCAATGTATGCTGAGAATATGTTGGAAGGATTGTATGTAGTCGCATCCTGGTGCAAAATTGTCTCCAGACTGATAGCTGTATGAACACACACAAAATCAAGTTGATTGCTGTGAGATTAGAACCCATACCTATCTAGTTATACAAGTTAAAGAACACAGCACTCAACGTTAGTGCCACACCACAGTCTGACTTTAGCTATGTCAGACTGCACTTCATAGAGGATGACATCATCAGTGTATGCTGAGAAGATGATGTTGGGAGGTCTGTATAAAATTGCTTTGGAGTCATATACCAGTGTAAAAGTATTTACTGAATGATACTTGAGTGAGGGCAGCAAGACCTGGAATCATGCTCTTCTGACTACATACACACACTCAGACATACAGCCAAGCACACATGTTAACTGTTGTGTGATTCAATCCCCTACCTAACTATTTATACAAGCTGGAAAACACAGTACTTAACACTCGCACCATTGCAGATGTCTGATTTTATCATTGTCCCAGTGCTCTTTATAGAGGATGAAATCATCATAGTGTTGCAGGTTGAGGCTTGTGTGCAAAGGCACGGCCTAGGTGAAAGAAGATGTTATGAAGGCATATTGCAGAACTGAGCCATACATGTACCTGTTTTGAAAGATGTTGTTTAGATAACAAACTCAGGCACTCACACACACACTTTGGAAATACCAGTACTGCAAGGGTGGAGGTATGTCTTCATATTCAGACAAAGTGATGTCCACGTTAACAGAATTTACTGACAATATCAATGTGATATGATTATGGATGACCAATGTCCATGGTCACTATAAAACCATATCAAATGTAACAAAGTAGTTATGCTCTGTATTTCTGCAGTCTGCTTGACAATGGTCCAAGTACTGAGATATCATTTGCGACTGCATTACTGCAAGGCACACATGAATATCAGAATGTATGTGCTCTGTTAAGCACACATTTACTTATTTATTGGCATTTGTTTACCAGGAAAGTCCACTGGGCTGAGAAGAACCCATTTTCATATCACTGCCCTTCTCTTTTGTTTATGAATGCCTTTCCATGTAATGGAAGACAACAGCCAAGTTACCAGAAGAACCACTTCACAAACCTCATCACCACAAAACTGATTTGCGCAGATAACGGCAAAATTTTAGTGCATGCATGATTCACATTTCATAACTTAAGCTTGAACTTGTGAAGGAGTTTGCAAGATATGTTACAGGAGAAACCGCTGACAGAGACCACGATGATCATGCTATAGTCTGTATTTGAAATTCATGGTCAATGTTTTATTACATAACTGTTACCATTGCCTTCCCTGGTTGTGTGACATTAGGTGCTGAGCAAACATGGTTCTCTGATAAAAGAAAATATTGAGAAATTTAATGTAGTATGCCTTCCTTCATGCGAACAGGCTAAGTGGTGATGTGTGGCCACCAGCACTCTGGACAGTACTGAGTGTTGAAAATACACCTGTTGCATAGCTTTCTCTGTACACAGTGTATAAGAATAGTGAGCTCCTGATCAGAGTACAGGTCAGCCAGGGTTCAAATCTAGATTATTCTCATTTTTCCAAATGGTGTCAGGATGTCATTAGCTAAGTAAATGGGATCAGGACTGCAAATATGACTATCCATGACTATACTAAAGTATGTGTCTTCCCCAAATTTTATTAGTAATGCCTACCACAATACAGTTGTACAACTAATAGCTGTTTTCCAGGCCTCACTGGAAATCACATGTTGACTGGGTTTACATCTTTCCAGAAATGATAAGGGGTGGTGCAGCTTTTGAAATGATTAGTATCACCCTATTCGTGTAGGGTTGGATGTCCTGAAAACTGTGTGCAGCATGCTTCTTCACAGTAAATACAGTTTCCACATCACATTAGATGAACATTTCATCCATCTTCCTCTGAACATTACAGAAGGGGAATCCTACAGCAGATTTTTAAATCTTGCATATGACAGGAGCACTGATAAACTGTTGAATCAAAGTAACATGTTTGTATTATCCATCAGCAGAGTTATGTCAATATGCAGAAATCATGAGATGACTTGTATATCCATCAGCCTAATAGATCTACACACACACATAAAGAGGGTGGGAGTGAAGGGATAAGTACAAGGAGAGATGAACATATACATAACAATGTTTGGTGGAACGGAACTTTCATGGACATGTTTTTGACCAGTTCTCATTATTAAACTGCCATGCTCTGTAGCATGAAGTGATTGAAACAGTGGTACAGAAGGGTTAGTATCGGGACAACAGGCTTATGACAAGTAGAATAAGTTTGGATAAATATGTCATAGGTGTGGGGATGGATGTCACTTCAAATACTCATTTTTGGCCAGTATTCAGTATATCTCCATGAGAACTCACAACTGTGGCAAATGTTAAGTTGCGGGTGATTAAACATATCATACACATATAACATCAGTCCAAGAAATGATGTTAGATGCATCTGGAATTGAACCCTTAACGCTATGGGCAAAAAAATATATTCAGTCAAATGATTTACATCAACACTCCACATAGGAAGTTGTATTTTGCTACATTCATTAGTCTAAAGAACTGTCACAGTAACTGTTTCAGAAGTAATGTCTTTACCCTATGTTAACTCTGTGTCCCCTTAGAGCAGCATGTTTAAGCACCACTGCATAGAGGTAACCAGACTAGTGCAGCCAATGGTTAAAACTCACCAGGTTTTTGCATTAGTACACGAGCAGTCATTCACCGTCACTCAGCAGTGGTGCATGATGCCAAATTCTGCGCAAATGCAGAGGACAAAAGTGAAAACTATTTTATGGGTCATATCTGTCCATGTGTGTGATTCTATTTTTTGACCAGATTAAAAGTATGAAAATGGAGTTAACAGGAAAATGGTGAAATGGGGAGGGGGCAAGCAGAAAGCAGAAGAAAGGGGAATCAATAAAGGAATTTGCAGGAGTGAATTAGGAAACAACCATAGACAGCCACTTCTTCAACACTGTGGGGGAATGGCATAATGGTTAAGGTGTTTACCTTGGATACACAAGATGCATGATTTGATTCTCACATAGGGTAATTGGCTAGGCTTAAAATGGCCCACAAGGGCAGTTAGCCTAGAATGAACCTATGAACCTAATGTGAACACATAGAGAAAATTTGATGAATTTGGACTATCACCATAACACTGATGGGTGAAAACAACACAATAATATTGGACCAAATCAAGTGTGTCAAGAAGACACATATGCAAAGTGGACAGCTATGTACGGGAACATTTTTTTTTGTTGGTCGGGTGACCTTTCAAGAAGAGAGGAATGCTGGGGAAGGGACACAGGAACATGAGAGTCAGGTAGGTAGGGTAGGTAAGGAAGCAAGTGTAGACAAACAGGACAAACAAGACACAGAGATGGTGATGGACACAAAAGGTTGGGGGACACCATGAGTGGGGAATAGGTAGGGGACACTGGAGGCACAAGCCTGTCAAGTGGGGGTAACAGTGAGAATCTAGTCCTCACCGTCAGACCTGTCATCACTGTCCCCTTTCTTGGTTCCCTGTGAGATTGCTTGATGTGGGAGTCTCTTTTCTATTTTAATGAACAACCTCTCCAGGTGACTGATGCAGGTGCCAGAGCCAGTTGCTATGACATCACACAACACCCTGGCAGCTCCTGGTGGGTGACAATCACCACTTCCACCAATACTGCTAGAGGGTACCAATTCACAAGCAACCAAAGCACTGCTACTTGATGTGGATGAGCCAGGTGGTTCAGAGGTTGTGGAGACAGTACTGCCAGGTTATGTCCCAGAAGTGCTAGGTGATGGTGTGGCAGCCAGTAGAGGGTTGGTAGGCTGAGCATCAGTGGTTGGCCAAGCCTACCTCCATGTGCTGAAATACATTTGGTTTGTTGCAAGAAAGGTATGACATCAGAATGATATGTTTCCAGTTAAAAAGAAAGAGAGAGAGAAAGGCAAGGGGTGGGGTGAGACAAAAAAGAAAAGAGATAAATGGAACCATTATATGTCACATTCATGCTTTATTACAATAAATATAATTTTAATATTATATTACCTGCAGAGCTTTCCCAATCCCAAAACTGATTGTGAATTGTTACAAGTAATCCTTGGAATATGCAGATATTCCTTAAATGCTTTCAAAGATACTACGGCTTAAGTTAACAACATGGCATAAAAGACAATATTTGTGTGATTAAAATTTAAAAATTATACTTGTTGAATGTGAATGCATTGGTTACTTGTGGGAATTGAACCCACCTAATCTGAATACAGTATTACACTTGCCAAATACAATTACCAATGGCTGCAGAAGAAAGCATGTAGGCTTGCTCTTACAGTTACGATCTGCATGCTTAAGTTGCTACTGATCTATAGAATCCCAATATATTTATTACAATCATGTTCATTTATGCTGCATACATACCCCTTGTCTCTCTGAGTCTGTCAGCATGTGCCTCCCTGTTCACTGTGATTTTCTTTACACTGTAAAATAAAGGCGAGAAAAATACAAAATGAAAGCATTATACATAAAATCTTGCCTATCTACACCATTCCATATAATTTTTAGTTGCTTTATCTGTATACTTACACAGCTGTGGGATGTAAGCAGTTCTAAACTCATCCAGCCACTGGTTGTGTTGTGCCTTTTTGTACCATGTCAAGTCACTGTAATGGTGGCTGCATTGCTCCCCAGTGCATGGTATGCCAGTCGCACTGGAGACAGCTTTGGCTAGGCTGTTCCAAGCCTCAGCCTCATACTGAGACCCAGTATAGTCCCCCTGCACCAGCCTACAGCTGAAGCACTTTACAAGGAGTGAAATAAATATTTTTGATGCCTCAACACTCAATCTCTATGGCATGAGTGGTCCTCCAACAACAGTACATCTTTTTCCACCAATTTATAGTATCATGTTTTATGACCAGTGCACATATACACACAACCATGTCAACTGCATTTGCATGTTATTAAGCAAAGAGAAAGATTGCCAAATGAACAGGAAGGAAGTTTATGAAACAGCAATGTTAATTTGACATTTGGCATTAATTTATGGCACGTGTGCTGCTATACCTGTTCACACTTTGTCCAATGCTCAACATTGAAATACTAAATGACTTGGCTTTTAAGCCATGACTTT
The DNA here is from genome assembly GCF_019279795.1 of Protopterus annectens. Classification (NCBI taxonomy): domain Eukaryota; kingdom Metazoa; phylum Chordata; order Ceratodontiformes; family Protopteridae; genus Protopterus; species Protopterus annectens. Next base: position 14,458,409 of record NC_056730.1, read on the forward strand.
GGAGCGACCATTGTGAACACTTACATATTTTGCGGGTACTCACACACTGTTAAAAGTTATTTGTACAATGTGGGATTCAAACCTATGTAAAAAGAGAATGCATACATTTTTACATAGGTGACTATTCCTCATTGCCACGGAAGAAGTGTTTGTCAATCTTGGTTATCACAGATATACAGTTTAAAGAGTAATTGTGGTTATACTTCAATTAAGCCTATATGTATGTATGTGACATTGCAATGTCCTGGCTTATGCATTCTCATTTCTGATGCAGGACTAATGTCTGACAATATACTGGAAATGGATAGATTTGCATTACTTTAGCGATATATTTGTGATTTGTGGTATATACCTCAAATAACATTCTGTTTTACAGTTATACCTTGGTTATGAGAGGTGGGTGGATGATTGTCAGTAAACTATTGTGTCCATCACAGATACTGCATTTTTATTATATAATTATCATAGCCATGATAAGCCAGTTGCACACATAATAAATATGATATCTACAAAAGTACTTGTATGCTTAATCAACCTGTTATACATAGCTATCGGTATTTAGTATGACCTTTATAATCACAGTTTTGTGAAAAATTACAGTGGGATGCCCTTACTAAAAAAGTGGATTGTGGTGAAGTAGAACCCTGGCTCACCTATGTCCTGATCATGAACTTATAGCACGTACACCTGATGCCAAAGGGAAAGCCCAGCAGCAGGTGTATTTTCCACACTCAGTACTGTCCAGAGTGCTGATGGCCACACCTTGCCACTGAGCCTGTTTGCATGAAGGAAGGCAAACCAAATTAAATCTTATACTTTTTTCCTTAAGTGGTTAACCCTATTTGCACACGGGCAGGCAATGTGCAAATGTAAAAGGCAATAGCGAACATATATTAGAGAAACTCTCCCAAATGGGAATTAACCCCTACATTACCAGATGGGTAGTCAACTGGCTCACCGACAGGACACATGCTGCCAAAGTGAGTGGCTTCACCTCTAGTAAAAATCTAGGCACCAGTGGCATACAACATGGTTCTGTGCTGGGCCCCTTATGCATACCACATGGTTCTGTGCTGGGCCCCTTACGCATAACACATGGTTCTGTGCTGGGCCCCTTACTGTTCAGAATTTATTTCTCAGAAGTCCAGACAAAAATGGACAGCCTGTGGCTGACCAAATTCACTGACAATTGCAAATTGGGAGCAATTATTGAGTCCCCAATGATGTTAATACACTGCAAACAGAGTTAACGCAGACAAAAGATTGGTACCATAGCCACAGATTAAAGCTAAATGCAAAAAATTTATTATTACTCCCTTTTGGAAAGCTGATATCCCAGCTAATTACATTATAGACAGCATTTCCCCAAGTGTGGACCCACATGATCTGGGTACTCAGGTTGATAGCAATCTGAACTTTGACCACCATGTATCCACAGTAGGTAAGGAATCCTTGTATGTGGCACATCTTCTAAGTAAAGGCATCACATCTAGATCTAATGATGTTATAATTCCATTATACTCGTCCCTCATCGGACCAATAATGCTCCCTTTTCCATGTACCTCACCAGACACTGCAACAATTGGATAGACCACAGAGATTTCTCACCAAGAAATTACAGGGTACACAAAATAAGCCTTATGCAGAAAGTCTGAAAGCCTTGTCACTGTATTCTGTCTCCTACAGATTGCTAAGGGGGTGACCTGTGTCTGGCTTACACAGCAGTCCCTTACCTAGGTAACCTGATGGAATGCTACACATTTGTAAATCAAAGAGCAGGAAGGTTAGTCACAACGGGGATCTTTACCTACCCTCTGACATAAACAGATCATGCTGGAGAGACAGATACATCTCCCAGAAACTGCCAGAAACCATCAGACTATTGCCATTACAAAACACATTTGCAGTAAGTTATCTGTCTTTGCCAGAGACACAGCTTTGTAACACCAATCAAATTGTGTGCATACAAGCAATTTACATTTCATATCATAGGATCAAAGGATCATAGGAGGTTACTAAGCTAATTGCCCTGGGGGCCCTTACAAGCATATCCAAGAGTTTATCCCCAAAAAGAGAAACCTCAGTCAGCACCTGTGGCCTCTGTCAGTAAGGGACAAAGGTGGAACCCCTGGGACAAATTTATGGTTTCCCTTCCACTCATCAAGGTTGCACTTGAAGAGGGCCAGTAAGGTACTCTGTTTGACATGTATGGGAAGTCTATTCCAGAGACAGGGAAGCCTCTGGGAGACAAACCTGTCTCTCCAGCAGGTTTTGTTGATGTCACATATTAGATTTAAGCCTTTCAAGCGGGTAACACATGAGGACTTAGACTTATGGATATGGAGTATCTCTAGTAGGGCAGGCTTCGATATTGCCTTGTAGGCAAGACACAGATCACCTCTAAGCAATCTGTATGATACCGAGTAGACTGATAGTGATTTAAGCCTGTTCACATAGGATATGTGTTGGAGGCCATGGATTCTCTTTGTGAGGTATTTCTGTGGCCTTTCCAGTTGGTCCAGGCATCTGAAGAGGTACATATCAAATGGGATGTTATAGTCAATTACAGGTCTAATAAGAGAGGAATACAGAGAGGTAATAACCTCCTTTTTTCTGGATGCAATCCGTTTACTTATGAGATGAACCAAGGCTTTTCTGACCACCGCCGCCACATGATTGTCGAATGTGAGATTATTGTCAACCTGAGTACCCAGGTCTCTCACCACAGGTTGTGTGCTTAGGTGGTTGCCATTGATGTTTTAATCAATAGGGGCCATGTTTTTGCCAAATGGTATAATAATACATTTTTTTTGCATTTAACTTAAGGCCATGACTTTGGCACCAGGTATTTGTAGCTGTGAGACACTCTTGCAGTATGTTAGCATCAAGTGGGGAGTCAGTGACAGCACCCAACTTACACTCATCCACAGACTTGGTCAGCCACATGTCCTTTGTCTTTGCCTGGACCTCTGAGAAGTATATGCCACACAGTAGGGGTCCCAGGACAGATCCCTGGAAAACACCACTAGTGACAGATCTGCTGTTGGAGGTGGTGGCACTTATTTTGACCCCATGGGTCCTATCTGTGTGCCAGTTGTCCATCCATCTGACTAGATAGGAATTAACACCAAGTTGTCTGCCTGAGTGGGGGATTGTGTCAAAGGCCAGGTCAAGATAAGCTGACTTTCCCACATCCAGGGCCTTGTTGACAGTTTCAAAGAAGTTAACTAGGTTCAATAGGCAAGATCTGCCCCTGACAAATCCAAATTGGGTGGGGTCAAGTGCTTGGAGATTGCCTATGTCCTTGTTTATGAGATCCATAATAATACGCTCCATGACTTTACAGATCAGACTTGTCAAGCTGATGGGGCAGTAGTTTCCCGGTTCAGTAGTGGCACCATCTTTGTGCAAGGGGATGACAATGGCAGTTCTCCACTCTGCTGGAATGAAGCCTGTAATTAGGGTGTGGTTGAATAGGGTGCTCAATGGTAAAACTAGTTCTTGCTGGAGATGGTGCAGAATACAGCCTGGGATATTATCAGGTCTCATGGAAGCTGTGTTCTTTGCATTGGATAGGGCCTTTAACACTTGATCTATGGATATGTGAGGTTTGGAACAAGTATCGAGGATGTTGACTGGGCCTTTGGGGGGTGATAAGGGGGTGAAGTTTGCACTGAACCTATCAGCTAGCAGGTTGGCTAAGTCAGTAGGATCAGTGTAAGTGGTACCATTAAGTACTAGCTCAGAACAAACTTGGGCTTTGCCATGGAGATTCTTAATGTAACTGAAGAAGGACTTGTGGTTTCCCTTTGTTTTGGAGGCTAGTTTCAATTCATAATTGCCTTTGGATGTTTTCACTAGTGATCTAATTTGCTTGTTGAGGCAGAGGAGAAGGGAGTTTTTCCAATTTGGAATTTGTTCCTTTTTACTCTTGGACAACAGTTCTTCCTTTTGTTGTAAAGCCTGTTGATAGAGGATGTCCACTATACAGGTTTGTGTTTCCTTGAGGACCAGATTTTAATTCTGTTGGGTATGGCTGACTCCATGCAGTTGTACAGGTGCTTGTATACTGCACAGGCATATTGTTCAGCATAGTTGTCTGCATCATCTGGGGTGGTGGTGGTGTGAAGCTGCTGATACCCTCCCTTAGGAGGTTGTAGTCAGCTTTTGAGATTTTGTGTTTTGGGGGTCTCTGCTGTTTTAGCCTGGTTACGGCTGGGGAAGGCTTGGGTGGGATAGAAACTTCAAATGAGACAGACCGATGATCTGATCTCACCAGGGAAGAACATACTATGGGAGTGGTGCAGCAGTCACCCATGTTGGTGAGAGCCAAGTCCAGTATGTTATCTCCCCTTGTGGGGGATGAGGCCAGCTGATCTAGCACATTAGAACTGATGAAGTCAAAGAATCATTGAGTGAGTGCATTAGTGTAGGAATAGTTCATCCAGTCTATGGCGGGGTAGTTGAAGTCACCAAGGATCAGAGTGTTAGGGGGTACCTTGATGGAGTCAAGTAGGTCCAGGTAGGAGGTGTGGGTGTCTTGAGACATAGAGGGGGGGGGGTCTATAGCCATAACTTGGATGGGTGTCTTACCAATTGTCAGTTGCACCTGGAGTAATTCCAGTGTGTCATGCTGGTAAACCAGTCTGGAGGTGTGCCTGTCCTTATTGAAGATAGAGACTGCATCACTCTTAGTCTTTCTGACCTCATTTTGGGGTTAGAAAGTGTGGAATGAGGTATAACCTGGTAAGGCAGGGGTGCTCTCTGCAGCCCTAAACCATGTTTCCATGACTGCACAGACATTGGTATCTTCCAGTGTGTAGAGAGCCTCCAGTGAGTGCATTTTCAGATTAAGGCTCCTAGTGTTAGCAGCATGACCTTCAATTTGCTTTTTGACAGATCATTTATGTTGGAAGATTTGTCTTTGGGACATAGCCTAAAAAAGGCATAATGGGGAAGGCAAGAGCTTTGGTCAAGATCCAGAACTCCACAGGTGACAGGTGGAGGCCATCTCTGGCAAAGCATCAAGGCCTATCAACCATGTCATCCCAGGCAGACAGATACTGGATCCCTGTAGAAAGACACCAGAAACTAAGCCAATTGTTGAAGTCAAACATTTTTGTTGGTATTGTGGTATCATTCTTGGTAAAGGTAGGATGCTGCTTAGGGCTATGGTCATACCTGCCTGGGACACATACTCTGAGAGCTCAATCATGTCTCTCTTCATATAGTTTAGGGAGGTATGTTTCAAGTCATTTACACCAACATGGACAATGACAGAGTCATACTTGCACCTATTGTGGAGAGACTTAAGTGCATGTGTGATGTGGCAGATTCTAGCACCTGACAAATATCTGACTATGACCTTCTCCTTGTTGAGCCTAGTGAGGGGGGCATCAATCTGTCTCACTATTGAGCTGCCAATGACTAGTATGTTTGGTTTATTGTTATGCCTTATGGGCTGCATTGGTTTATTGTTTTGCCTAATGAGCTGTGTTTGTGAGACATTGGTGTGTTGACTACTGTGTGTGATGGGATTGATGTTTTGTGTGGAATGTTTGTGAGTGTGCTTGTGTCTTGGGGGGGTCTCTATTGTTTAGGTAACTTTTTGATGAGGACCCCTGCATAGGTGGGTGTGTAGCTCTGTGATGTGGGTGGTGTGGTGTTTGTGCTGGCAATCTCCACTTTGTCATGAGTACTGACTCTGGAGTGAGAGAGCATGGACTCCAGTTTACTGATGTAGATGCATCTCCCACAAGTAGAAGAATTATGTACTAGGAGAAGAGGACTATCCGTGAACATGAGGCAGGTGCTAAACTGTCTCAGTATGTCCATGTCAACCAGGCTGGCAGGAGAAACTGATGGGAACTGTCCAGACATAGTGTTCTGAATACCTGGCAGACTTATGGAGAGCAGGGTTTGATAAGGGTTTGTCCACAAAAACCCTAAATGTAAAATAAATGGCCTGAAGCACAAGTGCTACAATCAAAACTAAGATACTTAGAATATTAATCAGGCTACTAACATGCAGTAATACAGAACATCAAACTAAGATAATAAGGTAGAAGACAGTTAAGTAAGAGCAGCTGAATAAAGTATTAATATTTTTTTAATAGTGAAGACAGTTGGATATTCTCAGTTGGTTGTACATGTATGGCTAACATGTTTAGTGCCATGAGTGATCACACAAGCATTTATAAATATGTTTGCAGAAATAAAGCTCTGTCTTCTCTTTGTATTCTGGTCATTCTTCCCTTATCTCTGCTTTGCTATCAGATATGCAGTCTGTAGTGCATTTCATATCATTTTGCTTTTAATGTATGATAAAAATACATAACAGTGAACAACAGTTTTCATCAAAGGCAGAAGACGTCATTATGGCCAAAAAGTATACATGTGTGTTGTTTTGCTTTGTTTAAAAGCTCACTGAAGTTAGTTCCACACTTTGTAAGAGTATCCTCACTGCCACATCCACTGCAGGGAATACTGTCTCATTGTGTTTTCCTTCACTCTCACTAATCATTAACAGTTGCAAGATATTAACACCTAACACCTAAGGGGGTGGGAGGATGACATAATGGTTAAGGTGTTTAACTTAAAAACACAAGGTGCAGGGTTTAATTCTCACATGGGGTAACTGGCTAGGCTTCAAATGGCCCAAAAGGGCAGTTAGCCTAGTACTAATCTATGAACCTAACAGTGGTGTAAAGTCTACCCTGTGTTTACATCTGATACACAAAGTCAAAAGTTTGGTATTTAGCAACTCTAATAAGTTCACACCTCATTTGCATCTTCATAGTGCTTAGAGGGCTGAATCTACACTATAAAAAGGTAACCTTGTAAATGGGATACCTGAAGATGAGGAGACTTGTACATTTGGACAAAACAGAAGATTGATATTTCTTTGAAGGTGATTTCTTTGTAGAGAAGCCCTAATTTTGCTAAGTTATGCTTTTATTATTCAAGGACAGTTTAGATTTTGTAAACTGTTACAAATTTATGTATACAGCCATTAGAAAAATGAAGTTTTATCCCTATGCACTTCTTATACTTCACTGTTGGCACAGGTAGTTTTGGCAAGCATTTACATTGTGAGATAGATAGGTTACACTTTCAGAGCAACTAACTTCTTAATATTTGCTTTTGCAATTTCATACAGTATTGGAGAGAAATCCACTGTACAAGTCACTGACACTGGTGTTATGCTTCTCAGATGACCCAGGACAACCTTCACAGGAGTGGTGGGCACAGTGAAAAATGACTGGCATTCACAATATGAATGATTTACTATTTAGGAATATCTGCCATCCAGTAATAAGTGACATAACTTTCCGGTCTTCATTAAATGAATGTTGACAGAATGGGTGCTTCTACAGACCCTTACATTTTTTGAGTATTGGGGGTGCAACTTACCATTCTGTTATCCTAAATGAGAAGTGTGTTTGAAGTGTTTTTCTGTTGAAAATGTATAAAACATGCTGATGATTTTGTTGAAAACATGCACATTATGTGTGTGGTATTCCTTGATTTATACAGTCCTTTGTTTATGTATGTGTATGTGTTGGGGGAAGCTACCTACTATTCTGTTGTCCTAAATTAGAAGTGTGTTTAAAGTGATTTTCTGTCAAAATGTATAAACAGCCTAATAATTTTGTTGAAAACATACACATTATGTATGTGGTATTCCCTGGTTTATACATACCTTCATTTATGTGGGGGGAGGGGACAACTAACATTCTGTTGTACTAAATGAGAAGTGTGTTTCAAGTGCTTTATATTGACAAAGGGTACACTAACTGATTATTTTTGTGAACAAATACATTACTTATGTGATATTAATGTGCTTTATCCTTCTATGTTTTAAGTCACATAGGATTATGGCACCCAAGCCTGCAAATCCACAAACAAACCTTTTTAGTGACACAGAGAATGAGAGCATCTAGGCTCTGATGTGCCATGGAGCATTCATGCTTAAGTGAGACTGGGGGGATAGACTGCTAGAAAGGAGGTTTGGATCCAGTTAGTCACCAATGTAAATGCAGTTGGTGGTCTCAGTTGCAATTATGATCAGGTGTGGCATTGGGCCACTGATATGCTTTCATCGGTATGGAGAAGGGAGGCTGCAGTTGTCAGACAATGGCTGCCTATAGAGGGTGGTCCTACTACCAATCCACCACTGACACCAACTTAGGAGTTCCTGTCCACTGTCAGAGATCCTGACAGCTCAGGGGAGCCTGCACAATGTGTGCTTCATGTTGATGCTGATATGGCTGAGAGGCCAAGTGCATCCCAGGAGCAGTTTCTAGGTAAGCGTACATATGACAACATTATATTGGCCTGTAGACTGAAATATAATTTGGCTGCTACTGCTTGTGAAACATGTATTTTTGTATCCATACCTATTGATAAGTCATAGTTATACAAGATAGTTGTTCAGTAGACATGGGTGTGGGAAGATGTCTCAGACAAGTTTCAGTTAGAGCTATTTCTTACAGGGCATATAGCCAATTGTTTATTCACTTTCCCTGTGTTATTCACATTGTGATGCTTAATTGCCATCTCTTCATTGCTTCATTTCTTCCAGCCCCATCCTCCCTGCAAAGTGTTGAGACATCTGCACATGGTAAGCAAATGTTTCTTTTCTTATTACTAAGCACTATTTAGATATATTATCAGAATGTGTGAGGAGGGTGTATGAGTGTCTGTATTGCTGTAGCAGCTGCAGCTGTGCGAATACTGTTACTTTTTGTTCAGATATTTTGTGTTAATATTTAGGGGAGTAGCAATTTTGTTCCTGTGTTTGTTGCTTATTATTACAGGTGATCCTCAAAGTGGAAATGTAGGACTCTTACCAACTGCTGGAGTATTGGTAGCTTCTGATGACAATGTTTGTCAAATGGAGGCACAGTCTGGGGTCCAGAGGTTGCATCTGACACTGAGGTTGTGACTCACGCATCCCCTTGATTTCCTTCAGACACAGTCAGTATGCCTACGCATATCCATTCCACTGATCCCTCAGATAGTGGACAGGTTGAGCATGACACAGTTGATCAGGGTAGTGTGGTTACTGTGGTTTCAGTGATGGTTGATTCTAGCCATAGTCATGGGTGAGTTGCCATGCAGGTAGGTTGGCAAGTGTGATAAGAGGAGCCCCATTGTCTGCCCTCCACCTGATGCTGGTGTGTCATTATGTGTCATTCAAAGTATGTTTAGGGACATCATGGAGGCACAGGCACATTCCACTAGGGACTCCGAGGACATGCTTAGGGTTCTAGATGTGGCAGAAGCTGACATGCATGACTGCCTCCACCATGTTTCCAATTCAGTGGAACAGATGAATGCACAATGAAACAGGCAGTGTCTGTGTCAGAACATCTGCTGGGAGGGGGACAGCATCCATGTGGCTGTAGGGCCACAACATCATATTGTGTTAGCCAATGTGGCCATGCCTGATCTTGCTCCCATAATGGCAGTACTTCCACTGCTTCATCAGTGGTTGACGTGCCCACACCCAGGCATGGTATGCCACGGGGTCTAGGAACTGGGCATAGTCATGAGGAGAGCTTGTCTGGCAGCCATCACTCATGTTCAGGTAGCACCACCACATCTGACCATGACCAAGGACATGCCTCCTGGCAGAGTCAGTTCTCGTGGCCAGGGGTGACAACAATGAACTGATACCTCTATCATGCATGGCTCTCACCTGTATGACATTCCAGGACATAGTGCTAGCACAGAGCCTGGCTGTGTTCATGCAGACACTCATACACACACATTTCACAAAGAGTACTCTAACACCTACACATACCAGCTACATGAGGCATTAACAAAGGTTGCAGGTCATTCTGTCTCAGTGGCCATTTGATATTATCTACATTTCTGCCTACCTGTGTTTCTTACTTGCACATACTCATTTTAGTGTTGTGATTCCTACCTTGAAATCATCGATACAGCAGTCATACTTATTTCTCCACTTGTTATAATGCAGGGATACGTAGAGTTTGGACTGATTTTTCCTGTATTGGGTATTTTAGATGCATGAGTCATGTTAGTTGATAAACTGCATAAATATATATTACATAAGCCAGTCATGTCACATATTGATGTCATTGCTGGACAAATCACACACATTCTACTTGTTACATTTACAAGTAACAGTACGACAGTACGCAGGTATCTACCATTCATTCATGTTCTCACACATTTATTTTTCTTTTACAGGTTCAGCACTTACCTTGATAGTCTTGCAGTTACAAATGTTATCATTTGAGGCTGATTCTGCCTGATGCTAGCAGTACACAGCCATTACATGGGTAAGTAAAGGCTGTGAGCATTGCCTGGCATCAATTTTACTGTATATATGTGCATAGAATGAAAGGTGCACCTCTTAGGTGGTCAGCATGTGTGCTATACATTATCTCTTGGCCAGGGCAAGCACATATTGTGCATGTCTACATCTACCTACACCCACAGCAGCTGGGGGTTCTTCCTCTGACTCCCCACCTGCATGTATGTGTGGTGACCTTGCCAGTGGTGGTGGAATGTTTGTTCCTAGCCCCTGGTGTTCCTGCTGCAGCTGTTTTTACAGGATAATATTGTATAGAATAGCACAGACTGTGATCATTTCAGCATAATGTATTTATTTATTTATTTTACATTTGTTTACTGGGAAAATCCGACTGGACATAGGTCCATTTTCAGCGGAGGTCCTGGTAGAAAAGCTCCAGTTATAAAAATCATAGGTTTGCATAAAAAAACACATAAAATGTAAAAGTACATAAAATAAAATGCAAAAGTACATAAAATAGACAATATGAAAATCAGCAAAACATTTTGTCTGTGGATAGCAAGTTAAAACATGGTAGATCTTGTACAGCACATAGTAATAAAGATAAGTATTTTGAAAATAGTTCCACATAGTACATAGCAAGAAGATAAACTTAATTTTTTATATAGTGTTGTTGATAGTATAGTACTAATGCTTTGGCATCATAAGTAATGAATCATACTGCATATCACCCCTAGATGTATCTAAGCACCTAAACCATGACTTCAGCAACCCAAACACACACTCTATGATATGTCTTGTTTGCTTTTGTGCCTCAGTTATAGTATTCCTCTGTCGGTATGTGCACCTTTCTGATGAGCGTAATCAGCAATGCTTCAAGTGCATGCCTTGTATTGCAGTAAATGGCCTAGTGGGATATCACCCCTGGAAAACCTCTGGCAGAGTTGTGAGTTGTGCCAGATATGGGAGTCATGGTAACTGCTGGGGTTGCCAGCAAACACATTCAGGATGATTTCCTTAGTCTTACACACAACCTGATAGTTAATGAAATGGAACCCCTTTCTGTTTATGGAGACCCTTCCATGTTCCCCTAGTTGTGCTTTGATCTCAATGTGAGTGTAGTCTATGGTACCCAAGACTTCAGGAAAGGGTGCCATGGGGTAGAAATTCTGCATAGTTCTAACTGTGTCCTTTGGGATATGGGGAAAATATATATAGTCACTCACATGCTGTAACATAGCATTCAGGAACTGGTGTACGATCCTGGATGCTGATTCCTGTGACAGCCCCAGCATGTACCATTTGGGTCTCTGAAAGGTTCCTTTAGCTAACATTCTAAGTGCTAGACAACCCTGGTGTCCACAGATAGTGGTTCCCCTCAGTTTGCCCTTGCTGTCAGGTGACGGAAATGGAGGTTTCAGAGCTTCTGGACTGTATCACTAGCCACCCTGTAGCACTCTACCATTTCCACATCATGCAGACCATGAAAAGTTAAACAGGGTCTAAATACCCTTCTCTTCCTTACCTGAGGTCTATCAGCAGCAACAGCAGCAGCAGCATACACCTGAGCTTGTTGCACATGCACATGCAGAAGAGCAGCAGCAGCACCTAACATTCTTTCCTTCCAGTGTAGTTTCCGTGGCTGTATTCCAAAAGGTTTTGAAATACAAGGCAAAAGGCTACACTAAATGTACACGATTGCTTTATAGCTTGTTGAATATCTCCACCATCTTAGATTGGTTGATTAGCATACAATTCAGTTGCTTATGCAGCAATTAGCATGCCGCAATGTTTACTGTGTTTGTGTGGCTCTACACATCATGTAGAGCCACTTATTGAATATAAATTGGTGAGCCATCTTGAGCGCATTACAGTGCAATGGACACATGGTTCCAGCGAGCCATGTAGGATTTATTGAATTATGCTCATATGTCTTTCTATAAATTTATTACTTCTTGTGCAATGGATTGAGCTTGTCACATGTCTGATTCCCCAGTCTACACTGAAAATGTTAAATGTTTGACCTGTGTATTTGGATTCACTGTCATTATCGTATCAGGTCTTCTAAACAGAGACATATACAAGTGCATTGTGTCTTCCAGGCCTGATATAGCTACACTCATTTCATCAGCAACTAGATATTTAGATTAATTGTTTTCATTTAGCTGATTTCATTTACCAGATATTGGTGACCATTTATTTCAAAGTGATCAGAAGTAATATAGTGTGATTTTGATGGTACCTTATGTTCACAGGTTCATAGGTTCATATGTGTTTACTAGGCTAACGACCACAAGTGCCTTTTTAAGCCTAGCCATATGGATCCAAAGGTTCTCTTGTGTTGTCATCATGATATTCATAGAATCGTAGGATCATAGGCGGTTACTAGGCTATAGACCTGGAGGTCATTTCAAGCCTAGCCATTTCATCCCAATGTAATACCATAGATACTCTAGTCAATACCCAGGACTGTATTTATTAATGACTACCCATGTCCAGGAGAGTGGTGAGCGTTATCTCTGTGTAAGAATTTACGGCACCCCATCCACTCATCCAGGTTCCTTTTCAACAGTGTAATAGTGATGCTCTCCTTCAAATTAGTTGGCAGCCTATTCTAAAGATGTGGCAGTCTCTGGGAGACAAATCTGTCCCTCCAGAATGTCCTATTCAAGTTGCAGGTGATATTTAGGTCCCTGGAACAGGTAGCTCTAGTCCCATTTGATTTACTGATTTGCAGCAAATTCATTAGGTTTGGGTTGGAGATTGCTCTGTAAGCCAGGTATACGTCTCCCCTAAAAAGTCTATACAATACTGAGTGTAGTGGCAGGGACTTTAGTCAGTCTGTGTAAGGTATGTGATGGAATCCCTTGATCATCTTAGTTAGAAACCTCTGAGGTCTCTACAATTGCTGCAGGTGCTTTGTACAGTACATGCCAAAAGGGGTGTTATACTCAATTATGGGCCTGGTTAGTGAAGAGTATAGGGGGGTTATAACCTCCTTTGCTCTAGAGGCGATGTCTTTGCTAATCAGGTGTGCTACGTGGAAAGCCTTCCTTAGTACAGTATCACATGCATATCCACTGCAGGTTCTACTGTATGTGTAATTTGTGGCGTCATTATTCCACTGCAGGTTCTACTGTATGTGTAATTTGTGGCATCATTATTCCACTGCAGGTTCTACTGTATGTGTAATTTGTGGCATCATTATTCCACTGCAGGTTCTACTGTATGTGTAATTTGTGGCGTCGTTATTCTTTATCCAATAAACATTTTCTCTGTTCTTTCAGTGCCTTCATAACCTTCATAAAGTTGCTTGAAAATACCTTCAGTCATTGTCTGAGAAATGAGCACCTGTCTATTTTAAATGTAAATCCTGTATTCATAGCTATATCATCCCTGGAAGACCAGTAAACATGCAAGTATTTTGGTAAGTCCTATAGCCTTTCTAGCCCTCACTGGTAGAGCACTTCTTTCAATGCATTAAGTCTGGGGTCATTTGAAGTGTCTTTGTTCAGAATGTCTTACTTCTCTTTGGAAAAGTTGATGATTGCCACAGTGTGCATTTCTGGATCTTCAGGTTATAACACCATTCTAATGATATACTTATTCATTTAAATAGGACTCTAACTTCTCGATTATGCTTCTAGCATCCTACAAGTAATTGGAAGCATTTTACCTTTGATATGACTGTATCGGGACTGATACTTTGAAAGTGCTTTACAGCAAAAAGCACTTGGCGTGTTATCCTGCATAAAGGCTAAAGCCTTTAATTTATGCATCTACTTACAGTGTTAGGGTTTGCTTTAGACCATAACACTTTAGACAGCTGACATAGTGAGTTCATCTGTTCAGAGAATACCTGGTGGTCTGTGTTCAATATCCACAGCCTCCCTTTTTCAGAGTGTGTGTGTTCTTTCTCCAAGTCTGTAATGAAACTCTCGTGAAACTGTTCGATTCATCTTTCCTTTGAGGATTTGGTATTTTCTGTATGTCTCTGACTTCACTTGGGTCAGAACCGTCAACACTGCTTGTATACAGATTTACAGTGAATGAAATGGTTGTTTGCTTTCTTTGAATTTGTCACTATTAAACACTAGTCCTGCTTTGGCAGCAGTAAACATGAGGCAAATCGGACTGCTGTCATGATCTTCTTCATTTGTTCATTTGGCAGTGGTGCTGCGGTAGCATTGTCGCCTCACAGCAAGACGTTGTCCCGTTCGATTCTCAGCTAGAGCGTCTTCTGTGTGGAGGCATGCGTGAATGGGCGTGCCTTTGTTGAAGGTTGTGCGTCAGGGCTGGTAACTCGGCACGTAAAAATCCACTACCAAACATTAGTGGACCGGAGTTCCACTGTGGCGACCCCTAACCGGGATAAGCCGAAAGACACAACAACAACAACATCATCAGCTGTTCTTGACACGCTGTGAGCAACTTCTGGGATTTAAGGGAAGTAAATAGTGTGGGAAGAAATAGCCAGGGAATTATTATGGCTAGGCTTGTATAGGCCCTAGGGCCGATAGCCTAGTACCAACCAACCTATGAACCTATCAACCTATGAACCTATTTGATCTATCTTGTCCTGGAAGTGGACTTGGGATACATTAAACCCAAATAATAGGTGTTTCCAGCAGCACCAATTAATGGAGTCTGAAATGTTATTAAAGTTGTGATTCTTCACCAAGGTGCACTAATCAGTATCCTGCTTTTAAATCTAGTTTGCTGAACAGTTTTACATTCCCAAAGCTTAGGTTAAGTTCCTGTACAATGGGAGTAGAGTTTCTAAGGCTCCAGGCATGCATCCCTTTTAGTGTAAATGCAAGGAAAGAGCACCACTTACAATATTCTGTATTTGCAAAACAATAACTTTGACATTTTTTTTTGTAATTCAAGTTACTGTTTGTCCTTTTCCATGGTGGGTCAATGAAATGTCTTGCATCCAACTTGAAGATGAGTTTAGCTGTTCTACCAAAGTTACCAGCTTTGTCAAGCTGGTTTGGATATGCCTCCTACAGGGTAAACAGTGTTTGAGTGGCTTATGCTGCTTTGTGAATGTTTTCCCACCATTCACTTTTTGTGAGCCTACATCTGTATCATTAATTTTTATGAGTTGTATGTAGACTATATATGGCTAGTCCTGGTATGTCCACAACATATAACTTCACATCTAACCATGCAGTACATTTGTAGTGGTATTTAACAGTTACGTCTCAAAAAAGGATTGTCATCAACATTGCATGACATTAATTTCAGTTTATGCACAAGCTGCAAACATTGTAGGGCATTTTACTATTTATAAATTAGCTACTGATTCAGCAAAGGTTTAGCAGAGTAAGTGGTGATTATTCCAGGGTAGGGAATAAGCAGCTACTGTTTCTAGGAAGCAAGCATTATTGGCTAGAGCTGAAACCTTTTAAAAGCATTTTTTTCATTGGTTTGTCTAAATTCTCATCTTAGCTGTATTGCACTGAACTGTACTTTACACGTCATGCAATTCTACACTCAAGATACAGGCACTCTGACTAATGTTTTACTCCTAGAAAGACTAGTCAGAGTTGTACCCCATTAGCAGGCTGTGGTAAATGCGTTACCTCTTTATTTAAGACCAAGTTAAGTTACTGTAAGCTGTTTCTACCTTACTAAAGCACCTTCAATACTAAACTATTATACTAAAAACATACAGATAAGGGTTATAATTCCATTCAGATGAGTCTTGTATCCCCAAATTTCTTTATTCGTGGACTAAATGAAAGGTCATCCACATTGGCTTGCCTCAGTTCTCATTGGCAGCGTAGTAACTGCCTGATGGTTATAGACAATCATAAACTACCTGTGACAGACACAAATGTTTAACCAAGATGAGAACATCACTGTCACCAAAAAACACAGACTATGAGCACCACACACCTCCAGAGCACTCTATACAACTACATATAACATTATCATATGTTGAGGCAGTAAAAAGACATTGCTTAAGCATCCAAGGTCAAACATGGCCAGGTCTCAGTGGAAATTAAGAACCACAACACATACTGTCCCATCCACAACTGAGAGTCACCAGGAAAAAAAAACAATCACCACAAATGAAGTACTCTTAATGCACTGGTGATTGCTGACTCCATAGTAAGATACAGAGACTATCTTTACCAGAATTGACAAAAACAATTTGACAAAGAGCTCTCTTTCAGGTAACAAAATCTCTGGTGCCTCAAGCGGTCTCAAGATCCTTAAGATGGACAGGTATGACTATGACATGTTGGTGGCGGTCTATGCATGTCTAAACAACCCAGCATACAAAACCTAAGGGAAACGTAGACAGACATCTCTGAGCTCTCCATGCATGTCACAAATGCAGAAAAGACTCTGGTATTAGTCAGATCCTACCTTCACCAAGAATGATGCCATGGTACAAGGAAAAGATGAGTGATTTCAACAACTGGCCAATAACTGGTGTCATTCAAGGGGATCCAGTATGTGTAAGCATGGGATGAAGTGCTGCACAGCCCTTCTTGTGTTTTTTTTTTCACTCTCATTCTAGGGCTTCTGCATACTGGCTAAAGCCTTTGCTGCCCTCATAGTGTCTCTTTTAGGCAGAGTTCAGCCAATTGATCTTCCAACCTAAAAAAACATGATAAACAAAGCACTAGACAATATAAATGTGGAACTATACAACACTAGCAGTCTAAGTAAATAAATAAATTCATTTCCTGACCTTACAGCCCTCTTACATTTCAAGTACATTTGTGTATGTATTATTACTAAAACCTGGTTTAAAAGTGCAAAAAAGCACTCTATACCAGGATTATGCACCTACCACTCATTTAGACCTGATGGGAACTGTGATGGAGTATCTATATTTGTTAAAGTCCACATTACCTCAAGACAGATTACAAGAGGCCCACAAACCAAACTTGCTGAGATTTAACTCATTCTAAATAAAAACAACCATCAATGACTCCTGAAAATCATATTAATTTCTTAAATATATGGATGAATTCCATATACACAAAAAAATCCACCATCCTGGGAAACTTAACTACCCATTGATAAACTGGGAAACCTATACTTCAAATGCTAGCCATGTGCAAAACATCCTTGATTACATAAACCAGAATTCCTTGTGTCAAATAGTCGAACAGATCACTGGAGAACAAAATGTTATAGACCTTGTCCTTACAAATATGGCAGCTATATGCACTATTCCACTACTATACCCTTCCCCAGTCACGTTTGACCACAAACTGGTAACCTCTTTCAAAATCCCTAAACCAGCAGATGCAGATATCACAATAGTCAAAGAATTCAAATGTAAAAACTTCCTACAATTTTATGATGAAGTCTCTTAAGTTCAAATATAACTCTACCCCCCCACAAAAAATAATGTTGGCACAGTTAGTAGTTATGCAAATAAATTCTACACTCACCTAGAAAATGTATAAATCTGTCAGTCCCTACCGAAATTAAATAAGGAGAAAACGGAAAGAGCAAACCAGCCTGGGGGTCTACATGTATAAATAAACAACACAATAAGAGGAAAGAGCTCATTAAAGTGTATAGTAAAACGAAACACCCACAAATCAAGGTCAACATCAAAAGGTTATCCAAGGTCCTGAAAAATACCAGCAGTATAATTACACCTTAGAGACATGTAAACAAAACCCTATATCCCTAAGGATCTCAAACTCCCTGTCATCACAAAAGTACTTTCCAAAACAAAAAATACATCCTCAATGGAACATGATAACATACCAGACTGCCTGCTGAACAGCATTAAGCTGGATTCGATCCTGCAACTATTTAGCGTGAACTTATCCACTGGCTTTGCCCTGAGGTTTGGCATACAGCAGTTATGATGCTCCTTCATAACCACAGATGCCACAAATTACAGACCCAGCAGCCTGATGAAGTTATCTGCAAGGTCATGGAATGTGTCATAGCTGACTTGATAAACAACAACAAAAATAGTCTTATAAGCCTTTACCCCCAGACGTCTGGCTTTGTTAATGGTAGATCCTGTCTAATAAATCTGATAAATCTTTTGACAGGGTAACAAAAGCCATGCACAGTGGTCATACTGTCCATACAGCATACCTTGACCTCCCCAAGTATTTGATATTATACCACATGCCCATATTATCAACAAGCTAAATGTGCTCCAAACTGACCCCAATATAGTTAGATGGACAGCTAATTGGCTAAAATACAGAACCCACATTGTAAAGGTAGCAGGCTCATCCTCAGAGGATGAAAGTAACCAGTGAGATACGACTGGGTTCTGTGCTGGGACCTCAGTCATTTGGCATACACTTCTCTGATCTCCAAATCAAAAAGAAAGGTACTCTGCTTAACTAAGTTTGCCAGTGATATAAGCTGGATGCTATAGTTAAATCCCTTCAGATACTCTATGCAGAAGCTACAAAGTGAACTTACAAATGTTAATTACTAGTGGGATGAAAGTGGGCTAAAAAACGTAATGTAAAAAATGCATTATTGCATTGGCAAACAAACCCTCTACCCAACTTATAGTACAGAAAACACCACAGTCCAAAACAAAGATATTGAGAGACCTTAGAACATGGGTTGATAACTTTTTTTCCTTTGATTAACATGTTGCAATGCTGGTCAGGAAATCCTTCACTCAGGCACAGCTGATCACAAAGGGCATGTTCTCTAGATGCAAAAAAGTTTTTGCTTCTCTATAGTCTGCACTGATAAGGTACATTACCAAATACAATGACCGCTTTGAGATATCTGACTAAACATATCAAGCAATTAAAAAGTCCCCAAAGGTACCTAACAAAAATATATCATGGGCCTAAAGGACCTGAGCTGTCAAAAGAGGCTGGAGGCCTAGTCCTATATTCAGTGTCCCATATAAGAAATTAGAAAGTTGGATGAGCATTTATAAATTCATCTCTGGTGTGATCAGCTTATCACTCCTTGAACAAGGAGGTAAAGTCTAAGGACGGGTACTGGTGATGCGTAAGTGGTGACATGGCCCAGTTGCTTTGTACATTCATTGATTCTAACACCTAAATATCATAGCTGGATATATTCCTCCAGGCAACAATATCACTACACTTGAAAGTATACTACAATGGACCTCCATATCTCTCCCACAAGAATCTATACTAATGAGCAACTTTAATAATGATTGGCTCCTTTGTTGCTCTCCAAACCCTACATCCCATGTAATCCTTTACAGCTTCACCCAACTCATCATGTCTCCCACTAGGACTGATAAAACATCTAAGTGTCAAGCCATCCTCAATTGGATTTTGCTTAGCAACCCCAAGCTCTCATCCTATTCAGACTGCCTCCCTGACTGCTTTAGTAAACACAACACAACCTTTCTCCTAAAAAAACTGCATTCATCAGAGCTGCCAGACCTTCATCTGTCTAATCAGAAACAAAAAAAAAAATTGATCCAAACAGGTTTATCTCTGCCCCAAAAGGCTACAACTAGGAATCTGTCAACCACCTGCTTCTACAAGAAGTTGTTCTCTCCTTTAACTCCAGCTTCCTAAACATGCTCAACTATCATGCCCCCTCTAGAACCATTAGAATAAAATCAAAATACGCAGCCTGTCTAAGTAAAGAATCCAGCTCCCTACTCAGAGCCAGAGATAAAGTCTGGGAACAATATTGTAAAACCATATCCCATATAAGTAAACAAAAATTCCTAGAACTCCAAAATAAATAAAAAAAATAGTAAAATTAGACAAAAGCAACTACTATTACAACATACAGAATAAACATCAAAATAGCCCTCAACAATTCTGGGCAGCAGTTAACAATATATTGCATCCTGAAAAATCAACCACTCCCACCCCAACAACCAACAACTCCATGAACTTAGCCACTCAATTTAATACTTAGTTTACAGAATCAGTTCAACAACTTGCACTGACCCAGACCAGCCCCAACCACGCCCCCTCCTACCCCAAACCACAACAGTTTGCATCCACCTAAAAGCAACAACCAGTTTACATTAAACCCAGTCTCTACTAACACCATAAAAAAACTACTAAAAAACTTAAGCACACTACCTTAGCTGTAGACAATCTCCCTGTTGAATTCCTGCAAACTGCAGCAGAAGCAAACACATACCCTGTAGCCATATTTATAAACAGATCATTATCTGAAGCTTGCTTCCCCACCATATGTAAAATCTTTCACATCTTACCCTTACACAAAGGAGTTAACTCCACTGAACTAAGAAACTATCGCTCAATTGCAATTCTATCCCCTCTCTCAAAAAGTCTGGAAAAGGTCATACACACCCACCTTATGAACTATCTCCTTACACACAAGCTCCTATCTAATACCCAAAATGGTTTTCACCCCTTTCACAGCACCATCATAAACCCATTGTCCTTTACTAAGACAGTTAACCAGCACAGACGCAATGGTCAATTTGTATCAGCCATATTCCTGGACCTGTCCAAGGCCTTTGACATGGTCAACCACTCCAAACTCATCTATGTCCGCTCCTCCCTTAGCCTCAGTCACCCCACCCTCACCTGGTTCCAAAGTTACCTAGCAGAACGTCAACAAACTGTCCACTGGCACCTAGATCTCTCACCCCTTAGCCTTGTCACCTTAGGGGCTCCCCAAGGCACCATCCTTGGTCCTCTTCTTTTTTCTCTTTTTACCAACCAGCTCCACTCAACTACACCCCAGGCCCTCAGTAGTTCAGTACACTGATGACACTACCCTGATTTGCACAGCTTCCTCCCTCAAAGACCTCCATACCACTACTCAAGATTACATTTTATCTGCTGAATCCTGGTTTACTAGCTCCCAACTTATCCAAAATCCCCCAAAAAACAAAACTTCTTCTCTTCTACCCAACCATATACACCTCCCCATCCACAATCTTCAGTATCCTCTCTAAAAATAAAATTATTATCACCCTAACAAACAATACCAAATTACTAGGAGTGGAAATTGACAATAACCTGAAGTTTGATATTCACATTGCCCAATCCATTAAAAAAGTTCACAAAAAACTAGGTCTCCTATATAGAAACAACAGATTTCTGACAAATAACACAAAAGCCATCCTTGCTAGAACCCATCTCCTCTGAACTCTCCTCTCAACCCTCCTGCACATGTCCCCAATCTTAACCAACCTCTGCAAGACATATCTAGCCAAACTTAAAGCCTGTTACAATAAAATCTCCAAGTTTGCCACTAATGTCTCATACAAATCACATCACTGTTCATCACTTAAGCAGCTCAAGTGGATTGAACTCCCTCAATGTCTTCTCTTTAATTAACTTACCTTCTCCCACAAAATACTCTATCAATCAGAAAAAAACCTTATGCTTAAAGATCTCATTCAGCGATATTCCTCCTCAAGACCCCTTCGCTCCAGCAACAAACTACTTCTACACACCACCAAAGCTAACAATTCAGCAAATAAATCACTTTTTTCCAACTACATCTCCAAACATTGGAATAATCTACCTAACTCACTAGTAACTAACTCTTCAAAACTTCATAGATTCATAGGTTCATAGGTAGGTACTAGGCTATTGGGCCCGAGGGCCTATATAAGCCTAGCCAAAAGGTACCCTGGCTTTCACCATCCAAGAAAATTATTTTCCTGTGCCCCTGTCGAGCAGAGCCACAGAAGTAATCCCCAGGGTGAATTTCCTATTTCTCATCCAATCATCAAGATTTTTCTTGAAGAGTGCTAATGAGGAGTTTTGTTTGATATAGATAGGTAGCTTGTTCCAGAGTATGAGAAGTCTCTGGAACAGGAATCTGTCCCTCCAGCATGTTCTGTTTAATGTGGTGACAAGGTTTAAGTCCCTAGAGAGTGTAGCTTGGAGGGATTTCTTTAAGTGAAGCATGTCCAACAACTCTGGGTTTGACATAGCTTTGTATGTTAGGCAGAGATCGCCTCTGAGTAGGCGATATGCAATGGAGTAAAACTGGAGTTTTTTGAGACGGTCTGCGTAGGGTCTCTGTTTGAGGCTAGTAATCCTCTTTATGAAGTATTTCTGCGGCCTTCCAGTTGTTGTAGATGTCTTGTGAGGTACATACCAAAAGGGGTGTTGTACTCTATAATGGGTCTAATGAGTAATGAGTGTAGGGGAACAATGACCTCTTTTTTCCTGGATGAGAAACCTTTTGTGATGAGGTGTGCCACATAGAAGGATTTCCTGACTACTGTGCTGATGTAATTATCAAAGGAGAGACTACTGTCCACCTGTGTCCCAAGGTCTCTTATTACACTTTCAGTGTTAAGTAGACTACCACCTATGGGGTAGTTCATGGGTTCAGAGTTTTTACCAAAGGGGATGATAATGCACTTTTTGGCATCTGTCTCAGTGAGGCCCTTTTGTAGGATGCCCACATCGTTAGGAGTTTCGATTATGGCTCCTAGTTTGCAGTCATTTGTGAACTTGGTTAGCCAAAGACCTTCTGTGTTAGCCTGTACTTCGGAGAAGTTGATACCAAACAGGAGAGGACCCACGACTGAACCCCATGGTACTCCACTTGTCACTGGTCTGAAGTCGTTTTTGGAGTCTGCTACTTTCACGGTGTGGGTTCTGTCAGTGAGCCAGTTGGCAACCCATCTTGTGACATAGGGATTTATACCTAGTTTAGTGAGTTTATCTATAATTCCAGAGTGGGGGATGGTGTCGAAAGCCTTGGCAAGATCTAGATAGACTGTGTGAACCACCTTACCCTCATCTATGGCTTTGGTGACTGCTTCAAAGAAGTCTATCTAGTTTAGGAGACATGATCTGCCTTTTACAAACCCAAACTGGGTGGGGTCCAGAGTTTGGAGATCATCAATGTCTTTGTTTATAAGTTCCATGATGATACGTTTCATGGCCTTGCAGACCATGCTCATCAGGCTAATGAGGCGGTAGTTCCCAGGGTCTGTGGTGGCTCCCCCTTTGTGGAATGGGATAACCATTTATTTGCACCATTCAGTGGGCACAAAGCCTGAGTTGAGGCTATGATTGAACATGGTACTTAGGTGGAGTGACAGTTCATTCTGTAGTTCATGTATAACACAGCCTGGGATGTTGTCAGGTCCCATGGATGCTGTGTTCTTGGCTTTGGAGAGTGTGTTTTTTACCTGTGCAGCCATGATTCAGGAACTTTGCATTATTCTGGTATAGAGATGGGCCCTTTAGGAGGTGAGAGGGGGTGAAGTTAGCACTGAACCTATCTGCCAGGATGTTGGCAATATCAGTTGGTTCTGTATATTTAGTGCCATTGTGCTGTAACTCAGAGCAGATCTGAGTGTTGCCCCTGAGATTCTTGACATAACTATAGAATGCTTTGTGGTTGTCTTTAGAATCAGTGGCAATTTTGTTTTCATAACTTGATTTGGAGGATTTTATGAGGGATCGCAGCTTCTTATTGAGGCTGACCAGGGAGTTCTTCCAGTCATGGGATTGTACTCCTTTTTGCAACAGTTTTTTTCTTCTGTTGTAGAGTTTGTTTATGACAGGGGACCACCAGATTGGCTTCCTTTTTTGGAAGATAGCATCTTGGTTCTGTTAGAGATAGCACGAGCCATGTACTTGTGTAAGTGCTTATAAAATGCATTTGTGTAAGATTCAGTAGTCATATCTCTATTGTCTGTCTGCATGGGTGTCGTGAAGTTTGCCACTTCTGTCTTATGAAGCGTGAAGTTGGCTTTGGAGACATTTTTTACGGTGGTTTCCCTAATGGGGAGTGGGGGCAGGATGTGGATTTCTAGGGTGATTAGCTTGTGGTTGGATCTGACGAATGAGGAATTGACCCCTGGTGTGGAACACTGGTCACCCATGTTGGTAATGACCAGGTCTAGGATATTGCTGCCCCTGGTGGGGGTGTGGATAAATTGATTCGAGGCATTGGAATTTATGAATTCCAGAAAACATTGAACAAATGAGTTGGTACATGAGTAGTTTTCCCAGTTAATGGTGGGGTAGTTGAAATCTCCCATTATTAGGGTGTTGGGTTGTACCCTAATATTTTCTAGTGTATCAAGAAATGAGGAGTGGGAATCCTGGGGCATAGTGGGGGATCTGTAGCAAGCTACAGTTTGGATTGTGTCTTGCCCAGAGTTAGTTGCACTTGGATAATCTCAGATGCAATATGCTGAGCAACTAGCCTGGAGGTATAGATATCCTTAATGAATATGGACACACCACCGCCTTTAGTGTTTCAGTCCAGGCTAGGTGGCCGAAAGGTATGGTATAGATTATAGCCTGGTAATGCAGGGGTGATCTCTGGAGCCTTGAACCAGGTCTCTGTCACTGCACAGATGTCAATGTTCTCCATTTTAAGGAGTGCCTTGAGTGAGTGCATTTTGAGGTTTAGACTCTAGCATTGAGTAGCATTACCCTCAGATTTTACTTGCTTGTACCTGTTACAGTGATTAATTTGTCATTTGAACCTTGCCTAAAAAAGGCACTATATGGGTGGCAAGAGCATTAGCCAGTATCCAGAATCCCAAGGGCGACAGGTGCAGGCCATCTCTGGCAAAGCATTGTGGTCTGTTGATCATGTCATCCCAGGCAGACAGATACTGGATCCCCTGAGAATGACACCAGAAGCTTAGCCAATTGTTGAAGTCAATCATTTTGTCCTTGTACTGTGGTATCATTCTGGGTGATGGCAGGATGCTACTCAGGGCTAGGGTCATACCTGCCTGGGCTACAAGACAAGTTCTAAAAACACACCTTATTAACACCTGGCTCTGCATCTGCAATTCCCCTGGATAATCCATTCCTCCTTTCCACTCTGTTATTACTCTTCCTCTACTAGCTTGATTTACCACTAATGTTAATTTCACTTTAACTGTACATAATCATTTGGATATGTCCACTAAATGTAAACAATCATTTGTTTATGTAAATTACTTTTGCTCTACTTATTGTGTCTGAAACCACTATCTTATATGTATTTGCTTATCACTTGGCTGTATTTGTTTCTCTATTGTATTTGCTACTCTTGGAGCTTTTCTGCCCAGGCCTCCACTGATAAGGGCCTGTGTCCAGTCGGACTTTCCCAGTAAACAAATGTAAAATAAATAATAAATCAATTCTACGATACCTTTCTGTAGCTGAAGGACAATATGCATTCAATTTTTAATATCGTAAACTGCTAAACCTTTGGTAGTACAAACATTAGTTAATCCCAGGTCACAGTGCATACATAAAAACTGTCCCTAGATCACACGATTAGGTATGTATTTCAGTGTCTTTCACAGCAACCTAAGTTAATGTAAGAGTGTCCTGCACTGGCTTATGGATCAACTTATCCAGACATATGTATGCAGAAACAAATGCAGTAAGCCAAACTCACAGTATGCCTAGATCTGTCAAGGAAGATAGTCAATTTGGCATCATGAGACAGATATTTGTCATCCTCCTTTGGATGAGACATTAAACTGAGGTCACATCTGCTTGAGTTGGTGTTAGCTCAGGGGGATATAAAAGATCCCACTGTACCTAACAAAAAGAGTAGGTGTCCTTTATTAAAACCCATAATATACATTATGCATATAGGTTCATAGGTAGGTACTAGACTGTTGGCCCAAGGGCCTATCTAAGCCTAGCCAACAAGGTACCATAGCTTACGCCACCCAAGAAAGTTATTTTCCTCTGCCACTGTCCAGCAGAGATACAGAAGTGATCCCCGGGGTGTATTTCCTATTTCCCATCCACTCATCAAGATTTTTCTTGAAGAGTGCTAATGAAGAACTTTGCTTGACATAGATAGGTAGCTTGTGCCAGAGTATAGGAGGTCTCTGGGACAGGAATCTATCCCTCCAGCATGTCCTGTTTATTGTGGTGACAAGGTTTAGGTCCCTAGAGCATGTAGCTTGGAGGGATTGGGATTTCTTTAGGTGTAGCATGTTCAACAGCTATGGGTTTGACATAGCTTTATATGTTAGGCAGAGATCACCTCAGAGTAGGTGATATGCTACAAAGTAAAGCTGGAGTTGTTTTGAGGCGGTCAGTGTAAGGCATTTGTTTGAGGCCAGTAATCCTCTTTGTGAGGTACTTCTGTGGCCTTTCCAGCTGCTGCAGATGTCTTGTGAGGTACATTCCAAAAGGGGTGTTATACTCTATAATGGGTCTAATGAGTGACGAGTAGAGGGGAACAATGACCTCTTTTTTCCTGGATGAGAACCCTTTTATGATGAGGTGTGCCATGTAGAAGGATTTCCTGACTACTGTGGTGATGTGACTATCAAAGGATAGACTACTATGTGTGTGTGTGTGTGTGTGTGTGTGTGTGTGTGTGTGTGTGTGTGTGTGTGTGTGTGTGTGTGTGTGTGTGTGTGTATGTGGGTATGTGTGTCATATACAAAATATTTACAATTATTTACACTATTAATTTTCTAATTTTACTTTATGTACATTAGCAGTCTTTTATTCATATTATAAATCCCCCTACTCTTTTTTCCATAACCAAAATCGTATTTTTTTCAATACTTCTAATATCCATTTCTATTAAGTTTTATCTCATTCATCCTTTTCATCAAAATAATCCATATTATTCAAAACAATTTTTTATCTATATCTTTAACATAATTTTTCTTTCTATCACCATAATAACTGTATTCTATCATATCCACATTTATGGCTTTTATTCCTTTCAAGCCTTTTATAGTTTCATCTTCACATATTTTTACCACAATTGCTTTACTCTTTCACAATTACAAAAAAAATATTCAGTGGTCTCTACATCACCACAATAATTACAAATTATTTCTTCTATTTTTTATATGGCATATTTGCTTTTACTGGTAATTTTCTTATGTTATTCTCCACAAAACATCTGTACAGTGAAAATATTTTTCACTTCTTCCTATTCTTGCTTTTATGCTTTTATTTTTCTTTCCTCTGAATATTTCCATGGGTATACATAATAATATTCACTCATTATATTCGTATACCATTCCGGTCTATTTTTTCCTGTATTACTTATACTTATTTTCCATAACAAAAGTTTATCTTGATATTCTTTCATTTCCATACTTAAATATCCTTTCACTCTTTTTAAATAATTCAACTTATCCAATTTACTTTATACTTTTTCATTATCACTACTATTCATTTTTTATCTCCTTCCTTTAACCATGTCAACACTTTGTATAAATTCAATGATGCTGCATGAACAGATTAATTAACCCTAATCTTCCTTCTTGCTTTTAACATAAACTATCTCTTTTTTAACTTGATTTAATCTTGATCATAATATAAATGAAAAACACTATATATAATTATTTTTTATATTTTGCAGGAAGCATAAACACACTCACTAAATATGCTATTTTACCTAATATAACAGAATTAATTAAATATACTTTTTCCTCAATGACAACTTCCAAAAAAACATATATTCCTTATTTTTTAATCATACTCTGCCATTGTATTATTCTCTGTTTCTCACTGTCGAATTTTACACCTTAAATTTCTATCTCTTCTCTATTAAACTGAATCTCTCCTATTTTCCCAATTAATCCTAATCATTTACTTTTATCACTATTTACATGTAAACCAATAATGTTTAGTGTTAGCTAAGATTCTTGATAGCTATCTCCATCCACGTTTCATGTTTAGTAATAAATACTATACCATCAACAAAAGAAAATATGACTAAACCTTGAAATCCTTCTTTTGTACAATATTCCTGATACCCTCAATGTTATATTTTCTCATTAACAACCGCATTCATAATTAATGCAAATAAAATGCTGCTTGCTGGACAACCCTGTCATATGTCAGTTCTTAATTTTATATCATAACTTAACCAGACATTTATTACTAATTTTACTGTATTCTTATTGTATACTGAAGCAAATATATTATTTTATTACTTATGTTATATTCTTTTATAATCTCCCATAAAGTTTCATGCTGTATCTTATCAAATGCTTTACTGACTTTTCCTATCAAGATTGTAAGCTCTAAATTTCTATTTATTACATCATCTAGCACTTCCCTTATTATCATCAATAGTTCTTGGCTACCTTTTCCCTTTTTTTCCAAATAATGTGTCATTCAGTGCCTTGTTCACTTTACTTTCCATTCTATTCTCTATTATTTTCATAAATTTTTCGACATCAAAGGTCTCCAATTTTTATATCTTCTTTTTCCCTCTTTTTCCATATAAATTTCATAGCTCCAATACATATTTATTCATAATCCACCCCTTTCTCTAAACATTTATTTAACACCTCTAAAATATTTTTTTTCTGCTAATCTAGCATACTTTTTACATTAAATATTCAATTTCATCCAAACCTATGGCTGATTCCAAATTCACTGTCTTTAATACAATTTCAAATTCTTCCTTTGTTATATTCTTTTCCATTGCCTCAATATCTTCTTTAGTTAATTTCTTCATTCTACATATATGTCCTCTTTCCATTTTGTATTTTGAAAATGTCTTATGCATATATTCTTTTATTACACACATTATTTTTTTCTGTGTCTTAACAATGTCTCCATGTTCATTGCTTATTTCTCTTATTAATCTTCTATTATCTTTTACCACTTTACTTAAATATGGTGCCACTCCTTCTTTCTTTTCTTGTAATAAATATCTTGGTTTAAACAGCATTTTTTATTTTTTTTCATGTATCTTTTTCTCTTTCAAAAAATCTTTTTCTGTCTCATATTATGTCTCTAAATGCTTTATGGTTGATTTTATTATAGATGTGTTTTTCCTCTGTTATTTATACCTTTTGACATTCTAAAACATTTATTTTATATTTTCTTTCAGACTTATCTACCATGTTGTCCAATTCTTGTAAAACATTCTCATGTCTATATGATCTTGCCATAATTGTATAATCATTTCCCTACATTCTTCATTTAAATCTTTCTTATTTATTCTTTTAATACCTCTGTTTTTATGTAGCCTTCTTTTTCTTGTATCTCTATCCAAATTGTCACATGATCTGAAAAAAATGTTACTTTTATTCCTTTATATAATATTTTCAGACTTTCAGAAATCATGAAATAATCATTTTCTGTTCTTAAATTACCCCTTTTATATGCCCAATGTTTGTTATCCCAGAAATACAATTTTCCACTTTCTAAAATCATTGAAATACTTTAACATCTGTCTTTCTTTACTCCTTTTTCTTAAGTCACAATTAAAATCTCCCACTAATATTATTTGCATATTAACACTAACATAATTAAGGATACTTTTAAACATTAACACCCTTTCTTATTGTGAAACATATGCATATACAGTACTGCAATAATTCTATACACTTGTTTTTTTCCATCTCACATCTAATATTGTCACTCTACCTAATATTACTAAAGTACAATCCAAAATTGTTAATCAATTTTGACTTAAAATTCCCATACCTCAACACTTTTCTTCTCTTATATTCCAAGTATCCTCTCCCTTCCACAATTCATTTACCTGACTTCTATCTCCTTCCTATAAAATTCTAGTATCTACCAATATAATAATATTCATACCAATGAACCACACCGTTCGAATACACCAACCTTCTTTTAGCATTCTTTATATTATTCACATTTATGGCTGAGATTTTTACTTTTATGTATAATTATTTACCTTTATCATCCTTTGCCTTTTTTATGGTCTCTCTCAAACCTCGATTCTTAAATTTACATTTTCTATCTTTAACTTTTTTTCCCAATGGAATTTGTTTTGCCTTTAATCAACACCCAGTTAGCATCTCCCTATTCACTAGAATTCATTTTTTCCTCCTCTTCATCTCCCCTTTTATGTCTATCATCTTTTCTCTACCACTACATTTTCATTCTTCTTTTCCTCTTGTTCTACTTTATATTACTTATATACATATTCTTTATATTAAGTAATAAAGGAATTTCTTGTTCATGTTCATGTTTCCCTCCCCTTTTTCCTCCACACTTTCTTCACAATTCATCCATGAATGCCTTGTTTGTTCACATTTTATACATTTTAGTTCATATATTTTTGCTTCATGACTTGCTTTACCACAAATATAACACGTTTTCTTATCACAATTACTAATTAAATGATCATTTTTACCACAAAAGAAATATGTCTTTGGTCACCCCAAAATTTCACAAACCCTCTATTTCCAAACACATTTATCGTACTTGATACATGCATTAAATGTTCATTTTTCATTTGCAATACAATAGCACATTCCCAACCCCCAGTCCATAAAACTCTGTTATCATATAGCTTTGCAATGTCTGTAACTTCCTTGCAAACTGTCTTTAAATAGGCTTTCAGTACTAATTTTTCTACTTCATTTCATAATTGTACATACATTTTCTTTTTTTGTCTCTCTGTTAAATGCTTGAATACGATATACAGTCCATCGATTATATATATATTTTAATTCATATTGTTCTAAGAGTTTTTCCATATACTGCCCTGATTCAAAACAAAAACCGTCACAAAAAGAGTCTTTGTTAATGTGAAAAAAGCTCTTACCTCTCTGGGCACAATACGCAGTGGTGCAATAATGTTATCTCAGATTTCATAACTATCAAGTTATTTCTCCTTCTTACTACGTATTCTTATATGATACTTCTTTTTCACCTCCATTTTCTTTTCTTCCCTCATTTCTCCTTCTCTTACAGTTTGTGCACATGACTTTTCCTTTCTCTTCTTATATCTTTCACTTCTTCTTCTTGTATCCTCTCCATTATTTCACCCCATGGCACTGCTTTCTAACTCTCCGGTTCACTCTGCTCAATTAATTTTTTTAAGTATACATCCCGCAACCCTCCTTACTGGAGGGTTGTAACAATACATCCCTGCTGTGATTCAGAATTTCCCTCAAACAGCTTCTTCTGAAAAAGTAATTCTGTATCCTGCGAAGACTCAGATGCCTTCACTTGCTTCTCCTCTTGCATTACATCATTTTTGCATGTTTTAACCCTCCACTCCTCTCCTTCCAATATTATTTCGCTGACCAAAAATTTCTTGTAAAGGCTTGACTGCCTTCTCCTTCATTTCACAATTGACTACTTTTTCTCCACATATTTCCCAATAACATTATCTCCACCGCCGTCACTCTCCATATTTCTTCCTACTTCTCTGAGCCACCGCAGCACTCAGACCAGAAGCAGTAAGTTTTACTTCTCTCAGCATTTTCATTCAAAATGAGTAGGGGAAGTTCCCCGTTTCCCTAAATTTCCCCTGTAGTAGAAATACCACCTAGGGTCTCCCCATAGCCGGCCTTAGGCATAGGCCAACTAGGCAGCCGCCTAGGGCACTACTCTAGCAGGGGAGCTTTTCCAATATTTATTTGGTGTAGGTAGACCAGGATAGGGGCACCATGTGGTGTGGTGGGGGGGTGCCATGGAGCCCTTTTGCATAGGGCACCAGTTGACCTAAGGCCGCTCCCGTCTCCCCTGAATAGAGGTCACTAGCCTTGTGGGACTAACCCAATCAATAAAAAGATAAATAAATGAAAAAATAAACAAATATGTGGATTGTGTTTATAAAATATATAATCACTACAGTATGCCCTACACTGAGGAGAGGGGAATGTTGGAAGAGAATTACAAAAAAAGATAGTTGACCACAATATGATGACCTCAGTGACCTATCACCCAGTTCTCAACTGTAGAAAAAGGGTAACTTAATTGGCAATTATGGGTAATGAGCTTTATGATACATAACTTAAAATGAGGTGTAAGTATGAGGCATTGTAATGTCATGATGTGTGCCCATCCACCGTACAGTGGGAAAATGTGTAACAGATTCACATCACTACATAAAGAATCCTTAAAAAAGGAATGGTGATACAGAACTCACACGGTTTCCATTTCAATGTAGCTTGTATTAGGCTGCCTGTTATAACCAGTAATATCCAGAAAACGACCAAATTATCTCTGGCATAATTTTACTTGGCTATATTAAGTCATAATCATATTCTTACATATCTGTTTACAATTGTTCTATAATACAACTTCATAAAAAGTTAGTTTAGCATGCATAACATGTTTAGAAAGAATGAGGCAGATGACACGAAAGTTCATTGGCATAAATATTGCAAGGAAACCTCCATTAATTATTTTGCTCTTTGCAAAAGCATGTGAACTTTATTTTTATTCATCACAGAGCTGTTATTTAAGGTGAAGTGGTACACATTGCTGTGTTTTCTGATTTTATTCGCATGAAAGGGGAAAAAATCAATTAAGCTAGTATAGTATAATTTTTTTTTATTGTTGAATTCTTTCTCAAAGCACTTACCTTCCCAAATAACCATTAATGGAATGATGCACTGATTGTAGTAGGGTTTCATAAGACTGAATAAACAAGTACTGTTTCAGGGTAAAGGTACTGCAGGTGGACGTCACTTATTTTATTGATGGCACGTGTGTGTGTATAGTACTACAGGATTCAGCCTTTTAAGAGTTCTACCTCTCTTGGATATTGGCATGTTTTCAACATTAATTAAGTCAGAGATGAGTGCTGGAGTACAATGTTGGTAATGCAGGCTGGGTACTTGAGGAACTGGTTGCAGTGGGTTTACTGTTGCTCTTTAAAGCATTGTTCTGCAGTGTGTATACAACTGAACAGCACACTCATGATGCTTTTAAAGGAAATGGCAGGGCTGGAGATAGTAACAGGGTGGGGGATTCTCTGAAAACAGATTGCATCATGTGTGTGTTTAAAAGATAAATACAACAGATTCACGAGGCATTTCATTTTTGAAAGCAAGTGCAACACTCATTGAAATTTCAATGGCTACATGATGTGTATCAGCTCCATAAGAAAAGCATTGTACAAGACCTAGTTTGACTTTTGTCCTTTGAAGCTACAAGCATGCATACACTCAAAGGAACTCAAAGGTTTTAGTACTAATCAGGTAGCTGTTATGCTAACATACTGCATTTATCATTAAGAAGATATACACCTTATCAATTCTTTCTAAAATAAAGTGAAATCCAAATCACATCAGGAATCAGTGTTACCTATCTTTGATGAGGTTTATTGTTATTGAGTATCTCTACAACCAAACTGTAAATTTAATTGTCTTCTTGATAATAGGTGCTCTGTATGGCAACTGTTTGTGCAAACTCTTAAACAGTAATATTTGCAAAACTTTCTATGTGATATAACAATATGAAAGTACAATCTGCATTCTGCAATAAGCATATATTCTGGCAGATGATCCATTTGCATGTGAGATTTCATTCTCTGGCTTTTTATGTTGTGCTTATAGCCTGGGTCATGATTGAAAAGGGTGTTCAGACTAGCCTAAAAATAAATAAGCAAATGAACAAACAAAATACCTACTTTTCTTACAGCTTTTGCTGTTTTTTTATTTTTGTAAAAAAGTGAGGTCATTCTTAAAATAACACCTCCAAGGGGCTCTACATGGAGAGGATTACTTTGTTAGCGAAAACAAGCTTAAGACATACCCCTTAGCGTGGCCATTTATAAGGTAAGCTGTATTTGCCATGGTCATCAGAATAGGATCTGATGGGCAGTACGAATTCTACATTATCACACATTCCGTTTAATAAGGATGATCAAAAATGTTTGGTTTTAGTAATTTTTTTCATATGTTCTTGGAAGAAGCAAATGGTTTTCCCTGATACCTCAGCTTATGAGATACCCATAAATGCAATTGCTTGTCAGGTAAATGTGATTTAAACTAACAATTTGCAAAGAGAGTTAGTCAGGAAGGAGTCACAGGTGTTGGTGTATTTGCCTTATTTGTAGTCAAGTAAAAGTGATTCACCCTGAGGACCTTTTGCAGTTATAGCTTCAGGCACAAGATACTAGAATTATACAATAATGCAGCAGTCAATACTACAAGCAGTAAAACAGTAAAACAAGCACACTACATGTTGAGATACTAACTAGTTGCAAAAGGAAACTGAGCTTGTATATGTGCTTATGTCACTTTTTAAAAATATGTTTAATAAAGATGTTTAAACACTCCTGTTCTGTTTGTTTATCTTTGTATTTATTTGAATTTATTTACCAGGATAGAACTCTATTCTCATTGGACCAATATCAGTCTCAGCCTGGAAGTACAAAAAGCATAAAAAAATACAAATGCTTACAGTAAAGTAAGTAGGGTCATCACTTGAGAACTGCATTTTGTGTTTGCCTGGATTATCTTTTCCTAAAATTTGTATTTGTTTGATGATCTGAAACATTTGGGCGTGGCAAACATGCAGGGGGATGGGAAATCAGGAAGGGGGCAAATACTTGTCCATTGCACTGTAGCTAGCTACCGGCCCCCAAATCTGACTCATGATGCCCAATCCGCCTATCTGGGCCTCTTCAAATCTATCAAGATACAACCCTTTACTCCCTGATCCTGGGTGACTTTAACTACCCAAACATAGACTGGAAGAACTACTCATGCCAGAAAACAAATGCCTAGAGATTCCTTGATTTTTGTCATTGCACATGCCTCAGAACAGCTAGTCGATACCCCCACAAGAGGTGATAATATCGTGGACTTGCTATTAACCAACATGAGTAACCACTGCAGCATCCCTACAGTATCATCCTCCTGTAAGATCTGACCATAAAGCGGTTACTTTCAAAGTCACCATCTCCCTTGACCCCCTCTAATTCTTTTGGGGGAGCTTAGCAGCTAAAGAAGTAAAGGAACCAGAAGGCAGGAGTTTAAACAACTGAGAGGGCAGTAAGAAATCAACCCTATGTCTGACAGGAAGCCATGTGCCATGTTTTTTTCCTATTCTATAAAATAGCCAAGAACCTAGAGGTATGAAATAAAAAATTTAAATAGAGTAACAAAATGATCGTGTGCCTGAGAAATAATCAGCAGTGAAATAAATGTGCAACATCCTATCACAGTAGCATGGTGAGTAGGTAATATGCTGCTAAGTAAGAAAAGTAGACATGTAGGAAGTAAAAACAAGAAAGGAATCTAGCTAGTGGTGGCTAGGAAGTATAAAGACAAATGACAAATGGTTACAGAGTGCTTGATTTACACAGAGAATACAAGGTAGGAGATGAAGTAGTCACATGCAGACATTTATTGTTTTATTAGTTATGTAGAGTTTGCTAGAAAGTGCTTATTTTCATGAGTGACACAAAAGGTTACAAAAGAAATGCAAAAATACAAATTATCGATAAGTTATTCAGTGAAAAGTAGAACCCTGAAGCACTGACCTAAAACAATCAAATACAAAACACAACAGAAACTGTGGGAGATGACTAATAACTGTTATTACTGCTGTATGGAGTGATTCAATGGATGGAAAATAAACAATGCCAGGTGTGCAGCAGAATTACATAAGCTATCATCCTAACAGAGAATGAAAAACATGAAAACCAGAGAAGCAAAAGTGTAATAGATTTTGTGGATGTTAATAAGGTTCAAAGGGGAGTGACTTTCAGAGCAAAGAAATCATGAACAAGGCGTCTTTCCTTGAAGCTATGCGGGAAACACAAAGGAGAAATGCCTTCATCAAAACAGTGGACTGGGTCCATTATCGAGTAAAGGCTCTGTAAGCAGACATTGTTACAGAGTCCTTTAGTTCATGAGAGATGTGTTGGGTTGTTAAAAGCACCAGTAGTAATGAATAATGTCTAAGGTCAAGCTGTACATGTAGAAACTTTCCGGAAAGTAAACCTGAACAGGACAGATAATCCTAGTCTTCCTGAGTTATTGCTAGTCTAAGAGTCAATCGAAGACAGCAAAATACGGTTCAAAAGTCAAGTTATTTCTTAATAGCAAATTACTAAGGGACAAGCAAAACCAAAACTATCTTTGTACGTATTAGAAAATATTATTTCAAAAGAGGTGTGAAATATTGGATCAAACATTGAACTCAGATGTGTGGAACATGCACAAGGAAATCTGAGAAAGGTAAAGTGAAAATCAAATATTATGATCAATTGTAGTGACACCTTTTTTTTGTTAAAGTATGTGCAGCAATGTCACTGTTTGAAT
Organism: Protopterus annectens; assembly: GCF_019279795.1. Classification (NCBI taxonomy): domain Eukaryota; kingdom Metazoa; phylum Chordata; order Ceratodontiformes; family Protopteridae; genus Protopterus; species Protopterus annectens. Next base: position 14,494,606 of record NC_056730.1, read on the forward strand.
TGTGATTTAGTAAAGATGTTAAAAAAAGATAATCCAGTTAAGACTGATCTTCAGAAGCTCCAAGTGGAACTCCACACATGTCAATAACTAGTGCTGAAAACATGGGTTAAAATTAAATGATAAAAGTTCAATATCATTGTATTTAATAAAAAATATCTTCATCCATCTTATAGTATAGACCACAGCCTGCTTCAAACTGAAAGTGTGGTGAGAGATCTTAGACCACAGGTAGATAATTCCTTTGCCTCTGACAATCGCATTGCAACAGTAGTCAGAAAATTGTTTTACCTGGCAAAGCTGATTGCAAAATGTATTTGATCTTGATTCAGGACGTTCTTATCCCTCTATATTCTACATAGATCAGACCTATTATTGAATATAATGCCCTTTTGGAATGCATCTTACTAGGCATATTAAGCAATGGGAAAGATCCCAGAGGTTCATAACTAAAAAACAATGACAGGCTTAAAAGACAAAAACAGACAGAAAGGTCTGGAAGCATTATCCCTTTATTCAGTGTACTATAGACTCTGTATAGATTCAGTAGCCCAAGATATCTTGTATCTCTACAAATTAAACAATCTCACAAAAAAATGGGACCAGAGATCTAAACTTGCTTCAAAAAATAAACAATGCATGGTGGAGAAACAAATTTGTTACACAACGCTTACCCTTTCTCTGGAACAAATTTCCTCTCCAAATTAAACAATGCAATATACTTTCTTCCTTCAAAAAGGTGTTAGATTACTGGATGGGTATCTGAAAATACACCCTTTTTTTAATTTCTCCAAGTCTTTTGGCTTTTCTAAAACCATGACGGGAATGGGGTTTCCCTTTATATTGTCGATCCCGATATGGGCGACACGACTTCCGCGAATGCCAAAATGCGAAGGTCTCCAACATCGACTTCTGAATATGCAAACGGCAAAACCTCGACCCTTTTTGACCCATGGTAGCATTGGTGTGGAGGTGTTGCATGGCTGGAAATGTCGAATGTTTTTCGATGTTTAAAATTTTTTGCGGTTTTGGTTCGTGCAAAATGCATCGATAAAGTGGCCGTTCGACAAAGTGTGAACGACGATTTAAAGGTAAACCTGGGAATGGACCCTATTCCTAAGCTAAAGTACAATTAAAGTTCATGAAATTAGTATTGTTTCAATCTTTGATGTCAGTCAGAAGTGCTCTTTGCAGCACCTGCAATGTGCCCAGTAATGACTCCTTCTGCACTTCATATGGGGTTACATGTACTGGTAACATATCTAAATACAATTGTAGATTATTTTTTATAAGACCCGTTGCTCCTACTAATATTGGAACTGTTTGGGTATCTTTCTTCCACATTGCTCTCATTTCTGCCTACAAATCCTGATATTTTATGACTTTGTGCTTCTCTGTACGCAAGACACTGTAGTCAATGGGTGTGGCGATTTCAATGATCAATGCTACTTCTGTCTTCTTTTTGTGGACTAATATATCCGGTTTTCTAGCATCTATCTTTTGAACTGTCAGTAGTGGGTGATCCCATGTGATGTAGACTTCATAATTTTCTCTGATGCTTTGTGGCTCATGTTTCCAGGGTTTTTCAGACACTTCAATACCATAATGTTTGCCCAATCCCCAGTGCAACAGTCTTGCTACATTATTATGCCTTTGAGTATACAATCCTTCTGCCATTAGGGAGGGTGGCCTAATGGTTAAGGTGTTTGCCTTACAAACACAAGGTACAGGGTTTGAATCTCACAGTGGATAATTGGCTACTAAAAAAAATGGCACAGGGCAGTTATAGTACTCACAACCAACAACAAGATGTGCAACTGTTTCCAATTCTGTTTTACAAAATCTACATTTGTCTGTTTCCCCCACATGTTCAATGGACTTTGTAAACCAATGTGTACGTAGCCCACTAACTTGGGCCACCAATATTAATCTTTCATCTCTTGGTTTGAGTTCGCCTCTCCTTAACCATTTCTGCATTTGATCCTGATCAACATGAGGTTCTTCCAGGCGTTTTCTATACTTGCAACAATATTTATGCATTTTCCACATTTCTTGCCTTCTCATCTGATCCTTCATCTTATATTCTTTTGTTTTTGGCACATTCAGTTGTTGCCTGATTTTTATCTACTTCTGGTTTTATTTCCATTCCCACTTGACACAGATATGCATCTGCTAGACTAAGCAGAGAAGTCATCTTAGATTTATTTTCCTCATGTTTCAAAACTTTCACTGCATTTGGGTCTTGTGAGGTCAGCAGATATGTGTGCAGTCCCATGATTACAGATCTATGCATGTAATCAATTTCAAGGAGGCCCATCCCTCCTTCAGAACAGGGAATATATAATCTTGGTATGCACTGATTTTTATAAATCATTTGGTGAACATGAAGCATCCTTCTTGTTTTCCTATCTAATCTATCCAACATGTTTTGGGGACAGTCAATCACTCCAAAACTGTAAGTTAGGAGCAAATTGGATTTTGTTCCTAGATATCAGCACTGTTTTCAGGATTCATTTAAGTTCTTCTAAAGTATTCTTTACTAAGTTTTATTTGCATTTGTTCATGTTTTATTGTTGATCCTTCACCAGTTTCCAAATACTTATACACCATCTCTTGCTCAAGTTCTTTTATATCACATTCTTGTCCCGAACTGATGTTTTCTTGGTGCTGCAGTTTTCTTGCTAAGGTTGCTTTTGCACATTTGCCAAGACCAAATGACATTCTTATATACAGCTGTGCTTTCAGTTCCTCATCTGATGAGCTGTACAGTTTTAAACCATTGACAAAGAGAAGATTAGAAGTCTTTACACTGTTGTTTTCTAGGAGCCAAATTATAGCCATGGCCCAAGCTGTTAAGTAGACAGCTTAATGGGTTAAGGGCAAGGCAGAATAGCAGTGATGACAAAGAGTCACTCTGGAATATCTCCCTTTGAATTTTTATCCCTGGAATAAAAATGTGTCCTTTATCGTGGCTTAATTGCAAAGTGGTCTGCCACTGCTTCATGGTCAGTGTAATGTAGTCCATCAGTGTGATCACTCCTGGCATAAATGTCCTGCTGTTCCTTGAAAAATAAAGCATGGTCTAATATTTTATTTACTGAATTTTATATACTGTCAGGCAGGTATCTTATTCGTAAATGCAATGCATACTTCACTGCATTCAAATTTGTTCTTCCAGCTCAAGACGCCTATTCTCATAACTATTATAAGACTGAGTTTACATATTTACAAGAAGTATTTAAATCATACCAATGTTGGCTGCTTCTGCAGTCCCACCTTAGTAAAGTCTCTCCACATAGATTTGCTAACAGATACTTGTATAAGTCCCTCATCATTCAGGACCATTATTATAAATTTTGTTCTGCATGGCTCACAGATCTCTATTAGATAAGTACAACAGCTCTGAAAGTAGCCACTGCATCTCACTGCCTGCAAAAAAAAATAAATATATATATGATTGGCAGTGGAGTTTTACGGTGCTGAGTTGCCAGCCCGGCACCCAACCTTCCACAGAAGGCACACACATGCACATGCATTCACGCCTAGGGCCAATTTAGAGTGTCCAATCCACCTACAGCATGTCTTTGGGATGTGGGAGGAAACATATATATATATATATATATATATATATATATATATATATATATATTTACAGCAAACTGACTCTACTTCATAGCTAGACAAAAACATATACCCCATATAACTTCTGTAACAGAAATTTGGAAAAAGTCTTTGCAATATAATGTGCTAGCTCCTGCCCTAGGATGAGTCAAAATGATGTAGTAATATTTTACATAAAGTGTTTTGCAATTAGCGAAGATCTTGTAAATAATATGGTTGTAAATTGTGTTGTACATAGAGGGCAAGTTTCCAAAAGACTTGCTGCTGATGTAATTGACTTACTCCAGTGTAAGACCTATCTATAAGGCAGACTTACATCTGAGTAAGTCACTTACACTGAGAGCAACTCTTTTAGAGACTGTCCCAGAGCATTTTGTAAATGATGTTTCCCTTTAAGACAAGCAGGTAATTTCACTGAATTGTAAGCTATAGACTTGATGTGGCAGTGTGTACAGTACTGTGAGGCAAGTAAAGGGTGCCCTCATTCCCACTGTAGTACAACCTGGAGTTAGTATATATAGTTAGGGGGTGTGTGGGGGTGTATCCCCCCACTTAGTTTGGTTTTATATTGTCTGGCTTCTGTTAAGAAGATAAATAAGTAGTTTTTAAGTTGTGGAAGGAGGTAGGCTATAATTTTGTGAGTTTGTTTCTATTTGGTTTCCCATTTAGTCTTGTGAAATGTAGCATAGTAAGCTGTCAGTGAAATGAGATTCAGTGAAATGAAGTTTTCACTGTTGTGAAATTTAGGTGAATGAATTTCAGTGAAATAGGATTTTGGTGAAGTGAAGTAGACCCATATATATATATATATATATATATATATATATATATATATATATATATATACACACACACACACACACACACACACACACACACACACACAAATATACCCATAGATAGATCTAGATATATATCATCATCATTATCATCGACCGCCCCCCCCCTTTCCTTTTTTTTTCATGGAGTCAGAGTGCCATGTCAACTATTGCCATCTCTCCTGATTCAGTGTCACTCTCCTACCTTCTTTGATAGCCATGCCTGACCACCAGAGGTTTTCTCTCACACAATCCACCCACCTCTTTGCTGGATGCCCTCATTTCCTCTTGCCTTCTTTCTATCTACCCCAAACCTTCTTCACCAGATTGCTTTGTTCTTCTTTCTTGCACATGTGCCAGAACCACCATGGCCTGTTCTCTTTCACATTATCTGCAATTGGAGCTAATTAGGCTTCTGCTCTCAAGTCCTCATTCCTACATCTGTTCCACTGTGTGCATCCTACCACCCATCTCAGACACTTCATCTCCATCACGTCTAGGTTATTCCTACATCTGTTCCACTGTGTGCATTCTACCACCTGACTCAGACACTTCATCTCCATCATATCTAGGCTTCTCAACTGCTCCCACTGTGTGCATCCTAACACTTTTCTCAGACACTTCATCTCCATTACTTCTAGGCTTCTCATCTGCTCCCACTGTGTGCATACTACCACTTTTCTCAGACACTTCATCTCCATCATGTCTAGGCTTCTCACCTGTTCTGCCTTTATTACCCAGGTGTCTGTACCGCACAGTAGTACTGGTAGCACCATTGTTTTGTACACCAAACTTTTCAGATTCTTTGATATTCTTCTGTCATATAATACCCTTGGCACTATGTGCCCATTGTCTACAGCCCTTCTGATTCTAGCCTTCACTTCCTTATTCAAACTTCCCTTCTTCTCACCCACCCCCAAGTACTTGAGGCTGTTGGCTTTTACTGCTGTTTTCCTATCTGTCTCAGTTCACAGCTTCCTCTGATTTCCCCATTTCCTGCTATTACAACTGTCATCTGTTCAGTTTCATTCTGTGTACCTTCAGTTCCTTTTCAGAGTCTGTAATGCATCATTGTCTGCATACACCAACTTCCTTGATCTGTCCCCTCCATCCTGTTTGCTATTGTATTCAGTCACCAGTAGGAATAGCAGGGCTCACAGCTGAACACTGATGCACCCCCACCCCCACTGGAAAACCCTTTGTGAGACTGTAGCCTGTTAGGTTTGTATTTGTCATTGACTCCTTGTACATAGTCTTTACTAATTCATCAATGTTTCTGGGACTTAAAACCATCATAGGACTGCCCAAATCAGCTTTCTTGGGACCTTGTCACATGCTTTCTCCAAGTCTAGGAATGCCCAGTTGGACTCTTTCCTCATCTCTAGCTTCTGTTCAACTATCTGTCCCACTGAAAACATCAAATCAGTTGTGCTGCATTCTGATCTGAATCTGAACTGCTCATCTCTCATCTTCCTTTGTAGTACTCTGCATATTCATTTATCAGTTACCCTCTCCAGAACTATATATATATATATATATATATATATATATATATATATATATATATATATATATATATATATATTGCATTAGACAGAAAAGTTCCCACAAAACATGCCATTAACAAGCAATCATCCAATTATGTATTATCTAAAAAAGAATTCTGTGGTCCTTGTAATCACAAAAGTTGATATGTTATTGCAAAGGGGGGTTATACTTGGAAGAGTGGTTTAGGGGTATAGGAAGAGATAACATGGAAGGACCTGAAATAGCTTGCAAACCTTCTACTAGGAATGCAGACAGAATGAATATGTGGCAGGACTGGTAAGGATTTCTTGTTATATTACCTGTGCTAAATAAGTGCTTTTGCCATTTTTTTTCTGTTTAATAAAACCACATCATTTGATGACCAGTTGCCTCTGTTGCCTTATTTTGTATTTATTCATTTAACATTTGTTTACCTGGAAAGTCTGACTTGGAATGCAGCCAATTTTCAGTGGAGGCCCGGGGAGAAATGCTCTAGATGCATGTCTTTGTATTTGATACTGGTGGATACAGCAGGTATTTTTCACACAATTTTCTTGCCACACTAAAAGGGATCCAGAGTTATATATTTTATTGCCTGAAAGATCATTACTTGCAAATGTGTTTCCCTAGTTGGACAGAAAGGGTCATATTCAGTCCTGTGGTGTTGGCTGAGAGTTTTCATGTGGCATACAACTGTGCTAATTCTTGTCCCAAGAGAATGACTGGGAAGCAACTCCTTCAGACTACTGCTTCTACAGCTTTGACAGCAGCAGTGATTTCCAGGTTCATGGCCATAACAAGGTGATTAACCAGGGAGGAAGATCTTAAGGCATACTTCATGGCATTCAAATGGCACACCAACAGAGTTTCGACCGGAGAGACTGGGATGGAATCTTCTCAACTCAGCTAACTGGTGAGCCTTTAAAAGCTTTCATAGATATGAAAGAGACTGATTAGCAGGACTCTGACAAAGTAAAAGAAATCACTGTTATCTTTACAGCTGGAGTTACTTCACAGACACAAGCTCAAATGTTTCATAGTTGACCATTTTCTTCAAAAAAAAAACAGTAAGATCTCAGTTCTATAGGTTCATATGTAAGGATTAGGCTAGTCATCTTTATGGGCCATTTTAAGTCTAGCCAGTTTCTTTTGGTGAGAATCAAGCCCTGAACTTCTTGTCTATGAGGTAGACATCTTAACCATTATACCAACTGCCTTCCTTTAAAACATGTACTTAAATTACAGTTCATAGGTATATAATAGGCTAACGACCACCAGGACCTTTATAGGCCTAGTCATGTTACCCAACCCAATTGTGTCCCTATGTATCATGGACATTTATTAGGAGAGATATGCTAGTTGGGAAGTTTCTAGAGGCTATGTGGAGAATATGTTAGTTTGGGCAGTATTGACTGTCTCTGTATATATAATAGATATGGGGTCAGACCATATTTACTATCAGCTTGCAGTGATATATAATCAAGTACTGCTCCATTCCTATGTTAGCATCAATGACTGTATAGAGAGATTCTCTTGTATTTCATTAGATGATCCTGTGATCTTCAAGTGAAATGAAGCACAAATAGAGCAGGCATGAAGCAGAATGGTAGAACATGGAAATCTGTGCATATTTAAATAATGGTCACAGTCAACGAAAACTGGTACAACAGACCCAGTGCATAAAGTACACAGTGCTGGTGGTACTAATGAGGCAGACACAATGACAATGGACAATACTTAATGGTTTACTCAAACTAAAGCTAAACTGGGACGAACATATTTTAACTGAACAATAATCCCAAAGTTTATTTGTTTCATGATGATCCCTTGAATATAAATTCTCTAGTGGACAAGTCTGGTAAAACATATTTGGAAGGAGTAATACCCTGGCATCAAGTGTAATGTGGGACTCTGAAATGCTACCCAGTAGTATATTGCCAAAAACAGTGAAGTACGTTCTGCATAGTGTACAATATGAACAAGAAGACTGGTCATGCTGAGCCTCCACCCCTAAACACAAAGATATGAAGTGACTGAGACTTGGTTTACTATATTATTTACTACCAATATTCAGTGATAAACACATACGCAGGCAAAAATGTCCAACTGAGTGAGCATCGTTAGCTTAACTCTCACTACTGTACTTAGATAATTGGCAATCTGTTAAATTGTCACAACCCCTCTCCTCAGCATGCAGTATAGACAGTACCCCACATCAAAATGAATATGTTGTTAGGGACCTTGAACCAGTGGTTGATAATTCCCTCTCAATCATCACATGACGGTGGTTGTCAGAAAATCATTCTACATAGCACAGCTAATTCCCAGTGGAATTAGATCCAGATCTAAAGATGCCATTGTTTCCTTATATTCCGCATTGACTGACCAACTATTGAGCACAACACCCCCTTCAGGATGTACCTCATTAGACATATCAGGCAACTACAAAGTCCTTAGAAGTTTCTAAGTTAAATGATGACGAGCTTAAACCTTCTGAGCTACCAAGAGCTGTGAACTAATGTATGACCTAACGTTTGACTAACTTGTTTCCATTGTCAAAGGAAAGTCCTATATGGCACAGCTTATAAACAATGGGGCTACGTCTAGATCTAAGAGTGCCATTGTCCCCCTTCACTCGGCCCACATTAGACCATTCATTGAGTATAATGCCCCCTTCGGCATGTATCTGCCAAGATGGATGCAACAACTGGACCACCCACAGAGATATCTTACTAAAAGAATGCAAGGCCTAAACAATTTGTCCCCTATGGACCACCTCAAAGCCTTGGCACTATAGCTGGTATCCTACAGACTACTAAGTGTTGACCTTTTTCTGGCATACAAGGCATTATTTGACCCAGTACCGACTTGATTTACTGCACATCAGCAAATCAAATGGCATCAGAAATACTGGGTCTAGGGATCTACACTTCTTCTGTAACATCAACAGAATGGTTTGGCAGCACATGTATATCTCACAAAGGATACCGCTGCTCTGGAACATTCTCCTCATCCACATAAATCAAAGTCCATCCCTGTCTATTTTCAAGTGCAAGAAGAAACTGAAGAAGATGTTCCTACTTTTTATTCATTCATTGAGTTACAAAATGACTTGATGTACAGAGTAGATAAAGATAGAGAGGAAATAATACAGCAACAGATGGTACTAATGACATTCAGAAAACTAGTGATGAGATTAGCATTTAGCCAGGGATAATGATTTAGGGTTCTCAAAAAACTGAAATTCCATTCCATACTCAAAAATGTTGACTGCAATTACTAGTCATTTCATTATAATTTCTAGTGTGTGTGTGTGTGTGTGTGTGTGTGTGTATACACATATAGATATATATATTTATATATATATATATATATATATATATATATATATATATATATATATATATATATATATATATATATAAATGCAAAATTAAAACAGATTCTATGCACAGAACTGCCACTAATACAAGTTGACAGTATGACAGTTTTCTGTCAAAAAATGTCACCCAATCATACTTTGGCTCTTTACCCTTCTTTTTGTTTCCATTTCTCTAGAAGTGTTGTTTCTGTTTTAACTGTCTGCTTCTGAGTTATTTTGAAGCTTGCTGACTAGTTTCTGGAACCAACAAATTAGAACACATCTGCAACTTGGATCTTATCTATTTTTCCCACCAGTAACTGTAAGGGTGATAGACGAACAGCTAGCAAAGATGTATTTCTGTCACCTAATGATGGGGAAAAAACAGTTATGTGTTCACCGGAACATTCCATCTGAGTTGTTGCTTTTCATTTGTCTTCAACATGTGTGAATATGGATCCAGTACGGATCTTACCCGGCCACATTTTCCAGCACTGGATCCGAGCTCCAAGCTCCTCCCCTACCCATAATCCCCCCGTCTCCCTCCTCCCCTCAGATCGAGTTTGCTGCCAACAGTAGCACCCCGACATAACCAAGTGCCTAACACTCTAGCAGTAGTATCCTGAAAGGACTATCGGGAAGACAGAAGCTTATTGGAATAGGGATTTGCCTCTTTCATCCGGTCTACCACACATCCCACTTGAGGCAGGGGGAAGGAGGGAGGGACAGTTGAAGACAAATGAAAAGCAACAACTCAGGTGGAATGTTATGGTGAGTACATAACTTTTTTATCTGAAGTTGTTTTCATTTGGTCTTCAACCTGTGGGACAGAGTCCCCATCTACCAAAAAGAACCTGGGAGGTCCTCATGGAAGGATGTTCTGGAGCACAGCAGAGCCAAAGGATGCCCTGCCTCTGGACAGGAGATCCAGCTTATAATGCAAAATAAACATGTGTGATGATGCCCAAGTAGCTGCTGAGCAAATGTCATCCAAGGAAACCCTAGACCAAAAGGCCGCTGAAGTAGCCAAATATCTGGTAGAATGCACCCTGACATGACCTGGTGGAGATAATCCTTTGGCTTTATAGGCTAAAGTTATGCAATGAGAGATCCAACGGACAATAGTCACCTTGGAAACAGGTTTACTTAAGAAAGGCTTAGAAAAGGAAACAAGTAGCTGATCAGACTTTTGAAAGGACTTTGTTCTATGTAAACAGAAGAGCAATTGCCTATGAACTTCAAGTAAATGCAGTTTATACTCTCCCTTATTCTGAAAATTTGGAAAGAAAACAGGGAGATTGATGACCTAGTTGATGTTAGATTCTGAAGCCACTTTCAGAAGAAAGGATGGGTTTGTCTGCAAGGAAACCCTGTCTTTATGAAACACCATATAAGGGGGCTTGACAGATAAGGCTTGAATCTCTGACACTGTTTTAGCAGAAGTAATAGCAACCAGAAAGGGTGTTTTCCAAGACAGGAATTGTACATCCACTGTAGCTGCTGGTTCAAAGGGGGAAGATACCAAGGATTGTTAAGACTAGAGTAAGATCCCAAGGGGGCGTAGGGCCGTTGACTGGAGGCCTAAGTAAAAAGGTACCTTTCAAAATGGCTTTACAAAGCTTGGTGGAAGCTAGAGAAGTCAAATTGTCTCCTATATGAAAGTTGGAGATAGCTGCCAGCTGGACCTTAACTGTAGAAAACCTGGCACCCTGCTGAAAAATATCTGCCAGAAACTCCAAAATGGCAGGAACTGGAGCAGTGAAAGGATGCAAATCATGTTGAGATGCCCACATCGAGAAACATTTCCACTTACTGGAATAAACCTTCCTGGTGGTAGACTTGTGAGCCGCTACTAAGATTTTCTTAACCGAAGAAGACCACCCAGGAGTCCTAGCTATCACTGGAACTGGACCAGCCAAGCCATAAACTTCAGACTGACCAGATGAGGATGTGGGATCCCTGAGGGATGTGAGATCAGATCTGGAACTGGATCTAATGTCCAAGGAGGACACACTGCATGAGATCACAGAGAGGGGAATCAAAATTGGTGAGGCCAGAATGGGGCAATGAGGATCACAAAGCTTCCCAGCCATTGAGCTTTCTGTATGAATGTCTGGATCAGAGGGAGTGGGGGATAAACATACAGAAGACTAGGGGGCCAAGCATAAACTAGATTGTCCCTGGGAGATTCTCCCAGAGGGGGGTTCAGAGTGAAATACTCTCTGCACTTCACATTGGAATGAGAGGCAAAGAGATTGCAGCAAGGCCGACCCACTTTAGAAAGATCTGTTCAGCTACTGATGGATTCAGAGACCACTTGTAAGGCATCAGAATAGATCTGCTGTGCCTGTCCACTGCAGTGTTGGACCTCCCTGGAATGTGCACTGCCACCAGAAAATGGCCGGTGGAGATCACCCATTCCCACAATCTCATGGCTTCGCGATAAAGGGGATAGGACCTGGTTCCCCCCTATTTGTTGATGTACCAGACTACAGACATGTTGCCTTTCTGGATAGCAATCGTCCCTTGGGGAAGGTGGGTATGCAGAGCTTGCAATGCTAAGAGCACCACCCTCATCTCCAGGATGTTGATATGCAGATGTGTCTCCAGGGCAGACCACGTGTTTTGGACTGTCCTTCCCATGCAATGCCCCCCACTCAAGTAGGGAGGAGTCTGTGGTCACCATGATCATAGGGGCAGGGAGGATAAATGGGCGACCCAAAAGAAGGTCTGGGGATTGAAGCCACCAGAGAAGTGAATCCCTGCAGGCCAGAGACAAGTGAACTGGATGAGATAACAGCAGCTCTAGTAGGGACCACTGGACCGCTATGGTCCTTTGGAGAACCCTCATATGCAGACGAGCCATGGAGATCAGGGTGATCGTGGCCCCCATGGACCCCAACACACAAGAACTGACTCTGCAAGGGGATAATGGGTCTGAGCAATGTACAAGACATGATGTCTGAGGGACTGAAGTCTGACCAGAGTTAGAAAAACCTTGCTGAGAGTGAAGTCTAACCAAGCCCCAATGAAATCTAGAACTTGAACTGGGTCTAATAGGGACTGTTGAGATTTATGGTTATGCCCAACTTGTGGGCGATCTGGAGAAGGAGATCCCTGGCTTGACAGAAAGGAGTCAATCGTCCAGGTAGGGGAAGACCTGGAACCCCTGCAGCTGCAGTTGGGCAGCCACAACTGCCATCACTTTGGTGAACACCCTGGGGGCAGTAGTGAGACCAAAGGGTAGCACTCTGAACTGGTAGTGATTGGCCCTCAGCCAGAAGTGGAGGAACCTCCAAGAGTGCCTGTCCATTTTTATGTGGTAGTACGTGTCCTGAAGGTCTACTGAGCACATCCAGTCATTTTTCTGCAGGAAGGGCAGAATGGATCGAAGAATGACCATCCGGAATTTTGTCTTGGCAACTGACAAGTTTAAGGTGGAAAGATCCAGAATGGGTCTTAAGTTCTCCATCTTCTTTGGCACTAAAAAGAACCTGGAATAGATGCTTGATCCAGATTGATCTGGGGGAGATGGGCTGGATGACTTGTTTTTTGAGTAGCTTGGAGATTTCCACTGCTGCTTCCTCCCACTGAGTGGGTGGAACGTCCGGGAGGTGTTTGGGTGGACTTGCCATTTGGATGAAGGAAATTGAGTATCCTCTAGATATGATTTGCAACACCCAATGATCATCTGTAATCAACTCCCAGGCTGTTGATTGTAGCGAGAGACATCCCCTGACTGTCTCCAGAGACAAACACTCAGGCAACCCTTCAGGGCTGCTGTGAGGGTCTGTCCGGGAAGGAATCTCGAGACCCCTGACTCCTCGGACCCCCTGTGCTGCAAGGACAGCATTTGTCATATCCCCCTCTACCTCTGGGGGAGGGCGAGTCCTGAGCATCTTGGGAATAGCCCTGAGACTTCCAGAACCACATCTTCTTCGACCAATGCTGATTCCGGGAAAAGGACCATTGCGGGGTGTAGAAGCAGATCCCAAAGGCAGACAGAGTCTTCCCGGCTTTCTCATTCTGGACTAATGTGTCTTGTATTGTTTTTTCCAAAAAGGGTGGGACCATCATAAGGGGCATTTGTAAAAGATGCCTTGAAGGGCTCCGAGAATTCACAAAGCCAGAGCCAGGCTTGATGGCTGATGGCAACGTGTGAGCTGGCCGCCCTAGAGGCACCTTCAGTACCATGTAACAGGAGCATCATAGAAGTGTCGGAAATGAAAGTGAGGTGGCCATACAGGAGGAGAATACCTTCTTTTCTTCTGCTGATGTGGACCCTGGGGCAGACTCAGTGCCCTCCTTGACCAGGTCCCGCTGAAATCTGATCACATGTGCCATGTAGTTCAGCGCACATACAACAAATGTGGCTGAAGCATAAACCCATTTCCCGAAATGGTCAATGGCCCAAGACTCTCAGTCCAGTGGATGAACCATAAAGCTATCCTGAGGGAGCTCTTTTCTTGGTGGACACCACAGCCACCATGGCATCAACAGGGGACCCCTTAGACCAATGCTGATTGTCTGAAGGTGCACTTAGAATCTTATCAGGGCACTTGGGGATGGGCTCCACCATGTTGGGTTCCTTCCATGCCCGAGATGTTATCAAATCCACCAGTGGATCCATGGGAGGGGACACCCTGGAGGTAGAGGGTTCTGCACAAAATGCCTCCAGGAACACCAACTCATCTGAGTTGGGTTTTTGGACAGACACCCCCCAAGCTGGCATAGGATTTCCATGATTTCTCCAAAGGAGATATCATCTGGGGGTGACTGGGGGAAATCCTCCCCTTCTTCTAAGTTGGTGTCTTCTGTGAGGAACTCTGGTGGGGAGTCCAAGTGTCTCCTTTTAAACGTATGTTTCTGAGGGAGCTCCTCAGGGGTAGTCTCTGGGAAGGACTCAGAAACTTCTGGTCATTCCCATGGAGGAACTCCCTGGGGCAGAAAGGCAACAGGCTGTCCCTGAGGGGGCAGGATGGTGGAATCCAGCCCAGAAACAGAGGGAGCCAGGATGGAGTCCGAGGATGATAGTGTCAAGGGTCTCGAAGGGTGCCGAGAGAACCCTCTCAACCACGTGAAAAGCAGAGGGAGAATGAATCCCAGAAGCTGGGACCAAGGCCAGATCTATAACCATCTGAGCCAATGGGGGAGTTGGCTCCAAGCCTCCAGGCGCCAAAATTCCTAGAGGAAGGTCTGACTCCAAAAACCTCAAAGCCGATGCCACCCCCTCAGATCTGGCACCAAGGCTACGGCTCTGAACTAGTCAGAGCCAAACCACTCAGGGCAATGGTTGGTGTTGAGGTACCTGGTGCCATCAGCGCCGACCCCCTCGACACTTAGAGGCCTCAAAACCAAGTACTCCAAAGCCAGGGGAAAAATCGGAGAAGGAGCTATGGGAAGTAAGGTGGACTGCATGTTCCCATCCCCATAGGGGGAAGAAGCAGGCAAAACTCCCATCTGGATTTGGGTCCGGATGAACTTCCACATCATCCTGTCCACCTCAGCTTCAGAAAGACTGTGGGTGGACCAGACAGAGGAAACCATGGATACAGGCCTGGAATGGTGTCAGGGAGAGGCTGATAGAAGGGATCAGTCCCTAAAGATCTCTGGCTCTGGGGAAAAGTGGGGCGACCAGAGCTGAGATGAGCCTGGGCTGGGAGCCAGGTGATACTTAGCAGGTGGCTCAGCCGAGGAAGTGCAGTCAGAAAACCACTTCCCGGGCCTATCCCACTCTTTGTGTTTGTGCTTCTCCCCATCCTCAGCTCTCTTAGCAGGAGGTTGAGTCCCAGAAGCCAGGGTGGAGGAAGAGCAGAAGTGGATGTAGAGACATCCAAGGAAGGTGGAGGAAGGAAGCCTTTCAAAAACCGTTTGCTCCTCCTGTCGATCAATGCACAGGGGTTGAAGCCTGTGCAGATTGAACAGGAGGTTTCTAAGTGAGGGACACCCAGACAAATAAAACACAGAGTGTGGCCATCAGAAGGAGGGAGTTTATGGCCACACTCTGCACATTTCTGAAACCCTGGTTTGGGGGTCTCAGCCATGGGAATGGAACTGTAACACTCACACACACACACATGCAAACTTAGCGATAGGGAGAAGGAAAGGAAAGCTTTTTTTTTTAATTATCGGAGATCTGAGAGGAGGAGGGAGACAGGGGGATTATGGGTAGGGGAGGAGCTTGGAACTCAGATCCGATACAGGAAAATGCAGCTGGGTCAGATCCATACCAGATCTGTAGTCCCACAGTTGAAGACCAAATGAAAACAACAACTTCAGATCACCTGCTAGTCTGAACTGATGCATCGCATTTCATTAAGACATCTTTCTCTGTCTGGCTCATAAGTTCACTTTGCCCATTTAGCTTGGGCTTGAAGTAATGCGGAGAAACTCATAGGCTTACAAAAATAGTTGAACTATTAGATGTTGAATTGCAGCCAATTTTCTGATATTGCTTACTCTGGTATCCTGTGTGTTGAAAATGCAGGCTTAAGTATCCTTATTATAATAGATGCTATTGCATCTGTCATTTGCCCAGTTGGTAGATACTCCGAATAATAGCCAAAAACATAGCAGAAAGTTGAGATTATTATTCTAAAATAAGTCAGTACCTCCTTTTAGCCAATGTAATGTCAGAATGTTATGATATCAGTTCCTTTCTGATTCTGGTTTCTGTACACAGTGGATTGTTTTACATCATTTGTTGTATTTGTGCTGTAATGTTAGTCATGTACATGCTATCTCTTGTTCTTTCTTTAAACTTAGATATTCCTTGATGAGACATACATTTTCAGAAGTATTTCTAATCATGATGGAATTATAATTTTCACACTATTTAACAGTAAGCCTTGGATACATGACAGTTCTTCTCATATGGAATCATATGGTTCATTCAATGGATGTAAATGCTTCATTCAATGGATGTAAATGTTTTGTATTATCTAACCATCCATAACATTATAGCTTCTTAACAGCTATATTTCTATACCTTTTCTGGTAGCTTCCTTTTGTCTCTCAAAAAGTTCTGAAATTGGTGTCACAACCCATAGAACTTCCAGGTCTTTATCCAGGAAATCTACCTTGCATTCATGCAGAAAAGGTCTGCTCTACTTAACATGTCAACACTAAGCATCAGTCTTCCTGACTTGTATTTTACTTCTACATCATATGTGTGAAATGACACCTTCTTTCTTTGCAGCCCCGCTGGTGTTTTATACAAAGACCTATGGAAAGCACTGTGCAAAAGTTTTATGATTTGTCTCCAATCCAATAAGTCTCCTGCAAACATAATCATCTTAGGAGAAAAATGAAGACATTCCATATTTGTTCTCTAACAGAAAACATTGGAATGCAGTGCTAATCTAACATCTTTCCATGGCCCAGCATAAGTTTTACAGTTACTCAGGATTTTAAACTAACCAGTGTCCTTCAACAGGAGTTATTAAGTTACTGATGTTAGATACATTAAATCACTGTGCATAACATCAGTAACTTAACAACTCCTAAAGAAAGACAACTGTTATTTCAAAGCTCAACTTCTGTTGGCTCATTAAAATATATTACATCACCAATATGGTCCAGTGTATGCACATTATCATGGAATTTTTGTCCACTAAATGCTATACTGCACATAGCATTCCTTTCTCACTCTATGCATATCTAGTTTATGCATCTATTAAAGTTCTTGAAATATAAGCAATGCATCGTTCTTCCGGTAATAAAATTGCTCCTAATCCTTTTTTTTTTTTTTTTGCTTGTACTCACTTGAAGAATTTCAGGTAATGTTGCTTCAAGATGTTTAAGTAGAGGTGCCTCTATCACTAGTCTCTTCAGCAAGTCAAAACTCTAAGCTTGTTCCTGTGTCCGGTCCCTTTATATATCCTGCTCAAGTAGCTCTCATAGAGGTGTAGTAACATCTGATAAGTGAGGTGTAAACTTGAATAGGTGTTTTTAAACATCTTTATTGAATTATCACTTCTGACATAAGCAAACTTGAATTTATATAAAAGAAAATAAACCATATTAACATGTTCACAGTTACAAACATTAAAAATCACGTATATTCTTTTGTACAATTTAATCAATCCAACGTTATGTGAGGTGGTCAGTTCTAGCCCTCCCTTAAATCTCATTCCTCCTCCAAAACAATTTTCAGCATGTACTGTTCCCACAATTTCACTACTTCAAATACAGTTGGTTTAGACTTTGATTTCCATTTTCTTGTAACTTTTTTCGCAGCCACCAGAATTAAACTTAACAAGGCCTTACTATGTCTAGGCAATTCACATCCTGCATCCCAGCTCAAAAAATTAATTTCCTTAGTTACGCCCATTAGCTTACCCAGTATTTCTGACAGAGTACTTGGTAGTGAATTTTTCAAGTCTGCCAAATCATTACACTCCCAAAACCTATGTTCCCAGTTATCTCTTTCTTCCTCATCACATCACCATCTGCTATCTACTTGAGGAAAACAATCTGTGGATTTTGTTTGAGATATAAACATTCCTATACAAACACTTCCAAGCAAAACTCCTAAATCTTCTAGATTTTGTTGCCTACAACCCTCCTGGGCATGAGCAGGCATTACTAAATGCAATCCTGGGTATTGACTAGCATATCTATGGTATTACATTGGGATGAAATGGCTAGGCTTGAAATGACCTCCCAGTTGATAGCCTAGTAAACTCCTATAATCCTATGATATTTGGAGGCCATACATACATCCAACCTTCCAGCTCTTTATCGCTTTCTTCCTCCTAGCTAATAGCTGGGGAGGTTTCCCAGTGCCCTGGTCGATGTTCCTCCAGTGGCATAAATACTATCTTGTGTTTCCCCTGAAAAGATGCCATCAAACTAGTGGGACTAAGTCAACAAAGGATAAAAAAAAATGTTTATGTTGTCCTGCTTTTCTCATTTTTTCTACCACAGGCAGTAGCTATAACGTCAAATGATTGTGCAAAATATTTTTCCATTGAGATAATTTCAAATAACAAGGAAATAAGGAAATCAGTGGAATTTAGCATATAGCCAAAGTGGTGACAAGACTGAAAAGCAAATTAAGGTCTTTGAGTTTAGTGGTGGTAAGTCATGATAGCTGAGAGAGAAGACTGGGCATTCAGATATTTCTCACCCCCCCCCCCCGAGTGAGAGGGTATGTTGATACTCTTTGGTTGTTACTGTGCAGAGATGAGATGGTGTAGCTTTAGTCATACAACTCGCTGACCAGTGAAGACTACATTGTTATGTCTTTCTAATCCATTAATGCCTCAGTATAAACATAAAACAGGCTCAAGATGTACTACAGGAAAATCGACTCTAGTAAAATAAGAGAGTTGCATTACGGTAGGTTCTACAGAACTGTCTATATTAATAACTCAACTATAGAGAAAGATAAAGGCGTGTTACATTTAAAAATAAAAATTATTGCAAGTTCATAGGTTCCATACAGCCAAGTCACTTTCAGGAATTTTGATCAAAGTTGTCCTATGCTGGAGCTTACATATACATACATAATCATCTAATTCCGTTGTAAATGTATGAGGGGGTTGCTACAACTTTAAAGCAAAGGAAGTTCATTTCAAAGGTGTGGAAGATGTTGGGTAATGAAACAATCATGCTTATTTATTTATTTAATGTTTGTTACCGGGATAGTCTGACTTGGTGGGTAAACCATTTTCAGCGGAGGCCTGGGGCAAAAGCCCCACTAGTTACAGAGAATACATAATCTATGAATCTACAAACATAAGATGAAACAAGCAAAATAACCACAGAGAATGCATAATATAACAGATTACAAACTTATGCTGAGAACATTAAAAAAGTCCCATAAATTACAAAGAATACAATTTCAATACAAGAAAATGCAAACATATTTTGAAATGATCACCTTTAGCTCCTTGGTTAATAATACTCATAAATGTGTTAAAAAAATCATAGTATTAGAGAAACAACACCCCACTTGTGTACAATGAAAAGTATAATATTTAGAGTAACATAGTTAGATATAATTTATTTATTTTATTTAACATTTGTTTAATGGGAAAGTCCGACTGGGACAGAAAACATTTTCAGTGGAGACCCAGGGAGAAACACTCAACATGCATGTCTTTCGAATGTGGGAGAAAACCCACACGAATGCAGGGAGAACATGCAGACTTCACACAAAAGGCACCTCAGCCAAGAATTGAACCAGAGAACCTCTTGCTATGAGGTGACAGCACTAACCACTGCACCACTGTGCCACCCATGCATATATTTCTTAGTTGTTGAAAATAGAAGTAAGAGATATAAGGGTAGCTCAGTAAATGTAAGATCCGTTATTTGAATTCCTCAGGAAGGATTAAATAGAGGCAGTGTTCAGTGGGGATTCAGACAAGAGTAGAGCCAGGAGTAAGATAGGTAGGACTTGAGAAGTGTTTTAAATTCGAGGGAATTAGTAGTGGTTAGTATAGGTGGGTAGGGGGAGTCAGATTCCATGCCCTGGAGATGCGATTGGAGTAGAGACAATCTCCATAGCAGTTGTTGCCTTAGTGACTTGTAACAGAAGCTTGTCAGAAGATCTGAGTTGCCTTGTTTTGGACTGGAGTTAAACTACGTCTTGTAGAGCTGGACATTTTTCAGGTTATTAGTATATTAATAGAGATTTTGAAGTTAATTAGTTCCATGTGCACTCTCTCTCCCCTCAGTTCATTCTGGAGCCTCAAAAAGTAAGGGAGATTTTTCATGGCCTAGGAAGTAAAGCATACATCAATTCTCAGGAGACAACATGCGACCAAGAAGAGGGGCAATTATTTTAGCCTCTCCAAGAATGTCAGACATCGAAGTCCATCAGCCCTCTTACTAGCAAACCTCTGTAGTCTCTCTGATGTTAACCCATGGTTTGTCAGGAAGCTATGGACAGGGGTACTGTACTCCAAGACTGACCAATACACTGTGAGGAGTAGAGGGTCAGAATGGCATCCCTGAAGTGACTGAAAATCATTCTGAGTATCATATGAGCCATACCAAAGTCCTTTGTTGCCATCATGAAAATTTAATGGGAACATTTCCATCTATAATTTTACCTGAGACGTTAATCAACCTCTATTGCTAGTGATTCATAATATTATAGGTGGCCAAAACAATTTTCTTCCTAAAGATAACTGTAATGCATTTGTCTATATCAAGTACCATCTCATTGTTTTATACCAGAAATGCATAATATCTAACTGATACTGAACACTGCAGTATTGCTGAATGAAAGGACACCTGCACTGAGTTTGCAGTCATCAGCTGATTTGGTGATCCACATATTGCCGATGTCAGCTTGGGCATCTAAGAAGAAGAAGATAATGAAGGGGGGGGGCAGTTTACAGAATTCTGTGAGACTCCATTGATTACCTCAGATGGCATGGAGAAACAGACACTTGCCACCACTGCCTGGGCTCTTCTTGACTGCAAGCTGTCAACTCAGACGAATTAAACCTGAGCTAACTAATCGTATCTATAATCCCTGTGTATGTGGCAATGTTAAATGCCTTTGCAAGATGAAGATAAGCTGCATGTACTAACAACTCCTTACCCTGTACACTTATGACTTAGCCAACAAAGTGAGAAAAGTGAGAATACCTTTCCACTGATGAAGTTGAACTGCCAAAAAAGAAAACAGCAAAAACAGATGGCAGACAAATAAACAAGGCTGGTACAACAAAGCGTCATATATTTGGATATGAAGGCTGAAGCAGAGCAACGCTGTCCACAGAAAGTATACTTGTACTCCGTTAAAAGCAGATTTTAATTTCTCCAAAGTTAAAAAGCAACAATAAAAAGTCCCTTTTCTTTTGCAAATGATAAGCGCTTTCTAATAATCTTCATCAGATCGTTAAGAGACCTGGGACACCAATTTTGCTTATATAGAAATTACTTGAACGTCTGACCAATGAGAATTTATATGTTTGCGTTTCACCCAATCAGTTTTCATGTTCGTCCATTGTATTCAAAAGCTATTAGAGCCAATGGAAAAGCCCTATTGCCGACACACCTCCATGCTGCTTAGAGGTGAACTCGTTTCCTTCATTATGGACTTCCTGTATTAAAATTAGTTAAAAATTAGCGAATAAGAAGAGCTAGCCTCCGATCATCTAAGCACTGAAATCCAATCACTTTCAGAGGCTGCTACAGCCTATGTAAGGATCCTTAGACCGACATATCCTTATGTCGGCCAATACTAAACTGCCTTGACTGGAAAGGCAGTTTCAAGAAAATAACACTAACCAAGCTTGGTTGCCATTCAGCTCGTACATTGGCTATTATACAATTCTTCATGTCAGCCTTGCTTGCTCCCATGCACGCACAATCAATAAATAGTCTTGTTTTGCCTAATCCCGATGTTTTACATTTTCACTAAGTTGTTGTTGTTTGTCTTTCGGCTTTTTCCCGGTAAGGGGTCGCCACACAGTACTCGGGTCCGCTAATGATTGGCAGTAGATTTTTACGAAACGCCGAGGTGTCAGCTTGATGCCCAACCTTCAACGAAGGCACGCCCATTTACGCAAGCATGTCTTTCGAACGCTACCCAACCGCGGGGATTAAGTATGATTCAATAATTACCAAGGCAGATAAAGGTGGAGCTTTGGTGGTGTTAAATAAACTGGATTATGAACGCAAGATGTATGATATGTTATATAACATTAAGTTTTACAAAAAAGTTTTTTTCTCTGAAGTGAGAAAGTCATTTGCATTTATTGATTCTATGATAGAGGAGTGGTTTTATACTAATAGAATTACAGATGAGATTAGAAAGTATTTAAGAATAGATACTCCTAAATTAAGCCGTGTATTTGGCCTACCTAAAATACATAAGTGTTTGGATGATCCACCTATAAGACCAATTGTATCCAGTGTTAATAGTAAGACTGAGGCTCTAGCCATATATACTGAGAGGTATTTACAAAGAGCTGTTGAAACAGGTCCAACCTTTATTAAAGATGCATTTGATTTTAAGAAGAAGGTGGAAGACTTGTTAATAACTGAAAATGACATATTAGTTACCCTGGATAGCCAGTCTTTGTATACGATGATACCAGATGTTGAGGGACTGGAGACAATAAGGGTAGAGTTACTTAATTCTAAAATTTATTCTAAAAATACAGTTGATTTATTGATGGAAATGCTTGACATTATTTTAAGTTATAATTATTTTGAATTTGACAGATGCATTTACCATCATGTAAATGGCATAGCAATGGGTGCCGCTATAGCACCCAGCTACAATAATTTATTTATTCAAGGCTGGGAAAGAATCAATGTATTAGGAAGTATTTTTTCTGATAATATTAGATTTTATATCAGATTTATTGATGATGTTTTTCTTTTATGGAAAGGGGATGAAAACAGTTTGAATAGTTTTATTACGTATTTAAATGGCATTAACACATATTTGCAGTTTACAGCAGAGTATAGCACTATCAGTATTAAATACTTGGATGTAGAGGTGATTAAGAGCAATGAAAAGATTTATACCAAGATATTCAAAAAAGAAGTTCAAAATAATAACTACTTACATTACAGTAGTATGCATCCGAAAGGGATGAAAGATAATATTGTTAAAAGTCAGTTATTACGTGTGAACAGACTCATTAAATATGATAGTGATTTTGACAAAGAGAGTAGTTTAATGTGTGAAAAATTTAGATTTAGAGGCTATCCCTCTGATGTTACTCACAATGCTTTAAGAGAAGTTAATTCTTTAAGATAGAATAAAGCTACATTCAAGAAAAACACCATGAGTAATAGAGAGTTTGGTGTTCGTATGCAAATTAGTAATTCAGTAGATAGTTACAATATTAAGAAGTTAATTACTAATAATTGGAAAATATTACAAAGTTCAGTTGAGTTTAAAGATAGATTGGGAGATAGACCCCAATTTATGTATAAAAAAGGTAAAAGTTTTAAGAACTTGTTCCAGAGTAAGATGGAGAAACCTATTAGTCTAAATATCAAAAAATTAGGAATGCTGAAGTGTTTTAACTGCAAGTTATGTGATTATTTGCTAATGGATGTTAGCGAAGTCAATATTAATGGTTTTAAATATAATTTTAACAAGTCTTTCAGTTATAAAAGCAAGTATGTTGTATATTTAATTTTATGTCAGTCATGCCCTTCTTTTTATGTAGGACGTACTGTCTGAGAATTATATAAACGAGTGTATGAACACAAGTATGCTGTTGAGAAAGGAGACTTAAAGAATGCGTTAGCGAAGCATTATGCTTCCAGTAAATGTAATGTTAAGTTTAAATTTATTGTTCTGGAAGAAATTTATAATTATGATAGAAGGTTTGATGCAGAGAGTGAATTAAGCTGGAGAGAATATATGTGGCAAGTGAGGCTTAATGCCTGTTTTCCACCCGGCTTAAATAATAGAGATGAGTTGCTTACTTAAAAAGAAAGGGCTTGAAGCATCATTTAAAGAATGTATGATGTATTCATTATTTAATTATCTAATTGTTCAATTAGTAGCTTGTTAGAATGCACTTTAAATTGGTAGTGCTGTGTATCATTATTCAGTCTGAAGAAGTCACTACAGGTGATGAAAGCGCTTACTGTTTAATGTTTTATTAAAGCTTTTGGGTGTTCTCGGCTGTCTTTTTATTATTTTTTAATTTTCATTAAGTTCGGCTACTGTTTTTTGGTATGATTCGATATTTAGTACATTCAGAACGGGTATCCTAGAGCCAATATACTGTAGTGTCAGCTACTGATCGGTCTCCTAATCCCCAATTTTGGAATCAAAGGAGAGACACTTTCCTGACCAGATGTTTGCTCGATTTAGGCAAAAATAATTCTTTTTAGTGCTTTTTAACACATTTAATTTCAGAAAATTCTTAGTGTCACATTTTCTTTATAACAAAGTGAGCATGTTTAATGCTTGAAATAACATTGAATCAGATGCAGTCCTAACTTAGATTGCATCCAATCATTCTGCATAATTGAAATAACATCGAATCAGATGCAGTCCTAACTTACATTGCATCCAATCATTCTGCATAATCAACCATTTTGCTTTGAAGATACTATAGCAAATAAAAATGCTCTGTGCCCGATACACATTCGTGTCAACCAATAGCAGGTCTCCTTGCATTCAAAGCTGGGATAATATGGATCAGATATAATTGTCATTTGGCTTGTATATTAATAGTTCTCCTTATTTTCATATTATTTCCAATGTCAACTTATCTTACGTCTGTATGTGTATCTTCAGTAATTAACTTTGTTATATATGCTATCAAGTTCCATAGGTACGATGAACAGTACTATAGCAAATAGAAATGCTCTATGCCTGATACACATTCATGTCAACCAATAGCAGATCTCCTTGCATTCAGAGCCAAGATAATATTGACCAGATATGATTGTCATTTGGCTTGTATATTAGTAGTTCTTCTTGTTTTCATATTATTTCCAATGTCAACTTATCTTACGTCTGTGTGTGTATCTTCAGTAATTAACTTTGTTGTATATGCTATCCAGTTCCATAGGTACGATGAACAGTACGGGGATCCTACGACTGGCATGCTCTGATGTCAGCCAATGATAGGTTTCCTTGCTTCCTGACATTTTGCATATTCTTCCATCAAGCTCACCAGTTATTGTATTCAGTATAGGAGTTTGTTACACATCATATGCTCTAATGTCAGTCAGTAATAGATCTACTAATCTCCCAATTCAATTTCCAGAATGAGAGCACTGTGCAATACAGTTCGCCATTCGGCTCATATGCTAGTAATTCTTTTTATTAATGTCTCAATGTCATGTTTATCTTGCATCAGTGTAAGTTACGATGCCTTAATTGGCTTTAAATCAGGAAGTAGTCTTGGTCATTTTGTACCTTTAGCCATCCTGCTCAAAAAAGTACTGTAACCAATGGAGGTATCCTATATCCAACACACCTCTATATCAACCAATAGTAAGTCTCCTGGTCTTCAAAATGGGCTTCAAAGGAATGACACTATTTAGGCCAGGTTGTTAGTCAGCTCGTAGGTTAACAATCCACTTTCTTTGTTTCCCTTAATTCTGTAAGGTTCTCAATATCACCCTTTCTTGAACCAATATGTACATTTTCAATGACTTTAAACAAGAATGAATGATTGGTGTGCATGCTAACATGCAAAGCCAGCGCATTGTGAAGGTCTTTATTCACAATGTCCCTTTGATGTCTTAGTATACGTCTTTTAAAAATATGTTTTCCTCACATAATAGGACGAACATGATTTACATGTGGCCAAATAGACCACATTAGTTGTTAAGCACGTGGCTTTCACATGAATGTATAACTTATTTTTGTTCTTGGGTGCTCAAAAGTGTTACTACTATCTATTATTCATAGATTCCTAGATTCCTAGATTAGTACTAAGCTAACTGCCCTTGCAAGCCATTTTAAGCCTAGCTAATTGTTCCTTGTGAGACTCAAACCCTGCACCTTGTGTTTGCAAGGCAAACACCTTAACCATTAGACCACCCTCCCAGCCCTATTAAAGGACAAGCAGTGCAATGTCCACACTTGAAGGTTCCTTTACGACCTATGATCTGGTTCTTACTAAAGCCATCCTTAGTACAGAGGAGTCTTTTTAAATTCTTCTTATTCTTGAAACCAAAATGTGGTCTATCACCCACAATATGACATAGTTGTGGATCCTGTGTCAGGATAGGCCAGAATTGTCTTATAACATTTTGGATGTGACGATTGTCCGTGCTATAAGTTAACAGTATTCTCATTTTTTCATCTTCATGTATTGATCTTGATCACTCTGTGGTTGTTGATGATCTCATATCATTATCATTATAGCCTCTATCTTTCAAATTTTTCCGTAAAAACTTGATTTCCTTGTCTCATGATGTTTCCTGACTACATCTTTTGTAAATCCTGGTAACTTCATTACACATGATATTTTTTGCTAGTCAACAAAGTGGACCACATTTAAAATCCATACTCTACCCTTTTCAAATCCATACTGGTATATGTCCAAAGAGAAGTAAATCACACATCTTTATAATACAGTTCCATCACTATCATTTTCCTACACTTGCTAATGGTACAACTAAGGGCATAGGTTCATAGGTTCATAGGTTGGTTCTAGGCTATCTTCTCACAATATTTACTTCTCTGGGCCCCTGTCTAGCAGGGTGACTGACATGATCCCCATGGTGAATTTCCTATCTCCCATCCAATCATCAAGGTTCCTTTTGAAGAGGGCTTGACATGCATGGGCAGTCTATTCCAGAGTATGGGGAGTCTCTGGGTCAGGAACCTATCCCTCCAGCATGTTTTGTTCATTGTGATGACAAGGTTTAGATTCCTGGAGTGTGTGGCTCTGAGGGATTGGGATTTCTTTAAGTGGAGTATGTCCAACAGCTCACAGTTTGACATGGCCTTGTATGTTAAGCAGAGATCGCCTCTGAGTAGATGATATGCCACAGAGTAAAGCTGGAGTTTTTTCAGACGGTCAGCATATGGCATCTGCTTTAGGCCTGTGATTCTTTTAGTGAGGTATTTCTGTGGCCTTTCCAGCTGTTGCAGATGTCTTGTGAGGTACATACCAAATGGGGCATTATAATCTATAATGGGTCTAATGAGGGATGAGTACAGTGGGACAATGATCTCCTTTTTTCTGGATGAAAAGCCCTTAGCAATGAAGTGTGCCACATAGAAGGATTTCCTGACTGTTGTGGCGATGTGGTTATCGAAAGTGAGACCACTGTCCACCTGTGTCCCTAAGTCTCTCATCACACTTTTGATGTTTAGCGTCCTGCCACCTATGTGGTAATTCATGGGTACATGGTTTTTTCCAAAGGGGATAACTATACATTTCTTGGCATTAAGCTTGAGCCCATGGCTCTGGCACCAGGCATCTGTTTCTATAAGGCCTTTTTGTAGAATATCCACATCATTTGGGGATTGAATAATGGTTCCCAGTTTGCAGTCATCTGCAAACTTTGTTAGCCAGAGTCCCTTAGTGTTGGCCTGTACTTCAGAGAAGTAGATGCCAAACAAGAGTGGTCCCACTTGTCACTTGTCTGGAGCTGGATTTGGAGTCGGCTACTTTTACAGTCTGAGCTCTGTCAGTAAGCCAGTTGGCAACCCATCAAGTGATGTAGGGATTTATGCCAGCTTAGTAAGTTTATCTATTATTCCAGAGTGGGGGATGGTGTTGAAGGCCTTGGCGAGGTCCAGATAGGCTGTGTGGACCACCTTACCCTCGTCCACAGCTCTGGAGACTGATTCAAAGAAGTCAATCAGATTCAGGAGACAAGATCGGCCCTTCACAAACCCAAACTGGGTGAGGTCCAGTGTTTGAAGGTTGCCAATGTCTTTGTTTATAAGTTCCATGATAATGTGTTCCATGCCCTTGCAGATCAGGCTTGTCAGACTGATGGGATGGTAGTTGCCAGGATCCAAGGTGGATCCTCCCTTGTGGAGCAGGATAACTGTAGCTGTGCGCCACTCAGTGGGCACGAAGCCTGAGGTGAGGCTATGATTAAACATGACACTTAGGTGAGGTGCCAGTTCATTTTGTAGTTCATGTAGTACACAGCCTGGGCTATCATCTGGTCCCATGGATGCTGTATTCTTAGCTTTGGAGAGTGCGGTTTCTACCTGTGTGGCCGTGATTATCGGAATTTGGCAATCTTTTGGTATTGACATGGGCCCTTTAGGGGGTGAGAGGGGGGGTGAAGTTGGCACTAAATCGATCTGCCAGGATATTGGCAATATCCTTGGGATCAGTATATTTAATGCCATTCTGTTGTAGCTCAGAGCAGATCTGAGCATTGCCATTTAGATTCTTGACATAACTATAGAATGCTTTGTGGTTGTCTTTGGAATCTTTTATTTTCGTAACTAGCTTTTGAGGATTTTATGAGGAATCTCAGCTTCTTACTGAGGCTGGTGAGGGAGTTACATCCTCTTTTCTGCAACAGTTTCTTCCTTCTGTTGTATAGTTTGTTTATAGCAGGGGACCACCAGATTGGCTTCCTGTTTTTGGAGAAGAGCATCTTGATTCTATTTGGGATGGCACGATTCATGCACGAGTGGATGTGCTCGTACAGTGCCTTAGTGTAGGATTCTGCAGTCGAACTTCCAGATCCCGTCTGCATGGGTGTTGTGAAGTTTGTCACTTCTGACTTCAGTAGCATGAAGTTGGCTTTGGAGAAGTTTTTTAAGGAGGTTTCCTTACTGGGGTGGTGGGATGTGAATGTCAAAGGTGATTTGCTTATGGTCAGACCTGACCAATGAGGGGGTGACCACTGGTGTGGAGCATCTATCTCCCATGTTGGTAATGACCAGGTCTAGGATATTGGCTCCCCTGATGGGAAAATGGATTAGTTGATCCAGGGCTTTGAAATTTATGAATTCCAAGAACCGTTGGGAAAAGGGGTTGGTACCCAAGTAGTTTTCCCAATTAATGGCAGGGTAGTTGAAATCAACCAGTATTAGTGTGTTTGGTTGTATCTTAATATTTTCCAGTATGTTTAGAAAGGTGTAGTGAGAATCTTGGGGCATGGTGGGGGATCAGTAGCAAGCTACAATTTGGATTGCAGTCTTACCTAGTGTTAGTTGCACCTGGAGAATTTCAGATGCATTGTGTTGGGCAACTAGCCTGGAGGTGTGAATATCCTTGGTGAATCTGGACACTCCTCCACCTTTAGTGTTTCAGTCTTGGTTTTGTGGCCGAAAAGTGTGGTAAGAATTGTAGCCTGGTATTGCAGGGGTGCTCTCTGGAGCCTTGAACCAGGTCTCAGTTACTGCACAGATATCGATGTTCTCCATTTTTAGGAGTGCCTTGAGAGAGTGCATTTTGAGGTTTAGACTTCTAGCATTGAGTAGCATTACCTTCAGATTTTGCATGCTTGTATCTGTTACACTGGTGGTTTTATCCTTTGAACCTTGCCTAAAAAAGGCACTATAGGGGTGGCAAGAGCTTTAGCCAGTAACCTGAATCCCAGGGGTGACAGGTGCAGACCATCTCTGGCAAAGCATTGTGGTTTGTCGATCATGTCTTCCCAGGCAGACAAATACTGGATCCCCTTTGAATGACACCAGAAGCTTAGCCAATTGTTGAAGTCAATCATTTTGTCCTTATACTGTGCTATCATTCTGGGTGAAGGCAGGATGCTACTCAGGGCTAGGGTCATACCTGCCTGGGTCACATGCTCCAAGAGCTCTTCCATGTCTGGCATGGGTTGATCATTTTCTAAATAAGGTGTGAATTCAGTCTTATGGATCTGGGGCCACTCTGGCTTGTTGCCTCATGCTGGGGGCAAACATTGTTGACAAAAATTGGTAACCGGTTTCATGCTGAAAGTGTTAGAACCATTACTGCATGCTTCAGAACAATGAGACCAATTGTGCAAAAAGGAAAATACCTACACTAAGTCCAAAACTGCAGAACATCTGATAATTCCCATTATTCCATGTCAGAAGGATCTCAGAATTAGAAGACATAAGCAGCAGGGACATGGAGGGGCATAGCCAATTCACTGGGGAGTGCAGGGGGGTACACAGCCATTACATTGGGGGTGCAGGGAGGTACACAGCCATTACACTGGGGAGTGCAGGGAGGGTACACAGCCATTATATTGGAGTACAGGGAGGTACACAGCCATTACATTGGCAGTGCAGGGAGGTACATAGCCATTACACTGGGGAGTGCAGGGGAGTACACAGCCATTACATTGGGGGTGCAAGGAGGTACACAGCTATTACACTCGGGGTGCAGGGAGGTACACAGCCATTACACTGGGGGTGCAGGGAGGTACACAGCTATTACACTGGGGGTGCAGTGAGGTACACAGCCATTACATTGGGGTGCAAGGAGGTATGCAGCCATTACATTGGGGGTACAGGGAGGTACACAGCCATTACACTGGGGGAGCAGGGAGGTACACAGCCATTACACTGGGGTGCAGGGAGGTAAAGCACTGCTGCAAAGATAATTGAATGGCAGTACAGTTTATTCAAGATTCATTCTTCTCTTAGGAAGTTGTACATTACTGATTTATGGCTCTCAAAAGTGTGATAGTGAAACGTTAGAGAAAATGTGGGAGGGTTCCCTTTGGTTTGGATTAGTACTGGTAGGAAAATAAGATTATCTTGGCTCATGAAGCTGGTTACTTTGGCTTAGACAAGGCTGATTCTGTTTGATCCGTTATGTTCATGGTTTGCCAGGGTGTGCTGTATAGAAGTAATCATGAGTAATAGGTTACGGAAATTGGTGAAAAATATACTGATAAGCTGATAAGGATACCGGTGATAACCAATGTAACCATTTCATAGCTATACTGATAAGGATACCGGTGATAACCAATGTAACCATTCCATAGCTATACTGATAAGGATACCGGTGATAACCAATGTAACCATTTCATAGCTATACTGATAAGGATACTGGTGAGAACCAATGTAACCATTTCATAGCTATACTGATAAGGATACTGGTGAGAACCAGTAAAACCATTTCATAGCTATACTGATAAGGATACCGGTGATAACCAATGTAACCATTTCATAGCTATACTGATAAGTATACCGGTGATAACCAATGTAACCATTTCTTAGCTATACTGATAAGGATACTGGTGATAACCAATGTAACCATTTCATAGCTATACTGATAAGGATACTGGTGAGAACCAGTAAAACCATTTCATAGCTATACTGATAAGGATACTGGTGAGAACCAGTAAAACCATTTCATAGCTATACTGATAAGGATACTGGTGATAACCAATGTAACCATTTCATAGCTATACTGATAAGGATACTGGTGATAACCAATGTAACCATTTCATAGCTATACTGATAAGGATACTGGTGATAACCAATGTAACCATTTCATAGCTATACTGATAAGGATACCGGTGAGAACCAATGTAACCATTTCATAGCTATACTGATAAGGATACCGGTGATAACCAATGTAACCATTTCATAGCTATACTGATAAGGATACTGGTGATAACCAATGTAACCATTTCATAGCTATACTGATAAGGATACTGGTGATAACCAATGTAACCATTTCATAGCTATACTGATAAGGATACCGGTGATAACCAATGTAACCATTTCATAGCTATACTGATAAGGATACCGGTGATAACCAATGTAACCATTTCATAGCTATACTGATAAGGATACCGGTGATAACCAATGTAACCATTTCATAGCTATACTGATAAGGATACTGGTGAGAACCAGTAAAACCATTTCATAGCTATACTGATAAGGATACTGGTGAGAACCAGTAAAACCATTTCATAGCTCCATAGGTAATTGTACTGTTGACCTCATGACCACTGCAGCCTTAAGAATTACTTGCAAGTTTTCTTATTTTATGGTTACCATCTGATTTGGTTGCAAGGGAAAGTTCTTACGATGCCTATACCTTTTTTTTTTTTTTTTTTTTTTTTGCACCTGGCCTTGTTTGAAGCCAAGGGGAACATTCTATACTCTGAGAACAAACTTTTTCTTTTTTGTCTAATTTATTTTATAATTTAACTACAAGAGTTTGTTCATTATATGATTTAAATCTTATAGATGTGTTTGTCAGTGCATTTATAAAGGCCATTATAAAGCCTGTTTGTCTGTGGGCTGCAAAGAGTTTTTAAAATAACCATAAAGGAATACTATACACTTTCTAAAGCACTATCCTCCAGATCTAGAGCTAAATGTACAAGTGTGCTGAGGTATCCAGCTTTGTAATAAAATCATAATCATGAATCACACATTATGCATTAAATATGTGACCATAAAATTTCGTCTTTCTTAAGATGTTATTTCTTGTTACAGTGCATGTCTAGGTATTAATTAAGGACATCTGATTCGTTCTTATTGTTCCTATCACCTTCTTTTTTGCCCTAATACAGTCTCATAAACCATGTTTCAATGAACCAACATGCCATTCCAAATTATTTATTTTGGCATGACATCTGCAGTACACTTAACATGTCAACTTCAGAGGAAGCACCTCCCTTTAAGTGGAAAGTAACATGGAGTCAAGCAGTGCACTAAATGAGCACACCAAACCTCCCTGGGTATTTCAGTATGTATTTATCCTTTCCGATGGCTGGCGTAGTAAGCTGTAATATTCCAAGTCATATGTCCTATAATCTAAAGAAAGGCATTGCAAAGCTTCTACTTTTGGCTGGCCAGTAGGCCGTGACCCTGGAAGGAGTTGCATTTTCTGCTCATCTCAGAATGTCAACACCTACGGTTTCAGTGCACATGAAATCACACACATTTGTGACTAAAATTACACCAGACTGCCACAACCCCCAGTCATGCCTACCATAGCCCGAATGTCTCTTAACAAAGTCCACTTAGTACACCCTCTGGCCTCTATCTTTACACTGAATTGCCAGCTTTATGACAAATAACTTCTAATCTCTCTTTCTTGTTCTCTGGCACAAAACTCCATTGTGTTTAAATAAATGGTTTGTTTAGCAGATAATTTAAATGTATGACATTCATTCAAACAAATTAATACAGATATTTCACAAAGCACCATTGGACCTTTGAAAACTGAAGGAATTTTTAAAAATCAGGTGTGACTACCACAATAAAAATAAACAAATAATTCAGATCATATTGTCTCATGCCAACAGACTACTTCTCCCAGGATTGTTACAATATATATAAAATATATGCAGAGTTTTCTGATGGAAGAACATATTATATCATGTAAAATATTTTAAGCCTTACATTACATTTCGGAAACTACAACATGAAAGAGTCAGGAAATACTTAAGCCTACAGAGAAGTTTGAAGTTTCTAATTTTGGTTAAGAGAATGATTAAGTTGAAGTAATAAATATAGGCTTTCAGGAAGAGTGCTTGCAGGGGTGAAGCCCTGAGACATGTTCTGGGGACACAGTTTTTGTAGAAATAGACTGACACTTGTTTTCTGTTGCATGTACTGTAAAACAAAAGTAAAAATGATAAAGATCAGACTAAACTGTTTTCTTCAAGTTAAATCCCAAAGGCAATGTGCCAATCTTTTTTCATCATGCAAGTACTGATCAAATATCATGAAAAAAATGATGGATTGTGATGACGGTATAAAAAGTAGCTATTTGTTGAGCTGTTATGCAATAAGATTTTGAAAAGATCTTCTTTTTTTTCTCTGTTCTCATTTTGCCATTTAAGAAACTCCTCCAAGTTTTGCAAAGTACTACACTTGTCAGTAAATTATCAGAGCAGACAATTCTGGAATGGTACAGAGACAAGCTATTGTTTCAGGCTAACAAATGAATATTAAGAAAAACAACTCTGAGACACTTTAGAGATTATCAAAGCCTACTTCTTTTGTACTGTAATTCTAGCCTCATTACTAGCGTCAATTGAAAACACAAACAGGACATTCTTTCTGCATTTAGCATTCCATTTCATTTAAATGTATCACTGAATCTTCAGAGACGAAGAGCAAAATCTCAATGCAGACTTTGCGGAATGAATAGTAGAAAGAAAGAGGCCATCTGAATACTGATGTGTTTTGTTGGTCTATTCCATTTACATTAATGACATGCTCATCAAGGGCAAACAATGGGACCGGCTGTCTGTGCTTATCACAGTCTCTGTGTGTATGCATTTGTGTGTGTGTGTGTGTGTGTGTGTGTGTGTGTGTGTGTGTGTGTGTGTGTGTGTGTGTGTGTGTGTGTGTGTGTGTGTGTGTGTGTGTGTGTGTGTGTGTGTGTGTGTGTGTGTGTGTGTGTGTGTGTGTGTGTGTGTGTGTGTGTGTGTGTGTGTGTGTGCACCCGTACTGGTAATACCATGCTGTCATTCCCTGGCTACATTTAGAGACCTACACATTAATGAGAAGTGCTCTCTGCCGTCAGTGCAGACAGGTGCTTCCGTAGTCGGGATATGCTCCATTCCCTTTCTCCTAAACCACTCTCTCTTTCTTTCTTTTCTCTGAGTGCACTGACAGACACCATGAAATGCAGAAATTAACAGCCCCATCATGTTGTGCGGCTGCTGGTGGCGGTGAAAGCAGAAAATCAAGTTGTCACATAAGGTGCTGTGATAAAGCTGCTGGCTCATTCTGTCTCTGGGTGCCCTATAATAGCAAATGCCAGACAAATGGATGGATCACAGGCTTTAATATTAGCTTCAGAGGCACTTTACCATAGAATTAATGACTACTATTTTCATGTGGTTTGCTCCTGTTAAGAAACAGACTTCTGCAGAAAATGTTAGCGACAAGAATACCACCTTGAATCCATGAGATTTCTTATGTGCTATGCTCAGATTTTAATGCTAATAGAATTAGGGCAGATGACGCCATCCATCATTTGTTGCTACAAAAGTACAGGATTTAATCTTTACTAACAGTGACTGCATTTAGTCCTTATGCAGAAAGTATCGTGATCAATAAAGCTGCATAGATAGTGCTAACTCTGACTTTATGTCTCATCAAACTGTGCTTGAGAATGGCCTTTTCCTTTCATGGTCACAGAATTAGTTATTTTCATACACTGAATGGTTCTGAGCTGACATACAAACACCCCACAGCATAATGACATCATATGCAAAATTTATTGCAGCTTCTTGTACTACTTCCATTCAAATCCAAAGTGCCAAGACAGCAAAGTAACATAAGAAGTTGATTCAGTATAGCTGGTAGTGTTAACTTTCAAAGACATATTTGACATGTCTGATAACATCTATCAATAAGAACACAGTGATTGCCTGGAACATGCAAGACACCTTATAGAGGTATAGATCTAGGAAACAGGTTATATTTACAGCAGCAGTGACTATTAAAACCATCCTGAAGCCAGAATGAATGATGTATAAAGGTCTTTGTTGTTATAGAGAAATGGAAGATAATTCTTAGCGGCATATATTTTTAAAGACAGAAAGAACACCATTCCTTTTAATTTTTTCCTCTCAGTTATATCCTTGTTATTTATTGTGTCTGCCTTCTGCTTCAATTAGACATTCCAAAATGCATTTCAAACTCTGGAGACAAAGCTTACCCAGCAGTTGTAGTTTGTGTTTGCAATGGCCTCACTCCCCTATGAAGGTATCTGTTGTCTTCTGTAAGGTTATGATCTTCTGAGACGGATTTAAATGCATTCTGATTACTCAACATTGTTTTGCAATCTTGTATTGTTTTGTTATAACCCTGCCTTCACTCTCTGTCTTATTGTGCTTTGGTGCTGGGCTGTGATAATTTGCTTTTGCAATGTTTTGTGATGGATTCTTATTAATTTATTAATTAGACCCTGGGAGTTTAGTACACAGGCTTAAGATTATGGGCTGCGAACAAGCTTCATCTGGAAGTCAAGGGTTTGATTCCTTCAGTCTCCGTGTGCCTGTTGTGTGACTCTGAGCAGGTCACTTAACCAAAGAGTGCGGTTTGGATGACTCTAGAAAAGATAGGGATAAAGAAATAAAATATCCCTCTTGCTAACAAAGAATTCATATCTGTGAGAAGACCCAAAGAGGACTTGAACATTCTCTTTTCATTCTGGAGAAATGTAGTACTTTTTTGGGTTATACGATTAACAAAACTATGACCAGAGCAGCGGCCATAAATTATGTATGAATAAAAAATGTCTGGCAGTTAGCACAGAGGATTAATCCTTTGAGGTGTTAAAAAGCTCTTATTGATATGCTTCCTGTACTCAAGGGTGCACTGAATATTTTACCTGCTATGTGATTTTGAACAAGTCACTTAATCAGACAGAACTCCCTGGTCACTGTTATGGTAAGAACAGAGATCATGTTAATGTAATTTATAAAAAAATTAACTCTGACATACATGGAAACTCATGACTTTGTGTGATTAAACAGTTTCTGTCAATCCAGCAATGGACTAAAAACAGGTCAGATAAGAGACTTAATGGAACAGGTATGACTATCCAGAATGGAAGAATGACTTGAAGGGATTGCAATGAAACCTGCTGTCTTATGAAAGTACTAAAAGGACTGTGCCAGCCACTTTAATGGATGCCAGCCCGAAAGGGGATATTAACAGACAAAAACTGTGGAGTCAATCTGCATGCATGTTTACTTGTGTGTTTAATGTTTATATTGCTACTAAGATTTGCAGATGTGTTTATTCTTCACATTCATAAAAAAGGTTGTACCAAGTTGTACCATTAACATTTAATCAGGTTAATTAATTGAAGGCACCTTTGAATGAGGATTTACATCTAAGCCGATTGAAATCACTGTCTTCAGTAAAATTGTACTTGAACTATAATTCTACACCAATCCTTTTTGTTAGACATTTTCTATTTTGGGAATTATTGTAAGACTGAACTGTACATGTATGTGTACATGCTGATAATATTGAAATATAAAGACACAATAGTTTATTAAAACATCAATAGATCTAGTCTGCCAGTCTGTAATCATTTTCAATTGTTTCAACTCTGAGGTCTAATCTGGGACTGCACAAAACTCAGTATCTGATGAATCACATTCTCTTGGGAAATTAATTTTGGACTCTGCATCCGATGGTAGTTAGCATTTTGGGTGAACACAGAATAAAACTTTATTTTACTTCATTATTTTGCTCTAATAAGTAAGTACTTTCTCACTTTCGATTACAGTTAATATTTATAAGCTTTCTTTGATGAGTTTATGTGCTCACTGAATGATTTACTAATTTATTTGCCTGAATCTGACAGCAAAGAGATCCATATTCAATGTTTGGGTTTAAATAACAACTCTTAACATTTTAAAATTCTTTGGAAACTTAGCTGGTGATGTTTTTATATTATCAATTTTGTATACAGTTTGTTCTCCCTTCTTATTTTTAACCCCAGCAGTGCTAGCCAGAACCCATTAAATTTGCCTCCCACGCTTAATGCCACTTGCTGAGATCCTCCCTATAGGAAATGTCTTGCTTCATATATTCAGTAGTAACTCTCTTTAAAAGAGGCAATTCCTCAGTTTAAACCCCTAATGTGAGGCATCATTCTGTTCCTGTGTAGTTCTATATATAAATACCCTTTCTGTACATACAGAAGGAAAACAAAAACGGATACAGGGATCTGGAATAACAGAAGAGGGAGACAGACATACTCCTCTGTTGGTCAAAACATTTAAGGAAATGTTAGGCTAAGCAGTACAACCCTGCTGCATTCAGAATTGAATCCTGAATTCCAATTGCTGTCTATATACATCCAAGTACATAACGGTTTGGAAGGTAGTAATCAATACAGGCTTGCCAGACTGGGTAACTAGTGTGATAAACAATTACAAATTAGTGGATGTATTTTTTTTTTTAAATACCTTATTGAATTATCACTAGTGACGTAGACACATTTACATTTATATAAAAGTAATCAATCTGTATTAACAAGTTAAAATTAACAAACATTATGCTTCACATATATTGCTATATATCATATAACCTAAGTAACATTACATAAATTATTCAGTTCCTGTCCCTTTTTTTTAAAACAAGAAACATCTATATTAAACCATCACTTACGACATAAGCAATCATACATTTATATAAATGAAAACAAACCACTCCGACACAATCCTAGATGCAAACATTTTACATCACAAAGCATACTGACACACTCTCACTTGCAAACATTATACATCACTTATAATCTACCCAATTGTTTTCAGTCAAAGAATACATAGCTCATTTAAGTCCTGCCTTCTAGAGTATTCTATACATAGACTTCTGATAGATATACAATGTAAGAGTGGTATGCATGAACTGAAGTTCTCATTAGTAATGTTAGGTGTCTGACAATATGATTAGTCATGTCACCACAGAGGGTTGTCATGGTTATGATAGGAAGGTGAATACTACAGTCTTTACAGGGACACAGGCATTCAGGTTCAAGGACTGGGATAGGAACTTACCAGGGTACTTGGTGTAGAACAGGCATAACCTCTGTAAAGATGATGGAGGGATAGGTATGTATATAAATAGATTTTTTTTTTCATTTTGAATAGGTGGTCTGTGGCCATGGGGTAATAAAAACAGCAAGATGAAATTTAGGAAATTACTAGTGCAAGAAATTAAGGTATTTATTTGCGGTCTTTGTGGCACAGAAAGCTCACAACACAATACTGAAAAAATGTCTTTATAAAAAGGGGTAGTTAATACTAGAGGAAACAGGAAAATGATGGTTGTAGTATTGGATTTTAATTTAGTTAAGGAAAACCAAAATGCAAGGGCATATTGTCATTTCAGCAAAAAAATGATACAGCCAAGATAACTATGGAAGCTGGATCTGAAGAACCAGAAGTATATGGCAAGAAGAATCTTTCCAAAGGTGCACTCAGACAGTGTAATTATGTGAACTTGTGGTTTGATTTTCCAAACAAAAGTGGGAATTCAGATGCAAAATTTCTGGGGTGTTTAGAAAGAGTTACATATGATATTTCAAAGGATAGATTAACAGTATGACAGAGAGAGAAATGGGGTGAAAGGTTGTTAGGGCATGTCAGAAAGTCTTTAAAGATAGCAAATAATTCCACAATAAGGAAAAAAGGTGGACGACTTCATCAGTTTTGTGTAAATCTGGATCCAAAATGTAAAATAAGGAAAAATATAAGGACATATTTAAAAATGATCACAGAATAAGAAAGGGGAGAAACAAATATTTGATAATAAGGAAGAGAGGGCATAAGTGAAAAGGAAGATAAAAACAAAGAGAAATGAAAATAACTTTTAATCATAAAAAGGAATTATAAGTATGTAAGAAATATAAAATAAATAAGACACATGAAACAGAAACCTATTTGCTGTGTAGGTAACAAATTAAGTTAAAGAGAAGACATGCATGTCACTTATTTAGGGTTGAAAAGGATGAAAGGACTTTGTCAAGGGGAGGTATCAACTAATGGGGTGACTACTTTACCAGAAGATAAAATGAGTTAAAGAGATTAACAGAAAGAACAGTCAGGAGTGCATAAAGTGACAGCTGAGGTCAAGAGCGAAATTTCGACTCACTTATTTAATGAACTGTTAAGATCAAAGGAAAGGTTGCAAGAAAAACTACATTTATGTACTTTTATTTATTTATTTATTTATTTATTTGTATTTGTTTACCGGGAAATTCCAACTGGACACAGGTCCTTTTTCAGAGGAGGCCTGGGGAGAAAAGCTTCACAGAATAATAAATGAGCAGCAGAGTACATGAAGAACAATTGAATATACATACAATAGCAAATAATACATACTGCAGCAATCATTAGCATTACATACAATATGAAACACAGTAATGAACAGATATACCAGTATTTAGCTAGAGGCTAGGAATAAAGGAAGGATGTATATACAGATAGTACTAAGCTCAAATTCATATTGTTGTAAACTCATAAACCTAAATCTTATATATAAATATTGCACTAAACTCAAACAGATGTAAAGCAGATGCTCCACACGAAGGTGGAACAAGCTAGAATGGCTAATGGGATGGAAGGGGAAGATAGAGGAGCAAGAGAGGAGACTGAGTGAGTAGTATACATGGTAGTGAGAGGAAGCTAGGTGTAAGTTAGTTGGATATGTATTTGAAGTTGAGATGAAGTGAGGTAGTTAAGCATGTTATAACAGGTCTGCGAGATTGAGTGAGGATAACTATACACTAGGAAACCATAATTCTAGGTGATTTTAATATCAACTGGCTATCTTGTAGTAACAATCACCCAGCCCACAACCTAAACCTTCATGGTTTCTCCCAACTAAAACAGTCACCTACCCGAATAAATAAAAACTCTAACAAACATAATATTCTTGACTGGATATTAGTCAATAAAGACTCTCACTCATACTTAGCTGGCTGTCTACCAGACAGCCTCAGTGACCACACTCCAACATTCCTTTTGAGACACCACTTAAATTGTGCTAAACCAATCATCTATAGGCAAATCCAAAACAGGGTAAACTTTAACCCTCTCTCCTTTATCTCATTCCTTCAAAAATGTGATTGGACACCACAAAAGTACCTCAATCTGGATGAAGCCGTCCACTTCTTCAATAGCACCTTCCTAAACATCCTAAACACACATGCCTCCAAATGCCAGAGTCAAAACACAGTACTCCCCTTGGCTACAAAAAAGCACCATGGCACTAATGAAAATCAGAGAAAAGGCCTGGGAGCACTGGCGCTTAACAAAACTCCTCCAGACAGTCATTCCTAGAGTTGCACAACTCCTCTAGACAGTCATTCCTAGAGTTGCACAAGGTCACAAAGCAAATAAAAGAAGATAAAATCCAATATTATCAGTCTGCCCTAAACTCCTCACATCACAACCCTAAGCAGTTCTGGTCCACAATAAACTCCATTTGCCATGCAGGTAAAGTAGGCACCCCCCCACCTACCACTCCCCCTTCCTCCAGCAGTTTTGCTGACTCATTCAATAAACACTTTACTGAAACATTCTGTTTTTGACTAAACAACACAACCCTGTACCCACCCCACCCCCCACATCAAAACCAAATACTCTGCCCACAGTCTTTTCTTTTTCATCAGTACCTACTTCCTATATAAAAAAAGTCTATTGAAACTTAAGCCTACAAAACTTGCAATTGACAATCTCCCTTCTGAATACCTAAAAATAGCAGCAGAAGCCCTAGCTTATCCAGTCTCTATCTTAATTAATCAGTCCTTAACAGAAAGCTATGTCCCTACCCTGTGGAAAATATCCCACACCATTCCCCTCCATAAAGGTGGCTCCTCCACTGAACTTTCCAATTACAGCCCCATAGCCATACTTTCCAAGATACTTGAGAAATGCATCCATTCTCAAGTCTTAGACTACCTCTTAGCTTATAACCTCCTCTCCAGCACCCAGCATGGCTTCAGATCATACCACAACACTACTACCACCTTGCTCTATTTCACTAACACTATCCTTCATCATAAAAATAATGGCCTGTTCTCCCCTGCTATATTTCTGGATCTATACAAGACTTTTGACATGGTCTCACACAAACTACTAATCTCTGTTCTCACTAACCTATCCTTTTTCCAATAAGCTACTAATTGATTTCACAGCTACCTAATGTTCCACCAACAATCAGTTGTCTGGCATAAAGACCTATCTCCTCAACCTCCTGTAACACTTGGTGCTCCCCAAGGCTCCATCCTTGGTCCCCTACTATTGTCACTCTTCACCAATGATCTGTTCACAGCCACCAAGCATGCTTCTCTTATACAGTATGCAGATGGCTCCACCCTCATCTGCTCAGCCCCAACTATACCTGAACTTCGCAAGATCAAACAGGAAGCCTTTCCATCTGTAGACAGCTGGCTATCTAATGCCCAGTTATTACTTAACTCAAGCAAGACTAAACTCCTTATCTTCCAACCCACTAAATCTAACCCAATTATTCCCCACTTTAATATTCTAGCCAAAGACAATGCCATCATCTCTTCAAAAGAACACACCAAACTACTTGGTGTTGAGATTGATAACAATCTCAGATTTGACACTCACATTTCTCTTACCATAAAAAAGGTTCACAAAAAACTAGGTGCATTGTACAGAAACAAACAATTCCTCACAAAGACAGCCAGAATTTCTGCTGCCAATTCCCACCTAATCTCCACTTTACCTTATGCCTCCCCTATACTTACTTACCTTAGACAAACAGACCTAAACAAGCTCAAGGCTTGCTACAATAAAATTGCTTAGTTTGCCACTGGTGCATCTTATCGCAGCCACCACTGTATCTCACTTAGAGAACTTGACTGGCTTGAACTCTCTCAACTTCTTCACCTGAATCAACTCTCCCTTGCCCACAAGTTAGTAAACCATCCTCTAAAAGTCTCATCCCTTCAAAACCATCTCAGCCCTACTGCTCCACTAGACCTCTACGCTCCATTGACTAGCCTCAACATGGCCCTTCAGAGTAGTTAGCCCAGTATTCACCCATGAACCTATGAAGCAGATTGATAGGGAAATTACATGGTACAAAGCTGAGCAGTACAGTGGTGGAATGGATTGAAAGTTGCTTGGATTAAAGGACTCAAAGGATAAGAAGTAACTTATGAGAAATGTGCCATTACCAAGAAAACAACTTAAATGGCTAAAACCCCCATTGGCGGATGAGAATGTTTCTTAAATCACTTACAGGAAAAAGATCAGCTATTGTTTTAAAAAGAAATCAGTGCCACAATATTTTAAAATTCAGATTTTTTTTATATACAATGCAGTTTAAGTGTTCAATGTTCCCTATATGTGTGTTGAATTAATTCATATGGTGAACTTGCATATCATAGTGATTCTTAAGATTTGGTTTATATTTTAAAGCAATAAAAACTGCAATGGTTAAAAAAATCAATGCTACTTAGTGGGGAAATTAAAATAGCAGATACTCTTTTCTCATTGAACATCGCTACTGAGCACTTCAAAGGAGGAAAAGTTTAAATTATATGTGCTATTTCAGTCCGTCAGATTGTTACAGTGTTAAAGTCCGCAATGCAACATTGTAAACATTTCCTCCATGCAAATTCCATTCTCCTTACCGCGATCTTTTTAAAGATGACTGGGCATATTTTCTAGCCGTATGGACATGATTTAACATCGCATTAATTCACACTCATATCCTACAAATCTTTACACCCCAGTACAAAATGACAGTCCTCCTACACAAACACCCTTCCCTTATGTGTTTAAGTGACTTAGCCCACTAGGCTCATGTGTGACATAACTCATTGTCGTTCCTCTCCAGTACAAGTTGTTTACCAATGAAATTGAATCATCACAATACAGGAACTCAAAATCAACAAGTACCTGTCAATTGCTCAGTATGCAGGAAACATAAACAGAAGTTTATTAAATTTACTAAATATAATTTCAGTGGTGAAACTGAAGCAAAAAAAAAAATATATATATATATATATATATATATATATATATATATATATATATATTTTTTTTTTTTTTTTTTTTTTAGAATCAGAAAGCCCACTTTACACAATATGAGAAGTACTGCAAAACTTACTTAACAAAACGAAGGATACTCTTATTAATGTTGTGTTATACAGACCATAACCTGCCTCCACATTAAATTTTTTTTCCTTTAACTTAATCCCTACCTCCACAATAAAAACATACCTGTTGAAACTAAAGCTTACTACATTATCATCTGACAACTTACCAGTTAATTATCTCAAGATCACTGCTGAAGCAATACCCTACGTAACCTCTATACTAATAAATGGATCCCTTAAAAAATATGTTGTCCCATCCCTTTGGAATAAGTCATTCCTTTTACTTTTGCACTAAGATGGTAATACAATGGGCTCCTCTAATTGCAGGCCATGCTTTCACCTCTATGAAAAACTCTGGAAAAGTTTGTATAAAATCAGCTCCTAAACATATTCTTAATACTCACTTCCTCTCCCCTTTTCAGCATGGTTTTCATCCTAACCATAGTGTAATGCACACAAATATATGTGTGTGTGTGTGTGTGTGTGTGTGTGTGTGTGTGTGTGTGTGTGTGTGTGTGTGTGTGTGTGTGTGTGTGTGCGCGTTTACACACGCACACACACATATTTTATACATACATATATATTACACACGCCCATACACACATATATTATATATATATATATATATATATATATATATATATATATATATATATACACACACACACACACACACACACACACACACATATTATACATTATACAATGCCTCCTAAAAAACGTGCACGCTGATTGGCCAGCCCAACCAGCGTGCCCGTTGTAAATCCCTCAATATACTAACGGAAAAGGTCCGTCGCCGGACTTTTTCCGTTAGTATAAACACTGTCTCACTATGTTAAAAGAGTTTAACATAGCGACACAGGTTTAAAAAAGCAACACAGATCTCCGTTGCTTTTTAAAGCTGTCTCGCTATGTTAAACTCCTTTAACATAGCGACACAGTGTGTAAGCAACGGAGATCTTGCGATCTCCGTTGCTTTAACCTGTCTCGCTATGTTAAATGGGTTTAACATAGCGAGACAGCTTTAAAATAAGCAACGGAGATCTCCGTTGCTTATTTTAACTGTCTCGCCATGTTAAACCCATTTAACATAGCGAGATAAAAAGCAACGGAGATCTTGCGTTCTCCGTTGCTTTTGCCAACTCTGATGTACTGCGTAGGCATGCGCAGTACATCAGAACTGCTGCGGAACACCAGACAGCTGCGGAAGGGCAGCAAAGAGGCATTATACAATGCCATTATTTAAGAAAAGTAATTATTTCTTTTCTTAAATAATGTCATTATAATAACAATAACCACTTCTGGGTGTGGGTAATGCTGGATTTACCCACGGTTGTCTTTGTTTGGTCCCTCGGGACCAAACCACGCCAACCGTGGGTAAATCCAGCATTACCCACACCCAGGCGTGGGTTATTGCTATATGAATACATGGATACAGACAGTACATGTATATACACATATGTATGTACAAAATGTAGGACTCATACTTTAATGAGTGATTGGGTAACAGCAGGGACTGAGTAGTAATTTGATCTTCTAACTCTTCCATCCTTACTGGTATATAAACCCTGTGTCTTGAA
Organism: Protopterus annectens; assembly: GCF_019279795.1. Taxonomy (NCBI): domain Eukaryota; kingdom Metazoa; phylum Chordata; order Ceratodontiformes; family Protopteridae; genus Protopterus; species Protopterus annectens. The sequence goes on from NC_056730.1 coordinate 14,539,466, forward strand.
ATGATTGTGTTTGTATTTATCAGGCTGTGGATGGTATTTCATTACTGAAACTAAGCGGAAATTCCTTAAAATTCCAAGAGCAGGATAAGTTATTTCTCACACTTATTTCACTGAACTGCACTTCTGAAATGCTTATAATTGTGCTATACTGTTAATCTACTATATCTTGCACTGTTATAAAGCTTTTTTACTGTTTCACTGCATTTATGTACTGTTTTATACTGTTTTAACTGTATTTTTCATTGCTAGATACTGTTTCATTACTCTAATTGCATGTTTACTGAATTACTTAACTGTAAACTGCTTTTTTCATACTGAGAGTTGTATTTTCTGTTTGTGAGTGCTTTATCCGAGCTTTTCTGTGCATTTTTGATTTTTTGAGGTTTCTGTGTTCTAATCTAGTTTGTTTACAGTTAAAAGCATTCTCTAGAGTCTGCTTGCTCCTTGATCTGTTTAAAACTTTCATTTAGTGGCTACAGCTAGGAACTGTAATAGTTTCCCCACCTACCCTGCCTAGGTTTGTGGTGTTCTTATACTTGGTGGCTTTGTAGTTGCTTGCCCATACTGTATATTTGATCTGTGACACTCCTCCCAGTCTAGTGTCATTAGTTCATTCAATCTAATAGAGAACATTTGTGAAGGCCGACCCACTCAGATACTTAACCTTGAATTAACTTCTGTTCCAGCTTTCTCCATTTCCACTTTAGTGGAAAAAAAATTTTACTGAAAAAAATAAAAATTCTAAGCTTGCTTCCCCCCTTTCCTGTAACAAGTCTTGTCCAGATACAGATGTGCTGTATCCAGGACTGTTTGTAAGCTCCTGAGCCCCCCCCCCCCCCCACTTAACTAGGGTTAAACTATTCCTGGCTCCATAAAGTCTGCTCTTCAAAATTTCCCTTGCAACTAGCCAGCTTTTTATTTTTGGCACTCAAATCTATTTCTTTGAGCTCAACACTTGTTCAGAACTTGTTGTAAGCACTAAATAAGCTACAAATTACTACAGCTCTCAACTTTCCTTACTTGTCTAGAGGAAAACAGTTTTTAGTACTTAATAAATAAGCACCTATCCAGGCATGTCTAAAGGTCAGTACCCAATGTTTTCTCCTGTCTACCTGATGAATCTGGGCATCTTGGGACAATGCAGCAATTGCCTCATGTACACGGACAACCCTCTCCTCCTACCACCCTACACTATGACCTGTGAGAGATGCACTTATATAGCCAAACTGGAAGCAAAGCTCTCTTCACTGAAGACTGGACTAGACAGTCAAGAGGAGAAAGTAAACACTTGCACCACACCACACTCAGCACATAGTCCCTCAAAACATACACCACCAAAGCACACACACAGAAGCACAAAACACACACCTACATTTGCAGAGGATCTCAGTAAAAATCTGCCCAAACAACCGAGACCTCCAAAACAGAAATGCAAGCAACATCCACTCCCAACACAACCCAAATGACACATAGCCCACATACTCAGTGTGCCACTCAACTACAGCCCATAAGGCATAACATACCTAACACTCTAGTCATAGGTGACTTTAAAGTCAGGCACACTGATGTTCCACTCACCAGGCTAAACAAGGAGAAAGTTACTGTCAGCTGCCTGTCGGGTGCCAGGATCTGCCACATAAGGCACACACTCAGGTCACTCCACAACAAGTACAAATATGACTCTATCATTGTCCATGTTGGTGTGAATGACCTGAGATGTACCGCCCTGGACTACATGAAAAGAGACATGGAGGAGCTCTCCAATCTTGTAGCCCAGGTAGGTATGACCCTAACCCTGAGTAGCATCCTGCCATCACTCAGAATGATATCGCAGTACAAGGACAAAATGATTGACTTCAACAATTGGCTAAGCTTCTGGTGTCATTCTAAGGGAATCCAGTATCTGTCTGCCTGGGATGACATGATTGACAGACCACCCAGTTTTGCCAGAGATGGCCTGCACCTGTCGCCCTTGGGATTCTGGATTCTGGCAAAGGCTCTTGCCACCCCTATAGTGCCTTTTTTTAGGCAAGATTCAAATGACAAATTCACCACTGAAACAGGTACAAGCAAGCAAAATCTGAGGGTAATACTACTCAATGCTAGAAGTCTAAACCTCAAAATGCACTCACTCAAGGCACTCCTTAAAATGGAGAACATCAACATCTGTGCAGTGACACAGACCTGGTTCAAAGCTCCAGAGAGGACCCCTGCATTACCAGACTATAATTCATACCACACCTATCGGCCACCAAACCCGGACGGAAATACTAAAGGTGGAGGAGTGTCCATATTCATTAAGGATATGCACACCTCCAAGCTAGTTGCTCAGCATAATGCATCCGAGATTATCCAAGTTCAATTAACTCTGGGCAAAACTGCAATCCAGATTGTAGCTTGCTACAGACTCCCCACCATGCCCCAGGATTCCCACTCCTCTTTTCTTGATACACTGGAAAATATTAAGGTACAACCCAACACCCTAATAATGGGTGATTTCAACTACTCCACCATTAACTGGAAAAACTACTCGTGTACCAACGCTTTTGCTCAACGTTTTCTGGAATTCATCAATTTCAACACCTTGGATCAACTTGTCCACAACCCCACCAGGGGCAGCAATATCCTAGACCTGGTCATCACCAACATGGGCGACCGGAGTTCCACAGCAGAGGTCAGTGCTTCGTTGGTCAGATCCGACCACAAGCTAATCACTCTAGACATCCACATCCTGCTCCCACCCCCCATTAGGAAAACAACCATAAAAAAGTTCTCCAAAGCCAACTTCACGCTTCTTAAGACAGAAGTGGCAAACTTCACGACACCCATGCAGATGGACAATAGAAGTATGACTGCTGAATCCTACACAAATGCACTTTATAAGCACTTACACGAGTGCATGGATCATGCTATCCCTAACAGAACCAAGATGCTATCCTCCAAAAAAAGGAAGCCAATCTGGTGGTCTTCCGCCATAAACAAACTCTACAACAGAAGAAAGAAACTATTGCAAAAAAGAGTAAAACCCCATGATTGGAGGAACTTCCTGGTCAGCCTCAGTAAGAAGCTGAGATCCCTCATAAAATCCTCCAAAGCTAGTTATGAAAACAAAATCGCCACTGATTCTAAAGACAACCACAAAGCATTCTATAGCTATGTCAAGAATCTCAATGGCAACACTCAGATCTGCTCTGAGTTACAGCACAATGACACTAAATATACAAAACCAACTGATATTGCCAACATCCTGGCAGATAGGTTCAGTGCTAACTTTACCCCCCTCTCACCCCCTAAAGGGCCCATCTTTATACCAGAAGAATGCAAAGTTCCTGTAATCACGGCTGCACAGGTAAAAACCTCACTCTCCAAAGCCAAGAACACAGCATCCATGGGACTTGACAACATCCCATCCCAAGCTGCCTTCTACATGAACTACAGAATGAACAGGCACCCCACCTAAGTACCATGTTCAATCATAGCCTCACCTCAGGCTTTGTGCCCATTGAATGGTGCACCACGATGGTTATCCCACTCCTCAAAGGGGGGGGCCACAACAGATCCCAGGAACTACCGCCCCATTAGCCTGACGAGTCTGGTCTGCAAAGCCATGGAACGTATCATCATGGAACTCATAAACAAAGACATTGGAGATCGCCAAACTCTGGACCCCACGCAGTTCGGGTTTGTAAAAGGCAGATCATGTCTCCTAAACTTGATAGACTTCTTTAAAGCAGTCACCAAAGCCATAGATGAGGGTAAGGTGGTTCACACAGCCTATCTAGATCTCACCAAGGCGTTCAACACCATCCCTCACTCTGGAATTATAGATAAACTCACTAATCTAGGTATAAATCCCTATGTCACAAGATGGGTTGCCAACTGGCTTACTGACAGAACCCACACTGTGAAAGTAGCAGACTTCAAATCAGACTTCAGACCAATGACAAGTGGAGTACCACAGGGTTCAGTCTTGGGTCCTCTTCTGTTTGGTATCTACTTCTCTGAAGTACAGGCTAACACAGAAGGTCTTTGCCTAACTAAATTTGCAGATGACTGCAAACTAGGAGCCATAATCGAAACTCCTAACGATGTGGACATCCTACAAAAGGGCCTCACTAAGACAGATGACTGGTGTCAAAGCCATGGTCTCAAGCTCAATGCCAAAAAGTACATTGTCATCCCCTTTGGTAAAAACTCTGTACCCATGAACTACCACATAGACGGTAATCTACTTAACACCAAAAGACCTTGGGACACAGGTGGACAGTAGTCTCTCCTTTGATAATCACACTGCCACAGTGGTCAGGAAATCCTTCTACATGGCACACACCTCATCACAAAAGGTTTCTCATCCAGAAAAAAAGAGGTCATTGTTCCTCTCTACTCATCACTCATTAGACCCATTATAGAGTACAACACCCCCTTTTGGTATGTACCTCACAACACATCTACAACAAAGGAAAGGCCGCAGAAATACCTCACAAAGAGGATTACTGGCCTCAAACAGATGCCCTACACAGACCAACTCAAAAAACTCCAGCTTTACTCCATTGCATATCGCCTACTCAGAGGCGAACTCTGCCTAACATACAAAGCTATGTCAAACCCAGAGCTGTTGGACATGCTCCACTTAATGAAATCCCAGTCCCTCCGAGCTACATGCTCTAGGGACCTAAACCTTGTCACCACAATAAACAGAACATGCTGGAGGGATAGATTCCTTTCCCAGAGACTTCCCATACTCTGGAACAGACTACCTATCTATGTCAAACAGAGCTCCTCATTAGCACTCTTCAAGAACAATGTTGATGATTGGATGGGTAATAGGAAATTCACCCCGGGGATCACTTCTGTGGTTCTGCTTGACAGGGGCACAGGAAAATAATTTTCTTGGGTGGCGAAAGCCAGGGTACCTTTTTGGCTAGGATTGTATAGGCCCTAGGGTCAATAGCCTAGTACCTACCTATGAACCTATGAACCTATAATGACAATATTACAATTTTGATTATAAATTATGTACTTAACTTGGGTTTAAGCTAAAAAGAGCCAACAGACTAGCCCCACTTATCTAGGAAATTAATGGAAAGCAGTTAAATATGCAGACAAACGGATAAATATATTTCCTCTAAACATCCTTCAAGTAATCATAAGTGTTTATAATGGTTGCATCATTCAGGGAAAAAATGTGCAAAAACTAGGCAGCATATTTTAAAGCAGAAACAAAATGAGGCCCCAAAAGGATTAATTTACTTAGCATAAAAATTATTTATTTATTTATTATTAATCGGGATCAAAACTTAATTTAGCAAGTAAAATGTAGGAGGAGTGTTTGACCTTGATAGTCAATATCATCTGTCAGAGTTGTATCTTTTATTTGTATGGAATGCAAGGTGTAGCTGTGCAGAGAAATTAAAACTAAAACTAAACAGAGAAAGGCTCAGGAGAACATGAATAAAGTAATGCTTTTCAAGGAAATATCCCTTGAGGTAGATAGTGCAAAGATGGTATTGAAACTGAAATTAAAAGTATTGCAATTGCTTAGGAAATATAAACAAAAGCTGATAAGGTACATGGAGGCATGATGCACAGTAACACAGCAGTGGAATGTGTGGGGGTAACACTCCACAGGGCTGGAAAGGGGACAGTCATGCTGGTGGATTCAAACTGACAGAACATAGGGAATAAGGCAGGACAGGTTGTAGCCTGCTGTGGTGGGGGGCTCAATTTTACAGGGGACAGGGCAGGACAAGTTGAAGCCTAAGAATAAAATTTCACCAGAAACAATAATGTAAAAACTTAGTACAAACCTTCACAATCAGCTTCATCAGGCATAATCCATTTAAACCCAATCCACATTTAAACAGAGTAAAAATCACATGATCTGCTAACATTTAAAATCACATGATCATTCTGTTATTAAAATTAAAGCTAGAATTTTAAGTGAATTTATCTTATTATGTAATTCTTTTAGTACAGGTTTAATCATAAAAGCTCCATGTAAACCTGGTGCCACATGTGCTCTAAACCTTAAAATCCATTTATCTTCTGCATTCTCGGTCATATTAACTAAATCACCTCTTCTTAACCGTTCATAAATGACCTGCAAAATCATGAACTTAAATTATGTGAATCAATAGTTTCACTAGTGTGTTTATAAAGTGCATTAGTACAAATTTTCTTGTTAATTTCTGAAACATGATCAAGTACCTGTTCTTTTAATTTATGGTTTGTCTTGCCCACATAATAGGCTTCACATGCTGTACACTTGGCTAAATAAACTAAATTTTTAGTATCACAAGTCCTGTAAGTGTTCAACATAAAAGTATTAGCTAGCACCAGATGTTGTACAGACTTCCCAGTGTATATATAGGAACAAAATATACATTTATTGCATTTATTTATTTAACATTTGTTGACTGGGAAATCCCAACTAGGTTAGAAAATGCTTCAGATGCATGTCTTTGGAATGTGGGAGGAAATCTGAGTACCCAGAGGAGGGCATGCAGACTCTGCACAGAAGGCATCCCAGCCGAGAATCAAACCTGAGAACCTCTTGCTGTGAGGCAACAACATTAACCACTGCAACATTGTAAAAATTACGAGGTGCAGTACCCAGCCGGACAAAAGCACTCCCATCAAACTAAACAAACAACTCAGAGGACAAATAAAGTCTACCAAAGCCAAATTTTAAGTAAATTTGGCCTCTCAGGACAAGGACAATCACAAGGCATTCTTTAGCTATGACCTCAAAGGCAATACACAATTGTGTGCAGAGCTTATTGCAAATGGAGCCACTTATACTGAGCCGGAAGATATAGCAAACCTACTGGCAGATAAATTCAGCTTTAACTTTGCCCATCTCTTAACCTTCCCTCAGGAAATTCCATCAAATCTAACTCCATCTGCTATCACTAGGGAACAGGTCCCTAATGCTCACTCTCTAAGGCCAAGAACACTGCATCAATGGGCCCAGACAATATCCCAAGATGCCTTCTAAATAGCATGAAACATGACCTATCAGGCCATCTGGAACTGCTATTTAACTGTAAGCTCCAAACAGGTTTCATGTCTCATGAATGCAGAACAGCAACAGTCATCCCTCTGAACAAAGGTAGGTCAGCAACAGACGCTGGAAACTACACACCGATAAGTCTCACTAGTCTTATATGTAAAGCCATGGAAAAAAATTATCATTGAAATGATCACTAATGATGTAGTAAACCTCCAGACACTGGACCAAACCCAGTTTGGTTTCATCAAGGGCAGGTCATGCCTACTCACCCTGGTGGACTTCTTTGAGCAGGTCATCAAGGCAATGGATGAGGGCAAAATGGTTCACACTTCCTACCTTCACCTGGCCAAGGCATTTGACACAGTACCCCACTTGGGTATTGTTGACAAACTCAAGAGATTAGGAACAAACCCATATGTCTCCTGGTGGATAGCTAACTGGCTAACAAACAGGACCCAGGAAGTTAGAAGTGGGGAGTCCACCTCACAAGTTGTGTCCCTCATGGATTCATCCTTGGACCACTCCTTTTTGGTATTTACTTCTCGGTAGTCAAGGCCAATGACACAGACAAACAACTTGTGTCAGAACCATGACTAAAACTAAATGCCAAGAAATGCATGATAGTATCCTTTGGGAAGTCATCCACCCCAGGTAACTGTCATATGGACAACACACCCCTTAGAGTTGACCCAGTAGTCAGGGACTTAGGGACACACATAGACAGTAATCTAGCCTTTGACCATCATGTGTCTACAGTAGTGAGGAAATCATTCTGTGTTGTGCAGCTTATAAACAAGAGTATGGCATCTAAGTCCAAGCAAGTCATTGTTCCACTGTATTCGGCATTCATCAGACCTATCATTGAGTACAATGCCCCCTTTGGTATGTACCTAACCAGGCATATACAACAATTGGAATGTCCACAGAAGTTCCTCTCTAAAAGAATACAGGCCTTAAGTAAAATGTCCTATGCAGACCACATCAAGGCCATATCCTTATATTCTGTCTCCTACAGGCTTTCGAGGGTAGATCTATCTATACATGGCATACAGGGCATTGTCATACCCCACTTTGATGGACCTCCTGCATATCCACAAAACAAACTTACCAGAATTACCCATTCTAAAGACATAAACCTTGCATGTGATATAAATAGGATCTGCTGGAGAGACAAGTATGTATCCCAGAGACTACCCCATCTCTGAAGCAGAGTTCCTCCCTAACCAAATTCAAGTGCAACTTGGACAATTGAATGAGGAACAGGAAATTCATCCATTGTTAGGCACCTATGTCTTGAATGGACACAGGCAACCTGTAAATGGTTCATCTCCCAAGCCCCTGCTTGTAAATGTTTCACCTTGTAAGCCTATGCTTACACTAATCAAGGGTATCAGAACTTGTCAGGAATTTGGAATACATGGCTTGGCTTAAAAAGGCCCTTGTGGTCACTAGCATAGTAAACAATTATGAACCTATGAACACACACATACACAAGACATGTTTGTCCTTAAAATGGGTAAAGCAGACAAGGTCTTCCATGACCTGTTGTGGCATGAACTGGTGCAGACCATCAATGCAATGGGAAGCCATAATAGGACAATATTCCAGGCACATCACATGATCACTGATATGTTAGTGCATGCCAAGAACAAGATAAAAAAAATTCCAGAGACAAGTTGACCACCAATATAGAAGCATTTCATGCAGGTAGAGGGATTCCCAAGTATTCCCTCAAAGGGAAAGAACCCTCATACCTGTCAGTGGCATTGATGTGGGAACTAATTTGATGACAACTGCTTGATTATTAGCATATGCCAGAAAGACAATATATGTAACTGTGAAAGTGTGCTAACACAAATACAGATGCATATCTGTCATCCAGGAACACTGATCTGCAAAAACAACAGCAATAACCTGCCTGACAAGGTACCTATGTCTCCACGGGCTATGTAAATAATTGGCATATAACAGTTTGCTAAAATATGGTGAAGAGAGTCGCAGCTATGAGACAGCACTGCTACAGGTATGTTATCTGCATGCATTTACAGATTCCAAAGGTAGACAGCCCAGTGCAACAGGATGCCATATGCATGATGTCAATGGGGCACCAGTGGCAAACAAGGATGGCATCATACACATGGCACAATCCAATGGCACAGTAGTACTGTCAGCAATATTAACAGTGGTGGGCATAAACAACAACCATACAGATATTATATTTGTAACAAAGCACAAAGTATTCAAAGGATCAATCCGACACAGGAATGGTGAAATGAAGGTTTACCAATAGCGATAGCAACAAGTGGGTGTCTAGAAAATGGGCAAGATAGACCTGGAATTTATTGGAGAAAGTTAGTAAAGAAATCAAGGTATTGGGAGTAAATAAAGAAATCAAGGTATTGGGAGTAAATAAAGAAATCAAGGTATTTGGGAGTAAATAAAAAATCAAGGTATTGGGAGTAAATAAAGAAATCAAGGTACTGGGAGTAAATAAAGAAAGCAAGGTATTGGGAGTAAATAAAGAAATCAAGGTACTGGGAGTAAATAAAGAAATCAAGGTACTGGGAGTAAATAAAGAAATCAAGGTATTGGGAGCAAATAAAGAAATCAAGGTACTGGGAGTAAATAAAGAAAGCAAGGTATTGGGAGTAAATAAAGAAATCAAGGTACTGGGAGTAAATAAAGAAATCAAGGTACTGGGAGTAAATAAAGAAATCAAGGTATTAGGAGTAAATAAAGAAATCAAGGTATTGGGAGTAAATAAAGAAATCAAGGTACTGGGAGTAAATAAAGAAAGCAAGGTATTGGGAGTAAATAAAGAAATCAAGGTACTGGGAGTAAATAAAGAAAGCAAGGTATTAGGAGTAAATAAAGAAATCAAGGTATTGGGAGTAAATAAAGAAATCAAGGTACTGGGAGTAAATAAAGAAATCAAGGTATTAGGAGTAAATAAAGAAATCAAGGTACTGGGAGTAAATAAAGAAATCAAGGTATTGGGCGTAAATAAAGAAATCAAGGTATTGGGAGTAAATAAAGAAATCAACGTATTGAGAGTAAATAAAGAAAGCACGGTATTGGGAGTAAATAAAGAAATCAAGGTACTGGGAGTAAATAAAGAAATCAACGTATTGAGAGTAAATAAAGAAATCAAGGTATTGGGAGTAAATAAAGAAATCAACGTATTGAGAGTAAATAAAGAAAGCACGGTATTGGGAGTAAATAAAGAAATCAAGGTATTGGGAGTAAATAAAGAAATCAACGTATTGAGAGTAAATAAAGAAAGCACGGTATTGGGAGTAAATGAAGAAATCAAGGTATTGGTAGCAAATAAAGAAATCAACGTATTGAGAGTAAATAAAGAAAGCACGGTATTGGGAGTAAATAACTACTGGGGGAGGGTAACAGAGTGGGATGAGGTGAAGCAGAAGTTTGGACTGCAGGTTGGCCTCCCTTGCAGGAACTGATAGCAGTGTATAGGCAAAGAGAAATAGGTAGGAGAGTGATAAGTGAAATAACTGTTCTATGTGTGTTTTTAGTTGACTCTTAAACAGAAACTTATTTTCAAAATGTATAAAGACATGCTGTAGGTGGATTGGACACTCTAAATTGTCCCTAGGTGTGAGTGTGTGCATGTGTGTGTGTGTGCCTTCTGTGGAAGGTTGGGCGCCTGGGTGGCAACTCGACACCGTAAAAAACTCCACTGCCAATCATAAGTGGACAGGTGATCCACTGTGGCGACCCCTAACTGGGAAAAAGCCGAAAGAAGAAGAAGAAGATAACTAATAGGGAACATTAAATACTGCACGATAACTATAAGAATAAATCAGAAGAGGTTAGAAAAATTAGGAAAAGACTCTGGAAATGCAGTTTACAAATGAACAGTGGGAGGACATCTGTATGGCTTCCAAGTATACAACAAAGTCCAGAACGTCTACATTGTTTTCCTGGAAGTGCTTGAATAGGCATTTTTATACCTCAAGCAGACTTAAGAGTTTTTTCTCTGTAGACATCAACTGCTGGATGTGTGATTAGAAATACGGAAGTAATTGGGAACATGTTTTTGGGAATGCAATCAGTTTGCAGATTTTTAAAATTCTTTACAGAGTACTTTGTCAGAAATGTTGGGGGAGCAAATAATTATAACAAAGGAAATGGGATATAAGATCTGAAATTCCTACAAGCAGTAAGGCATTACTATGTTTAGTGTTACTGGATGTCAAAAAAGCAGTTATAGAAAAAGGAAGTCAAATTACAAACTAACCATAAAGGACATAAAAAAATTGGAGGCAGAATCTTTAGAAATGGGAATGAAAACATTTTGAAGAAGTGGATTGAATTCATGGGAGGAATACATGCAGGATAATGAACACTAAGAGGAGTGACATTTAAAGTAAGGCATGGCCTGAGCAGTTTATTATAATGTTGGACTGAATGATAACTGTTAAAGAGTAAATAAAAGATATGTATAATGCATGTAGTTAATAAAAATGTTTAAAATGGTCTGTTTTCTTTTATATAATTCTGTGTATACCCATGTCATTGTTCAATGTGTAAAGTTCATAAGGGATCCAGTACCTGACAACCTGGGATGACATGATTGACAAACCACGATGCTTTGCCAGAGATGGCCTGCATCTGTCTCCTTTGGACTTCCAGCTCCTGGCAAAGGCTGTTGCCTCCCCCATAGTGCCCTTTTTAGGTAATGCCATGAGGTCAAAACTACCAACATGAAAATTTCATCAAAACGTAAATTAAAGGTCATGCTGTTAAACGCTAGCAGTCTAAACATGAAATTGCACTCATTGCAAGCATTCTTAACTCTGGAAGAAGCTGACATTTCTGCAGTCACAGAAACCTGGTTTAAAGCTGCAGAGAGCACCCCAGCCATACCAGATTACTCATCCTATCATTCATTCAGACCCCAAGCCGTGGGCAGCAAAACAAAAGAAGGTGGAGTTGCAATATATATAAGAGACATACACACCTCTAAGCTGGTCAAACAGTGTGATGCACAGGAAACACTCCAGGTGCAGTTAACAACTGACAAGACCCTATTCAAATCATAGTTAGATATAGGCCTCCAACTTTGACTCAAGATGCCCACTCCACCTATCTGGACCTCTTTGAATCTATCAAGATTCAGCCCTTTACCCTCATCCTGGGCGTCTTTAACTATCCAACCATAGATTGGAAGAAATACTCATGCCAAAACACAAATGCCCAGAGATTCCTTGATTTCATCAATGCAAATGCCTTGGACCAGTTGGTTGACAACCCCACAAGAGGTGAAAATATCTTGGACTTGGTATTAACCAACATGAGTAACCACTGCAGCATCCCTACAGTGTCATCACCCCTGGTAAGATCCAACCACAAAGCAGTCACTTTCAAAGTCACCATCTCCCCCAACTCCCCCCTACCTAGGGTCAAACAAAAAAACTTCTCCAAAGCTGATTACAACTTTCTGAGGGAAGGTATAAACAGCTTCACAGACCCCTCCCCCTCCATAGGAACGGGCACATATATCCAAACCTACAACAAAGTGCTATATGAACATTTATATAGCTCCATGGAATCAGGAACACCAGACAGGACAAAATCCTCCTCCTCAAGGAAGAGTAAACCAGTCTGGTGGACATTTACAATAAATAAGCTCTATAATAAAAGGAAAAAAATGCTGTCTAGGACCAAGAAGGAGCAGGTGCCTAATTGGAAGCAATCTCTCCTTAGCCTGAACAAGCAAATAAGAGCACTAGTGAAATTCTCAAAAGCAAACTTCGAATCCAAACTGGCCACATCTACTGAAGACACTCATAAGGCCTTCTTCACTTATGTCTGCAATCTCAAGGGAAACACCCAGATCTGCTCAGAACTGGTAGTCAAGGACACCATATACACGAATGCTGTAGATATAGCCAACCTGCTGGCAGACAGGTTCAATGAAAACTTCACTCCTCTGTCCCCACCATCAGTAAAACAGGACATCCCAGTACCTGCCCCCTCCCCTTATCTCTAGGGAGCAAGTCATCACTGCCCTCTGTAAGGCAAAAGACATAGCCTCAATGAGTACCAATAACATCCCAGGCTGCATCCTACATGAACTCAGGCAGGAACTTGCAGTACCATTAGGCACCCTATTCAACCAAAGCCTGAGTACTGGCTTCTTCCCTGCTGAGTGAAGTATAACTACTGTCATCCCTTTGCATAAAGGAGGAGCATCCATCGATCCAGGAAATTATAGACCCATCAGCCTAACTAGCCTGATCTGCAAGGCCATGGAGCAAATTATCATGGACCTCATTAACAAGGACATTGGCAACCTTCAGACACTTGATCCCACACAGTTTGAGTTTGTCAAGTGGAGGTAATGCCTGTCAAATTTGGTCGACTTCTTTGAGACAGTCATCAAGGTCTTAGATGAGGGAATGACCGTGCACACCACCTACCTTGACCTGGCCAAAGCCTTCGATGCTATTCCCCACTCAGGTATAATAGATAAACTCTCTCAACTAGGCATCAATCCATATGTTACCAGATGGGTAACAAATTGGCTCACTGATAGAATCCATCTAGTCAAAATAGGGGAAGCCACCTCAAGTAGTAGACCCATAAAAAGCAGTGTACCCCAGGGATTAGTCTTGGTGCCTCTGCTGTTTGGGATATACTTCTCTGAGGTGCAGACCAAATCTAGTGGGCTATGGCTGACAAAGTTTGCAGATGATTGCAAGCTGGGTGCTGTCTTCAATTTCCCTAGTGATGTGGACATCCTCCAAGAGGGTCTCACCCAAACAAATGACTGGTGCCAGAAACATAGCCTCAACCTGAATGCCAGAAAATGCACCATCATCCCTTATGGGGAGAGTGACATCCCCACAAATTATCACATTGATAATAAGGTCCTAAGCATGCAATCAGTCATGAGGGACTTGGGCACCCAGGTTGATAGCAAACTGACTTTTGACCACCATATTGCCTCCGTTGTATGGAAAGACTTCTACATGGTCCACCTCTCTACCCTTACTAATGAGGTGGGCCTTCTACATGGCCCACCTCATTAGTAAGGGTATCTCATCCAGAGACAAGGTAGTCATGACAGCTCTGTATTCTTCCCTTATAAGATCCATTATTGAGTACAATGCCCCTTTTGACATGTACCTCACAAAGCACATGCAGCAGCTGGAGAGACCACAGAGGTTCCTCACTCGGAGAATCCAGGCCTCAAACATCTACCCTACACAGATAGGCTAAAAGCCCCGTCCCTCCACTCAGTCTCCTACAGACTCCTCAGAGGTGACCTCTGTCTGGCATACAAAGCAATCTCAGACCCCGCCCTAATGGGACTGCTGCATATCCACAAGTTGCACGCACATCCTCAACCTGGTCTGTGACATCAATAGGACTTGTTGGCAGGACAGGTTTGTGTCCAATTGACTCCCCCTTTTGTGGAAAAGACTCCCTCTCCATGTAAAGCAGATTACCTCATTAACACTTTTTAAGTGCAACTTGGATAACTGGATGGGAAACAGAAAATACACCCTTGGGATTCCATCTGCGTCCCTGCTGCACAGTGGCATAGGGTGCTGACTTGTTGCAACATGGACTAAATTCTTGGCTAGGTTTGTAAGGGCCTCAGGGCCAACAGCCTAGTAACTTCCTATGATCCAATGATCCTATGAAGGACACACATCTCCCACAGCTAAAGGACTTTGGAGGGCAAAGATGATCTTTTGGCATCACTTGGGTTCAGGGAAGGCTGTCCCATCTGTCTCAGCTCCAACCCTGCTATACATCACCACCAAAGATGGCATCAGAGAGCCACACTGTCTCTGAAGTACATGCACCCAGCATAGGGGAAAGTCATGTAGGTGACCATGGCTACCATGACTTCAAGACATTCCCAGATATGGGTGTCAATTTGGCAGCAATCGGCAGATGCACAGGTGAGTGGCACATCACAAATGGGCACTATTCACACCATGCCATAGATGCTGAGTGTGCTGTGTGGCCTGTATGAGGAAATGCAACCATACAGAACATCCCACAGTGCATGTAGAGTGACATGACATATGGGGACTTGAAGCAAACATACCTGCTGAGGAGAGTAATGCCCTAACTGGTATCAGCTGGTGAATCCATGAGGATATGGGCAAATGGCCACCATGGCTGCACTAGGAGATGGATGCCCATTGCATGACCACACACCAGGCTTACACCATTCTAGAAACAGTGTCACTGTCTACATTTTCCATGGATATGCATAATCCATTGGACAAGGCCATAGCTCTTCTGTCTCTATTATGGGCACACCCCAGCAGTCAAGTTAATCAGGGTCCCAGAGTTCAGTGCAATCACACTCCTTTTGTAGTCCCACATTAAGCAACACTTATCCATGCCAGTTCCCAGGGATGTGGATGCCAAGATTTTACTCAAATACCACATGGGACAATAGCAGGATTTTTGTATATGCGTCTGACATAGTATACCATCTCTTAGACAGGATGCCTCCAGTCCTAACATTATGGGGTCACATGGAATACCCAGCCAGCATTCCACCAATGAAATCTCTACCTCATCACTGGAGGATGTGACCCAAAAACCTCTAAGCCACATGCGTGACTATTGCAGTCACCACTTATGGCCCTTCCACCTCTACTGGCACTGTTGACCCTATGTCACACTGACCCACTCCATCTGCGCAAATGACAACTATACTTTACCAACTCCTCTGGTTTACATGGGCATGGTAATATCTGATGCACAGTATGGCCAGACACACACTATACTACACTGTCTGGTTGTATTACTGCATGTTTCAAGTTTATTCTTTGTTTGTCTTGTCATCATCCACAGTTGTGGACCAGACTGTATCTCTGTGCCAGAACCACAAATTATTGCACCTTCCTCTGCTTCTCACAGGATACTGCTACAGCCATGTCTTCCAATGACTCCTCACCTGTCTCCTCCTCCTCCACTGTTGGCTTTGATAGTGAGGCTCTGCTACAGTGTCTCCCTGTTGTAACTGCTTTTGCAGAATTATGTTCTGCAACATGGTGCAGATCACAAGTATCTTGTTGCAGGTCTCCAGATCATAACGGCAGTGTATCACCAGATGTGCCCAAGCGGTGCAAGTGGGCTTTCAGCAGTCCAAACACATGTTTGATAATGCTCTGTACATATGATGGTGTTGTATTATACACTATCCATAAAATGGCCTAGGGGTGTGGTTGGGGGTCATCAGCCACAATTCCAAGGTGCATTCAGTATCACCTGCAACACACAACAGCGGATGTCATTGTAAATGTTTTGCAACCCATGTTCATGGAGCCAGACCTCTGGACACTATTTGGGTGGTAGTGTGTGCAACTACCAACTACTTGAACTTATGGAAAGTCACCTTGCATGAAATCCTGGTATAGGTTGTATGTGTGCCAGATGTGGAAATGATAGGAACTGCCTGAATGGTGCATTGGCACCATGTATATAATACTCTGTGCATTGCAGACTACCTGGCAGTTGATGGAGTGGGAGCCCTTATGGTTGATATACCAGATGACATCCATAGTAGGTGGGGCCTTGATAAACAATGTGGGTGAAATCGCTGACCATACAACCACAGGGACATGTGTTATGTCACAGAATGCCCACAAAGTGGTGTTTCTCTCCTCTGGTCTCTGAGGAATTCAGCTATTCTCCTCCACATGCTGCAGCATCACATCAAGGAACCAGTGCAGGTTTCACAAGATTAATGCCTGCAAAACTCCGAATGTGTCCCCTTCTGAATCTTGAAACATCCCACATAACAAGTATGACTAATGCTCCACAAACCTTTACGGCCATGGAACAGGTATTCCAAGCACCACCCTTGATTCCATGTGACAACTACTTCCTGTATGGTGTCTCTTTTCACACAAATAGAGTCAACAATGTCCCGATTGTAGAGGTGATGCTATGTTAGCTTATGGCAGGCCCTTCTGCAATGGAGAGGGTGGTGACACAACATCACAGATACTGAGCAGCTGCTGCAAAGCTACTCCTAGCATGTTAGGGTGAGTGATACCTCTGTTTACAGCAAAATGCTGGCAGCTGCTGCAGATGCTATTCCTAGCATGTTAGGCTGACTGATACCCCTGTTTACAGGAAAATGCTGGCATCCTGCGTAGCTGATCATGGCACCTCACTGTGATAATTTTAGACATTTCTGAATCACATTTGTATGTCTGATTTTGTCACTTGCTCTCATTTAGCATGCTGGCACTCATTTGCACATCATCATACAGTTATTAGCATGTGGTGAATGGCACACTTTTTCTCTAATAATGTAGTTGCACTATGTATGCCTCTGAATCACCCCCTCCCTGTGCATCAACCTTCACTGCACAGCTCTATATTATTTTGTCGAAAACTACTTACAGTGAATTCCTGTTCGTAGAACACAAAGTATCAAATATCCATTTATCATAGGTTCACATTAGCAAATGTTTTTCATAGGGAAGGGCGTTAGTTGGCCATCATTAGAAATTTGTCCTTTTTCCCACTGTAGTGAAATCTTGAGTTGGTACATAAAAGTACGGGAGGTGTGGGGGACTTAGCCACCCACCTTGGTGGGTTTGAAATAATGCAGTGTGTGTGACAGTCGCTGTGGTCGACAAGTAATTCCCTTTCCAATGAAAAATGTTTGCTGATATGAAAATTCGTTGAACGGCTGTTCGATGCATTGTTTTTTGATGAACAGCTGTTCCCTGTTAGTAGTTTTCAACAAAATAATATAGACTCCACTGCACTACTGTGTTAATTGTTCATGATAAGTTTAGACAAAATGGGACTTTGGTCATACTTTCATGATGTTTGGTTCTATAATAAACAAACAGTTCAGGACAATCAGTCAAGACTGATGGAGTTATCACTAAAATATAGTAATAATATTCTTATTGAGTCAGGCTATTGCTTGGCCATCTAACAGCTTACTTAAAATAAGAAGTTTTGATATTGCTTATTTGCAAACATGATCATTTCCAACTTCACTGCTCTGTTTCGAGTACAGCTAACCAGGCACCTCAGTGCAGTGCAGATTTGCTGAAGTTCTTCTACTGATTAAGGGCTCTTTCAAGACCATTTTAAAATTAAGATAAATGTACACAGACAAGATAAATTATTTGTCTTCATGCAAAATGCTTCAGTAGACTACTTTAATAATTTATTATTCATTATAAAACTGACATGAAGTTTCAAACATCACAGGTGCTGATTTATTTTATTTACTTTGACATCTGGCCTGTATAACCTAATACAGAGCAGTGTCTTAAATATGCTATACACAGCATTAACTGCAGGACTGAAAATAGCGTGGCTATCTTGACGAACTAAAATAAGTCAACTGCATTTATATATTATATTTAAATGCTGCTGTTAGGTCATTTTGTACTTAAAAACTGTAAAATGTATGTATTGTATACTTTATGTTATAATAAGTTTAATTGCAGTCACTATTTATTGTATGAAAAATCAATAAAACATACCATGAAAAATGATCTTGCTGTCTTCTATAAATCATTTATTCGTCGTTATCCACACTATTTGATTCCTATCTACACTAAAGCTGTCTGTCTGTCTAACTAGCTATATATCTGTCCATTCATCAATCTGCATTATATAAAATGTGAAGATATCTGTGTTTCATGCAGTTTTATTTCCTGCAAAATCCATACACCTTCAGAACAAACATTCTACTAACTGTGTTCTTTCATTACAGGCCTAATAAAAGGAATTCACCCATGTCTAGCAGCTCAATGGCATCTTCCTCTTTGTCATCAATCTTTCCTCCTCATCAATAACAATTCTTCTAGAAACAGCAATTTTGAGTATAATAGAAGAGACAACAGAGACATGACATATTTGTTCAGGACTGTGCTATTTAAGGCTATGCGATGGCACACGGCCAGAACTGTCCAGACATCTGAGCACATTTTTCAAATGACACCAAGAGTCCTTCTAGCAGAACCTACGGAACACAGTGCATTATTGTCATCCTACATCTGCAGACACTAGGCCTCCTGCAACGGGGTGGTCAATAATGTTATCATAATAAAGGCATTAATTTCACATTTCCACTGCAAGATTAACATACATGCACACGTTCAGATCATATGGAAACAGCAGGCTAAATGTGGTAGTGTAAGGGATTGCTAAGATTTGCCATGTCATTGCATATAGTGGAACAAGTTAAAACAAAGCCTAGATGTGATGGGTCTTCTCTCTAATAGGGGAAGTAGCCCCTTTCCTTTTATGGCTAGATATTTTAGTAGGAATAGCACTGCACGATCTTTGGTGTAATACCGTGTTAGCCTTTTTAGGGTAACAACAGTAAGACCTACCATTTTTTTACAAATTCCACCTGAGTTAAGAAAAAAAGACAACAGTAACTTTAAATCACATTTCTTTTGACATACAGACATATACGTGTATGCAGGTACAATGTCATATAATTAATGATAATCCTTATAGCAGGCTGCAAACCCTGGAAGATTCTCAAGCACTATAATCCCATTTCCCTGAATTTAAACAGAGCATTAAGATCCTTCATAGAAAACAGGAACAGATGTATTGGAAAGCTCAAGTAAGAAAATTACCTTTATTGACTTATGAGTTGTATGTTTTTCTAAGAGTCCCAGTAAACTGACATTTTAAATTTCTTCGTGTGATTTAATAAAACTTCAGCCAAATTTTAATCTGTGCATGCTGTCCAGTGTGCTTACCTGGTTAACAAATATGTAGAATAAACATAAATGTTCTTCATAAGGGATACACAGTGAACACAGATTTATATGCCATGCATGTGCAGTGTACTGCCCTGTTGCATGTCCGACCTTGTCTCACTGCCTCCCATTCCCCTAGTTTGTAGATCATGGAAGGGGTTGATACATCACTGATGTAAACACCGCATTGCACTACAAATGTGGGTACCACTGGTTTCATTGCTGCATGATGAGAATCAGATAACAGCAGTGACATTATGAATCAAAGGTTTTTCTGCTTTTCATATACCCCCTTGAATAATGTACTCCATCTTTCTAATAATTTCTCAAACTTCATTTACCTGCACTCCAACCCTCTCTCACACATCCTCCCTTTAGCCTATGCATCTATCTTCAGCATTCCCCTCTGTATGTTTCCTTTCCATTTCTGCCTACCTTGCCTCATTTATGGGAGAAATCCTGTACATTTTCAAACTACTAACATCTTTATGCACAGGTACGTTACTAACTTACATATTCATCCGCAACCCCTTTTTTCCATTTTGTACATGGGGTCAGAGGTCACTTCAACAGCGACAATCATCTAGAACCAAGTACTACACCACCAGGTGGCTAGCCCTGCCATGATAATTCTTCCATACCACACATTCACTCACATTTATGACCAGTTCAGAGTGTCCAATCCACCTACTGCATGTCTTTGGAATGTGGGAGGAAGCCAAAGCACCCAGAGGAAACCCCCACAAACACAGGGGAGGGCATGCAAACTCCACACAGAAGGCGCCTCAGCCAAGAATCAAACTGGGGAATCTCTTTCTTTGAGACAGCATCAGTATCTGCTGTGCCACTGTGTCACCCACTAACTTTCATATACTGCCATGTAATTGTTGTACTACATTAGTTACATTGGATTGTTCTTCACATTTCATTAATACTTGCCTTTTACAATGTTTTCATACTTTTTTCTCAGACTGAGCCTGAAAGTGGTCCATCAGGATTAACTTTCTATCCTGGTTAATAAATGAAAAAAAAAAAGTACTACATATGGTAGAAGCTATGGTGGGTGTCTATGATCCTGGCTGCCTGTTATTAAACCAGGAAGTGTAAACACAAATCTTCAGCCTAGTGTTTTTATTGCAGTGCTACGTTATGGATTTTGCTGCTTCAAAGGAGATTCTAATTCTTGGCATGAGTTAATGAAGGTGACAACTGGAGGGAGGGCAGCATGTATCCCTACCTCTAAGTGCATCATCTGTACACTGAGCATGCTTGGAGGGTTAGTTGGGGATTTTAATGTCCAATGTCTAAGGAATATAGCATTCTGCTTTTATTAAATTTGCTTTAATACTCCGGGTTGAGTATAAAGTGGACAAAGTTTTGAGTCACTGAGTTCATTTCCTTTATGCTGCATTCTTCACCTGCTGTCTCATAGGAAATCACTATCATTGCAGCTTCTTTGTGTGCTAATAATGATTCAGTTTGTGGGGCTTCTTTCCTCTTCTCTGCAGTAATGCAACAATGGCTTTAGTGTATATATAAGCAGATGTAGTGCAGGGGGAGCTTGGTTTTCTACTAAAAATTATTGTTGTTCAGAGTTATTTTTACTTGCTTTTATTTTGTAACAGTATTCTATTAAAATGCACCTAAGTAAACTGGAACTTTAGAATTTCTTTGCGATGAAGCTTTAATTAGTGGATTTCATACAGTGGAAGCTGCAGGGAATGTAACCTGAATGAAACACACACACACACACACACACACATTAAGCACTTTAGTCCCTAACACTTGGGACTTCATCAAAACATTTCTGTCAATCAAAACAATACTTCAGTCAGTAAACAGTTGAGCAATTGTATGTCTTTCGGCTATTCCCGGTTAGGGGTCACCATGGCGGAACTCCGGTCCGCTAATGTTTGGTAGTGGATTTTTACGTACCGGGTTACCAGCCCTGATGCACAACCTTCAATGAAGGCACGCCCCATTCACGTATGCCTCCACACAGAAGATGCTCTAGCTGAGAATCGAACGGGACAACGTCTTACTGTGAGGCGACAACATTACCGCAGCACCACCACCGCAGTGTAAAACATAGTGTAACCTATTAAATCAAATATTTTACTATGTGTGTTGTGCAGATTGGGATGGATTTGAATCCCTTTGTATTTAAAGAGCCACATGGCCACTCCTTCTAATGCTGAACTTTTGCTTGTGTTTCACTATTTTTTTTTGCAATTAATGTCTACATGCTAAGTTGCTGAGCATGAACACGCCCACTGTACTATTTTTACTAACTTACTGTTATTATATGGTTACTAAATAAAGACACAAAATATAAATTGTAGTCATTACCTCCATTTAATTGTGCAAGCATTGCACAGACAATCCCACATGCATGTACTTATACAGGCACATGTGCAGTGCCTCCTAATATGTCATGTTTCATTCATCTTTACAGCTACAGCCAGGAAGACAAATTAGATAATAGTGTAAATTACTTATGTTTGGTTATAGTGTGTACACACACACACACACACACACACACACACACACACACACATATATATATATATATATATAGTACATTCACTTTCAGTAGTAGACAGAAGGAAAATGTCCATTTTTAGTAGTACACTTGTGGAAATGAATAAATACAATCAGACTATCATTTGCTCAGATTTATTAGTACACCAAAGAAAAAATTCCATTTTATGTTGTACATATATGAATAAATGCAATCATCCTTTCATTTGCTCAGATTTAGTAGTACACCAAATACAAAGTCCATTTTCTGTTGTACATATATGAATAAATGCAATTATATTTTCATTTGCTCAGATTTTCAGTAGTACCCAAAGAGAAAGTCCATTTTCAATAGTAAATATAATGAGATGTAAATGCTTCTCCTTCCTCAGATTTTCAGTCAAAAACACCTTTTTATTCATCTGCTGCTATAATTTCCCATCTCACAGGTTCATCCTTGAGTATGCCTTCTCTTGCACTAAAGATAGCATCTCTGTAAGCTTCAAAGCAACAAGGTGTGTAACTGTGCAACCCTTCAAAACAGACCAAGAATCTACAAAATGGATTCACGTACTCTCCGAAACAAAATGATATGATGCTGAAAAAATCAAAATGAACATTTGTACCAATCTCATTTATTCAACACACACACACACACACACACATTAAGCACTTTAGTCCCTAACACTTGGGACTTCATCAAAACATTTCTGTCAATCAAAACAATACTTCAGTCAGTAAACAGTTGAGTAATTGTATGCCTAATTATTATTGTTAAAAGGCCATTTTTTTTCCTAAACATTTTAAGTGTAACCAATGTAAACTCATTCCTGGTGTTCCTCATTTTCTTTCAGTAAATCCTCCAAATGGCAGCTCCAAAGAGTCATTAACCTTGGTGAATTTCTCCCTCTTCATTGACAGGCATGGGGAACTATACCCATTATTTTGCTGTGCTCTGTCGAGCAGTGACACAGGGAGGTAATCCCCTGGGTGCGATCTTGAACATGGCCATGCAGGTGCTCGGCCTCATATATACTGATTTTGTTCCACACAGCATAGGAGTCTGGGTGATGAATCTATCCCTCCCAGCACGCCCTATTAATATAGCCGGACGAGGTTTAAGTCTCCCCCTTGTGGCTCTAAATGTCACTGTTGTACTGGAATACTGCCCTCTCTGCTAATATGATCACTACAGGTGCTTCAAATCAGTTTCTGTTGCGGTGTGCTCCAGTATAATGTTGGTATATACCTCCCAGCTCAGACAGTTATTGTTGTTGTATCTTTTGGCTTTTCCCGGTTAGGGGTCGTCACAGCGGAACTCCGGTCCACTAATGATTGGCAGTAGATTTTTACGTGCCGAGTTGCCAGCTCTGATGCACAACCTTCAACGAAGGTACACCCATTCATGCATGTCTCCACACAGAAGATGCTTTAGCTGAGAATCGAACAGGACAACGTCTTACTGTGAGGTGACAATGCCATATTTCATGGTCTAAAGCACCCATTCAAACAGTACATTACATAGCAAATCAGCATTGTTACACCAAAAACAGCACTTTTACAAAAGTCATTTAACATCCACAATACCATAATGACCCCTCTCAGCAAAGAAACCCTGGTTCTTTTCTACTGGGGGTGGTGGGATAGGAGACCTAAATAATCCATGCGCATTCGTATTTTTATGACCTAGCCTGCTTGACTATAATCTTAAAGTATTGCAAGGGCAAAGCATTGCAGGGGTGCATGGTCAGTGACTAATGTGAAACAATGACCTAGTAAATAGTACTGCAATGAAATGAGTGCCCATTTAATGGCAAGGCAGTCTTATGGCACCACCGACTTTCTTAAGAAAGTACATTTCCTACTCCCACTTCAGATCCATGTGTACAGACAACAAAAGATTTATTGAAGTCTAGGTGAACTAATATTGGTTTTGGGCACAACATTATTTTTAGTCATTCAAAATCTTCATCT
Organism: Protopterus annectens; assembly: GCF_019279795.1. Taxonomy (NCBI): domain Eukaryota; kingdom Metazoa; phylum Chordata; order Ceratodontiformes; family Protopteridae; genus Protopterus; species Protopterus annectens. The sequence goes on from NC_056730.1 coordinate 14,563,724, forward strand.
GCTGCTTCAGTCCACCTTACCTGGATAGCAGCCTTACAAGGTAAGGTGCGTTATAGGACAGGTTATAGTAGCAAAGTTGGGTATGAACTTTGTGTTGTAACTTTGTGTTGTAATCTGTTAGCCCAAATAATGCTTTCACTTGATGTTTCGTACTGGATATTCACCAGTTCTTCAGAGCTTCTATTTTGTTTATTTGATGTTTAATTACCACACTCCAATTCACATATCCTGAGACCCTGAGTTACTTTTTGTAAAATTAACATCAAAACCTGCCTGCCTTAAATATTGTAACAGAGATTGTACTTTGAACAAATATGACTCCCAGTATTTGGCATAAATCATTCTGTCATTAATGTATGCAACTGAATATCTCCCAATTGGTTTCAGAACTCAATCCATGAGCCTTTGAAAAGTGTCAGAAGTTTCATTACATCCAAAGAGTAAGATGTAGCATAATGAAAGACCTGCAAGAATGGAGAATACTGTCTTTTCTTTGGCTTTGGGAGTAAGGGAGATTTACCCCTTGGTCAGATCTTGGGTGAAAAAAATAAAACTTGGTTTACCTGTCCTGTCTTTGAGCTCATTCACCATAGGATGATAAGTGCTAAACCTCAATATCTCATCCAATTTCTGGAAATTATTACAAAATGTTATGGTGCCATCATGCATCACTTTGGGATTCTGCAATAACACCCAGTATAAGTATCTTTCTCATGTCTTCACTTATTGTTCTTTGGAATTCTTCTCCCTGGTATAGTGTCAGTATGATGTAGAATTACATTTGCTCTACTATGTAGTCTAGGAAAAATGTTATTCATTTAGTAAGAATTCTTTCACTTCTTGTTTTTGGGCCATAGACAGATATTCATCCTTTTGAACAAGAATATAATTTCCTGTTACTATATTATTGGTATTAATCTCATTTCCCAGACTGACTACAGTTTATGTTTCCTTCCATGATTTTAACAGATTCATGTGATATATCTACTCTGGTCTTCTCTTTCCAGTTTATCTTATTTTGAAGTTCATGTTGCTCATTTTCCCTATCACTTCAAAGGGTGCTGGCAACTTCACTGGGAATGCATTCTCAACAGAGACCAGCACAAACACTTTGTTCCCAGTTTTAAGCTCCGTGTGTCTGACATTCTTGTTATAAACCCTATGTTGCATTTTTTCCTAGCACCATAAGAATTTTAAACATATTGTGCAAGTAAGCAACTATGATTTGCAAAAATACATCTCAATGACATTTTCTCTTCATCCCAAATCTCCTTGGCTATGTCCACCAAGCCTTGAAGATCTGCTCCATATAGGAACTGAAACTGGGTAAATCCTTTTGCAACTTGGGGTACCTTCTCTAACAGCAAACAGAGTATAAGGAAGCAACTGATCTTAGTTCTAAACATATTGCTCAATTGCCTTTCTTAATACAACCTTCAGAGTTTTATTAAAGCATTCCATTAACCTAACAGTTTGAGGATTGTATACTGAAGTTCTTAACTGTTTCACTTTAAAACAATGGTAAAGATGGTGCATTTCCTTTTCTGAGAATATTCCTTTGGATATTTACTACCTTGAAGGAAAGCAACACTAGCCCATTGGCGCTTGACTTACTATTGGCATTTTGTAGTGGTACTGCTTCAGGAACCTTTGTATCATAGCCAAAAATCACCAGCATGTGTTTGTTAACCCTTATTAGGCTTTATAATGGAGCTACAAGATCACCTTCTATCGTCTCGATTTGGACCTCGGTAATAGGGATATGGGTATCAGTGGACTTCTGAATTCAGAATGTGATGTTGTCTTTGGATTATGAGCATACTGCAAAGATGCAGAGAAATTCTTAATATCTTTCTTTACACTAGGCCAAAAAACTAGCTAAATTCTTGCCTTAGCTTTGTCCCTACACAGTTGTCTTCCCAAAATTTGACTATGTGCAAATGTCGTCATAAGTATTCTAAAAGGTTTTTGGAAATAACTGGAGTAGTATTTTTCTCTATCTTTATTTACCCTGTAAAGTAAGTCATTCTTTGACTCATAATATGGGTATGAGATGGAGTCATCCTGTCACAATGTTTTTCTTACTCTAATGGTTTACCTTTTTATTATGCTTTCTTAAACTTTTTATTGCTTTTCTGCAAACCTGCCAATTGAGGAGCACTTTCTTCAGTATAATGACATGAAGTGGAGGATGTAGCCTCTTAATCAAAGTTTACAGATCTGGGTCATTCGTCTTCTCCTACTCCATCTACAAAAGGTAACTCATACTAGTTTCCTTCTGCTTTTGGCTTTGGCAATTCCTTAACTTCTACCTTAATAACTTTTGTTTTTCTAAATACCTGGTTCTGATTGGCTATGTGTTGTAACCTTAAAAGAGGGCACAGGACTCACTTCAGGTTTCCTTACCTCTTTTAGTGAGTATATCACTATGTGTCTGTCCCTTCCTGTCTCCACACAGACAACCCTCACTACCTCAGAGGATGGGATCCTTTGACAAGGTTCCATTCCAAGCACTACAGGATCATTCCTATTGGTCCCTTAAGTGACTTCTTTCACTAACTTAATAATTATTTTTTTAAGGTAACACAGGTTCTTCTCTATCAGTTTCTATACTGACTTCTTTAACTAGCTTAAAAAAACATTTTTGGTAATCCACATATTCTTTTATACTTTCTAATCAAAATCATATTTTATTTCCTTCTGAAGTTACTACAGCTAGCCCTTTTTCTTTGCGAGGACTGTGTATTTTTAACAGTTTGTCATGCTGTTGTAGCCCTCCTCCATTCTTACTCAGATTATATTCATATCTGTGTGTTCTTAGTAGTGTTATAAGGTTGCTGCACTTCTCCATTCTTACTAGGAGTATACTCAGAATTGTGTGTTTTTGACAGTGTGTCAGGCTGTTGCTTCTCCCTCACATTTTAATTTATGTATTTTTATACACAGAACATCTGTCTGTTATCCCTCTATCCACAGTTTCCCAGTGCATTAAAATGGAGAAGTCTTTCTCTGTTATAATGGCATGTGTTAGATAAAGTACTAAAGTGATATGACGCAGAAATGTACCCCAAAGTGTTTGAGTTTCAGCATGTTTTCTAGGATACTCTTTCTTATCTTTATGGAAACATCACTTCCATCTTTCTTTTGTTATAGGGTTTATTATTGCAGGCATAAGGTTACTTAATATGTCTGATCATGCTCACAAAATCTAGTAATCTTTTCAATTTCTTTGCAGCCACCAGTACTGTTTTGTTTTGTTGTAGTTACTCCTAGTTCTAGTCATAAGTTAACATTTTAAATCAGACATTTGAGATGTTAATGTTTTGTTGGTGTTAAATGTCCAGTGATGACATTTTATAGCTTCTATTTCAAAAGGCATACCAGCCCTAGCAAGCAGTTCTTTTTCCAGTTTGTTATAGTCCAAAATGTCTGCACCTTCATTGTCCATTTAAACTTTAATGGTATCCCTTATTAAAGGGGAAGACATAATCTTTCCCCAGTCAGGTTGGACCCGTTTTCTTGGATTACAAACCTGTTAATAGCAATGGCATGTACTCCAATGCTGTCACCCTTGTTGAGTTTTTTTTTTTTTTTAGTGCTGGGGTGTATTTTGGAGTAGCTAGCAAAGATGCTAAGTGCATCTGTTTCTGGAGCCTTATGCATCATTGCACAACAGCTTCCATATACTTCTCCATTTTGGACAAAAAAAAAACCAGTTCATATATAAACAAACAAAAAGAGACACACAAGCGTCTGTCTTTTTCTCTCTTTACTGGGGAAATCAGTAAGAAATGTAGGTGAATTTTTCTGGCTCTGAGGCAGGAATGAAAAACAGTTTTGTTATCTGGCAAAAATATCCAAACTCTGACTATATTCTCCAGCAGAGTAGAAGGTAGCATACTCTGGACTTATAATTTTTAACTCGGTGCATTTTATTTAAAGTGGAAAAAGTAAAGTGAAAACAAGTTTCTCTTTGTAGCAAGAAAACAAATGCAAAGTTTTACAATTAAGTCAGATTTTGATTACCAGTGAACATTTCAGATAGTCTGTTATTAATATATTCCTTTACTTGAGGCTTTAGGTATTCTTCCTGCTGCATCTTGGTCTCTTCTGGTAAATCCTTCAACTGGAAACTTCTAAGACTCCTTAGCCTTCCTGCTCCTGGGTCTCTTCTGGTAAATCCTTCAACTGGAAACTTCTAAGACTTCTTAGCCTTCCTGCTCCTGGGTCTTTTCTGGTAAATCCTTCAAATGGAAACTTCTAAGACTCCTTAGCCTTGCTGAAATTCTCCCTCTTTAGTGAGAGGCAAACATCTCTGTTGATCAGGGCTACAGTACTCCCCTTCAGTATAATCACTGTAGGTGCTTCATGCTAGTTTCTGTTACTGTATGCTCATACATAATGTATGTTATATTCATACCTGGTCAAACAATATCGTACCACATTTTATGGTTTATAAACACTTATTCAAACAGCATTAAACAGCAGAACAATATTTTTATACCAAAAATGTACAGTTGCATAAGCAAACGTACCATAACAGTAGATGTTCTAATGGCCAGTCCTTTGGTAGCTTCAGCTACATGAGGTGTATCCTGTCAAGGATACAACAGCTGGACAGCTTCCAAAGTTTCTGGGCACCTTCTACACACACACAGACCATTAGCTTGAGCTGAACTGCCTAAAAAGGCAGGTTTGAAGGCCAAGCCCTTTGGAGGTCTCATGCCAACTGATAGAGGGAGGCTAAGCTCTGAGAGGATATAGCTAGGAGTAAAAATACACATACACATACACACACACACACACACACACACACACTATATATATATATATATATATATATATATATATATATATATATATATATATATATATATATATATATATATATATATATATATATATATATATATATATATATATATATACAAAGTGGGATGTTGGGAGGGAGAGGCTACCACAGCAGTGCTCATTCAGACATCTACTGTTATGGCAAGTTTACTTACACAACTGTACTATGTTCATCACATTTATCACTGATGCAGTAGCCTTTGCTATAGTACAGCTTACAACATTTGGGGGGGGTGGATGGGGAAGGGTCCAGCAGCCCCTGGAGAATAGTCATAACAAAATCAGATCTACAAATGGAGAAAGAATCAAGCTTGTAGTGCTTTGTAAAGGTATGCATAGAGGACTAAGTAGCAGCTTTTAGAATACAACTCTTTCCAAAAAAAAACATTGATGAAGCTAAGGCCCTGGTAGAGTGGGCCTTAATTCTGGCTGGAATAGTTTTGTTGTGGTGAGTATAATAAAATGTAAATCATTAGACAATCATTTGGCAAACAGTCTGTTTAGACACTCATTGTTCCTTCTTACCTTCACAAGAAATGAACAATTGATCCAAAGATCTGAAATATTTTGTTCTGTCAAGATAGTACCCCAGTTGTCCACAGACATCAAAGGAATGGATCATCCTTCTTCCTCATTTTTAGGTTCAGGAAGAAAAACAGTGAGATGGATAGTTTGGTTTAATATAAACTCAGATACCACTTTAGGCATAAAAGGAGGATTAGTTCTCAAATAAACCCTGGCTCTGTGGAAAAGGAGATACAGTTGACACACCATAAGACCTTGCAACTCAGATACTTTTTTGCCGAGGTCAGAGCAATCAGTAAAACAGTTTTCCCTGTTAAAAACCTCAAGTTAGACCGATGAGCTGGTTCAAATGGAGCAAGTGTTATCTTCTCTAACACAAAATTGAGACGCCATGGAGAAGCCACCAGTTTTCTTAAGCAAAACCCCTTTCAAAATCATTTTCACATAAGAATGCATTTGTGATGATAGGAGGTACTGTCAGCCAAGCCAGGAGAAGTACGGCAGTGGATGTGTAACATATGCCAGCCCAGCTAGCTGGAATTTTGTAAGGAATTATATGTTATTTGTATATCAAACTGATTTGTACAGATGCTTGTGTTGGAAAATGTATTTGTAAAGCTGCTTGTGTTAAAATATATCAACAGTGTTCCCTGCTGGAAAGAAAATAAATTTATGTAGTATTGTAACTGAATTAAATGTATATGTTTTGACTGAGGACAGTGGAAGCAAAGAGGTTAATTCCAATCCACCTGACTTGGAGAAATACTGGGTCTAGGCCATAAAGATGTTATCTCAGTTTTGAATGAAGCCAAAGACACAATGTCTTCCAGAAGTATGCTTTACTAGTTCCTGTGGGAAGAAGGGAAATGTTTTATGGTTTTATAACTAACAGCAGCTGCATCAGATCTAATCAATGCTCATGTATGTATTATTGACATGTTGGTGGTAAAATCCTTACAGCTTCTAGTGATGGGGGATAGTGTGGGAAACAGAGTCAGATGACCAGATGTGTGTGATGTCATTCTGTAAGCTAGAAATAATATTTAGATATCAGTTGGAGATTGCTTTCAGTATTCTGCATTCTCTCTTGGATCTGACAACAAATTCACCCTCATCATCTCACCTTGCTCTATTCAGTAAGTAGGAACAGTAATTCTCTAGATCTGTCAGGAAAATATAATGAGACTAGTTAAGCATTGTTTTTTTTTCTCTAACAGTGTGACTCTTTCCGGCTGTGCTATTTTCAATATTTCCTGTGACTGAAATTCTAGTGTTTACTATAAATAGATATTTAGTCTTTTCATGTTCTTTTATTATTGATAATTAAATATATTCCAACTTCTCATTGCGATTGGTCCCTTTAGAAAAAATATTTATGTTTTGACAGTATTTGCATATATTTATTTGGTGATAACTCTCGCCACTCCTGAAAGCCTTGCTGTTTGGTCAACATTACCATTTGTATTAATATTAACTTCAGTCATAGACACCATTTTAAGAACCTCATAGTAACTAACCGATGCAGTGAAACTACCTTACAGTCTGGACAAAAGCAGGCATAGCTTGTAAATCTGTGCCAGCCTTTGCCCAGTGTGTGTGTGTGTGTGTGTGTGTGTGTGTGTGTGTGTGTGTGTGTGTGTGTATGAAAATTAAATCTCAAAGATTGTGTGTGTCAGCTACTAGGAGCAGGGACATGAAGCACTGGTTTCACAGATAGTGTACTGGAGGACTTGACTTGGACAATTGGCTGAGGACCTAACCCTACATCTATGCCAGTGGGGAGTCTTATTGGGGACCTGGACAGAGACACAGAAATCCAAACCCTGGGCTGAGTGTGTGCCTTGTGTGCTCTTAAGGGAAATCATGCTTGATGCAGAGAGGCCTGCATCTGGAAATACTGAGTATATCAATTTGTATTCCAAGTGAACATCCCTCTCCAGTGTCAGTGGTGAGGATTCAGCTTCTTGATTACTGGCCCAGAGTGGGGCTGTCACAGCATTGAAAAAGGCAGATCCACAGGCAAAAATGCACCTTGGTGGAGGGAGTAAGAAAGGCCACAGAATAGTAACTAGTGCAAATATTCTAAAGCCTAGTCCTGAAAAGGTGCTGGTTATGTTGCTGGCATCATGCTACCTTTTCCATTTGCTAATATATAATTTTCTAGATGCACGTTTTCTTGCCCCCATGAATACTTGCAGCACATCCACAGTAAACAGGTGCCTAAAGAGAATCAAGTCCCTATCATCCAGCAGTCAGATGAAGTTTCTGTCCAAAGAGATGAAAACTCATCTGTCTTCTATGCCTTTTACGCCTTCTTGCATGAAGTCCTTGAGCAGAATTTTGCAAGCTGATTGTTCTGAGAGGAGGCAAACACATCTACTTGAGGAACTCTCTACAGATGGATCAAATCTTGTAGGCAACCCAAATCTAGTTTCCATTCATGAAGGTCTGACTTTGTCCTCCTTAGCTTGTCTGCCTCACAGTTTTGCTCTGATAGGTTCATAGGTTCATAGGTTCATACTAGGCTATCTGCTGCCCATTTACAAGCAAGCCTATAGCATAGTTTGTGGCTTCTGCACCCCTTTAGTATGGGGACGGGAACTATATTGATTATTTTGCTGTGCCTCTGTTGAAGCTGTCTGATGAGGGGAAGGCTGGGGTATCTCTCCATCCATTATCTCATTGTCAAGATTTCCTCTTGTCAACTGCCAGCAGAGTGCTCTGCCTCACATATACAGGGATTTTTCCACAGCATAGGGAAGTCTTTTGGTGATGAATCTATCCCCCCCCACGCGTCTAATAATAGCGCCGGTAAGGGTCAGATACATTCCGAATGGGGCATATACTCAATCATTTGGTCTGATGTGGTGAGTGAGAGACTGACCTCTGACCTCCTTGATCTGGATGAGATCCCTTCATGATAAGGAAGAGGTGTGTAGAAGAGTGTCTCCTTTAGCTACATGGGTGTCCTGTGTAGACTATCCCGAATGAACCCCTCTGTCCCCCCTGGGTCCTCTTCTCCCCACAAGTGGTATGCATGTGTTATAGGATGCCTGTACTTCTCTATCTATCTATCTATCTATCTATCTATCTATCTATCTATCTATCTATCTATCCTTTGTTTACCGAGATAGCCCCACTAGGTTAGTAACCCAATAGAGGTGGTATTTATACTACTAGGGGCAATTTGTCCAAGCATCAGGGAACTTCTACTTTTTAGATGGTGCCAGAGGGCTCTGACAGCAGCAAGAAAGAGGCCTAAAAGAAGCAGCAGCATGGAAGAGGTGAGAAAAGCCATGGAGTGTATGGAGGTGGAACATAAGACTTTGGAGAAAAATATTTCGACATGGAGCATCAGAATGTAAACAAAGATTCCTGTGTGATGGATGTTACAAATTAGCAGAGTTTAGTTATCTCCTTGGAGAAAGAAGTGAGTCTGTGGAAGTGGTACAGATAACAGAACTGGCATCAGGAGGGCTTGCAGATGATGTCCGGTTAAAATAATTGAGTAGGATGATCCAGGTGATAGTTCTGCTGTTTCATGGGGTAAAATGGCTGATAACTCTTTTGGAAGTGCTGAGAATGTGGAATAAGAACCAGATAAAGTGGCAGCAGAGAATGCATCAGTAAAACTTGTGCAGTAGTGACAGAGAGTAAAAGAGAAAAGCAGTAACAAACTGAGAAAGGGGTCTGATTTTGTGGCAGCAGATAATGGAAAAAGTAAAACATATGCGGCAGGCAGCAAAGGAGAGCAGTAACAAACTGTAAGTAAAGCTGTTTTTAAAAAGAAGAGACCAACTGTGAGAGTAAGAACAAAAATTACAGTGTAATTGATAAATACTATGTATGGGACAATTTGGTATACGTTACGGGTTTTAAAGCTCAACAAATACAGTCTTTTATACATGTTGAGACAGAGATTTCTGTGACTTATCATTTCAAACTGACAGACTGATGATAACATTTCTGGAACTGTGTAACAAAAAGAAGGGCATTTATCCGTTGAACAAATATTTGTTTTCTGTTACTAACTTAAATGCTAAAAAAATGTTACTTTGCAGTTTAGAACTGATGAACTGGAAGAGGATCTTAAAAGTGAATGCAGGGTCTGTGTGAAACTGTTGATAATACTGTGAAAGTTAGAGATGACAGAAACAGGGAATGGAGGGTGGAGGCTGGACATTGTTTGGAAACATGAAAACAACATGGTTAAACACTAATCAAGTATTATTTTTGTGACTGGTCATAGAGGGCCATTAAGATACGCTGGCCAGACTAAATCATGTTTCTTTTGTGAGGATTCTTCTCAATTAATGATTGTCTCAAAGTACAATGTAACCAGTGTGGGGAGAAAGGGCATACAGCAAGAAGGTACATGCTGGAATGCAGGTTGTATAAAAAAGGAACAGTTTTGGATGGATTGTCAAGAGCAAACATTAAATAATGAAAAAGAAGGGGAATGGAAGAAAACTCGGGGATAAGGAGAACTAGGTGAAGAAGAAGCTGTGGAAGAAGGAAAAAAATATGTAGGGGAAAATGAGGACAGAGAGAGAGTGCATGCAGGAAAAGAAGTCAGGAGATGGATTGATGATGATATTTTTTTTGAAGTTCTAGCCAGTGAAAAATCTGATTCTGAGGATCAAGGATTTGTACATAAACCCAGGAAAAATATTCAGTTGGAGAAAGAGATGAAATAAGAAAATGAAAATTTTAAAATATTTCCCCTAAACTTAAAAAGAAGAAAAAGAACCAATTTTAGATTACTTTAAGTAAATCTAAACAGTATTAACACTGTAAGAAGGATAGGCATATCGAGTGATATGCTAAATGTGATGTGGATGTTATTCTGTTAGAGAATGTAAAATTCCTGACAAGTGATGAAAGACTACAAACAGAAAATTGAGGGATGCAAATATAATATGGTCTTATGAAGTGAACATTGTTTTGGAGTGGCTGTATTATGTAATAAAACAGTGAAACTGCTAGATGTAACACTGGGAAGGTTAACTGTTGTGGATGTGAGGTGGGGGACATGTTTATAGAATTATAACAGTATATGCATATATAACTAGCAAGGAAAGATAGAATATGTTTCATCAAATATTAGACTGTGGTGGTTAACATGAAAATTATAATAACTGCAGGGGACTTTAATTGTGATTTAAGGGGAAAATGTAAAAAGAAAGGGAAATAATTAAAAAGTACAGGACATTATAAAATGTGGTAAATTAGTTGTGTGGAACAAAAGTCAATGGACTTATGTAAAAGTCATCTTATGCTGCACTGCAATGTAGATCTGAAACTGATTTTGTATTAATAAAAGGCTTGGGGGTAGCAGATGGTGATACAGTCATGACAGGTTTTCAGACCCTTTAGCAATATGGATGGAGGTGATGGAAGAAATTAGTATATTAAATAGGAAAGGGAGTATAAAGAGTAAATGTGAAATGATGGGATGAAATTGCAGAGTGAGAAGTACAGAAGTCATGGAAGGATTATATAACCATGAAGGATTTCTATAAATTACTGAATGGTGGATTGAATTTAAAAAGAAGTATAAAAAGTGTTTGTTTGTTTTTTTTCCAATGGCAGGATGACATAAGAAAGGAAGAGAAAGTGAAATATGGGAAAATGTAGAGAAATGTATTACAGAATTTAGGGAATAATACAAGAAATTATTATGATACGGAAAAAGAACCATAAAAGAAATCAATAAAAAATGAAGGCATCACTATTTAGGCAGAGATATTATTTACAAGGGAGAAGGGAGGAGGTATCTGCATTTTGGGGTAAAATAGTAAAGGAGTATATTAATATTACAGGGAAAATGAAATATGTAAAATAAAAGGTAAAAAGAACACAAGAGCAAATTAAGAATATTGTAGTACAGCATGTAGAAAATATAAGTATGAGTAAAAAGAAGAAAATAAAAGAGAAAGGAAGGCAAAACAATGTCCAGAATGAGTTAAAGTAGAATTTGAAAAATAAATTACTGTTAGTGAATTTTATGAACAACTTAGGAAAAGGAAATGTTGATTCAGTATCAGGCCCAGATGGTATAATGTGTGGAATGCGTACCAAATTAATGGATTGGCAAATAGAGCATTTTGTAAAGGTACTGAATGAATGGTTAGGTGGTGGGATATTCAAATTTATATGGAAGGAAGCTGAGAAGAATGAAATAAAAATTGGAGACCCATTACATTAAATAACACAAATTATACATGTTTATGAGAATAATACAGTGGGAAAAGGAAGGAAGAGTGAGGGATATTATGTAAGAAAGTATATACAATATGCTATAAAAATGGAAGGGATGTTAAGAATTGTTATTAGTTGTCAGAAAAATTGTGGATGGTATTATAAGTAAAAGGCAGGATGGGAAACTTAGGTGATATTAGCAAGGCATTTGATACAGTAGTAAATGATGCTTTGTGAGATGTTATAGAGAAGTACAGAAGAAGTAACAGAATTAGGAGAGTGATTATATCAGCAATCAAAATAACAGAGTGAGCGTGTTAGTGAATGTATGGCTGAGTAAAGAAATATGCATGGAGTGTGGTATAAGACAAGGATGTCCCATGAGTGGAATAGTGTTTGTATTGGTAATGAATGTGATAGTGAGTGAGGTACCTTATAAAATGAAAGATGTTAGATATGTGGTGGAAAAGGAGGTGGTGATACTGGTAGTTTTGACATAAGCATGTGATATAGTGGTAGTTGCTAAGAACAAAATATGGATGAGAGACGTTTTGGTTTGTCTGAATGAATGTTTAAAGGAAATGGGAATGACTTTGAATAAAGGTAAATGTAAGGGTTTGGGGGATGAGATGAAAACTGGGAGTGTCTATTTTTTCAGTGAATTAACTGTCTTTGCTAGGAATAAAATCTTGGAAAAATTATGTAGTTATGACTCAATAGGAGGGTTTAATAAAATAAATATGTCTCTGTGGAGGACAAACAGATTAGCATTCAGGAAAAAATTTAATCTGGTGAATTCTGTATTATGAGAAAATAGCATATATATCAAATGTTTATACAATCCCATAAAAAGAAAAGAAAGAAATTATGCAAGTGGTGTTTTCTTTCATCTGGGGTTCAGTAGCGTATATGAGTGAAGATGAAGGGGGATTGGGGTTACTAAATATAATTGTTTATTCTTATTCTTTAAACTTGTATAGATTATTTAAATGGATAATGGAAGAGAATGAGAAATTAACAGAATGTTTACATATAAGTACAAATAAATCTGGGAGATGATAAGGCTAAGAAAAAGAATATGTAAATGAAGAAATTAAAAATGATCAAAAAATACTAACATGGAAAGAAAATCTTATGATACAGAGAAATATAGAAGGATGTGGTATAATAATATGATGTAATATTATTATGTAAATCCATGGGAACATTTACCAGAAGAAATTATTAAAATCATTAATAACCAAGATAGTAGAGTTCTAGATTTCCAATGGAGACTGATATTAAATTATTTATTTATTTTTATTTTACATTTGTTAACCGGGGGTGTCTGACTGAGCCAAAAAGGCCCTTTTTCAGCAGAGGCCCGGGGAGAAAAGCTCCACAAAGAAAAATTACAGACACATTTAGTTATTTAGACATGATCAGTATACACACAAATTACAGGAGACATGTTTTTACAGTGGTATGCGGCACATAAACAGTTACAGTGGAGAGAACAAACAAAAAAAATATTAATTTTAAAAATAAAGGTAATTAAATAGATTTGTGGTGTACAGCTGAAATTTGGAACATAGGTAGAATACATACATAGTACACCGGTACAGTACATACATTGTAGATTAGCCAGTGTTTGTGAGTAAGATTGAAAACTATTATCAAGTGCTCTAGATTTTGTATGTATGTGTTATCCACTTTCACTAGCCTGGGGAGCAATCATGGCACTGCCAACTTTGCTTGAGATGTTGCCTGATGAGGTCTTTAAAGGAGGCTTTGGATGATGTGTTTTGAATGCTAGTAGGGACAGAGTTCCATTTTTTAGCCACGGAACTACTATATAGTGCATCTCCAAAGCTATTGCAGCTGTTGGGGACTTCTAGTAGTAGTTTGCTTGATGATCTAAGAGGCCTTTTGGCTGAGTGATGTTGTACTAGGTTTTTGAGGGCAGGACACTTATTGGGGAGGTAATAGATAGAATGACAGAGGCAGAGCTGATTGTAGGTTAGGAGGTTGGGCAGTTCAAACCAGTGGAGCCATCTGAAATCAGTACAGTGATGAGTTCTATATGAGCAATTTGCAGCAAAGTGGGCAATTCTGTTATAGCAGGCTTCCATTTTGCTTAGTTCAGTTTTGTTGAGATTAGTCAGAATGGGAGATGCATAGAGTAGGGTGGATAGAAGTTGGGAATGAGCAATGGCTGATCTTGTGTTGTTCGTAAGAAATAGTTTGATACGGCAGAGCGACCCCAGTTTGGCATGTACTTTTTTAATAGATAAGTTGAGATGACTATCAAATTTTAGGTGGGAGTCTATGGTTATTCCCAATAGCTTAGCCTGTGCCACTGGAGCAATTGGAGTAGCATTAGTGGAGTAGATAGTGAATTGACTGGTAGTGTTTTTGTTAGAACTGGTTATAATCATAAGCTGAGTTTTCTTTGGATTGAGGATAAGTTGGGCTTTGGTAAGGTAGTTTTCAACATCAGAGAATGCTAGTTGAATTGTTTGCAGGAGGGTGGGAATGTTTTGTGCAGCACAGATTAAGGTAGTGTCATCTGCATACTGAATTATAGATGCATGCTGTGTGGAGGTATGGAGGTCATTTGTGAAGACTGTGAATAGTAGTGGTCCTAAGATAGAACCCTGTGGGACTCCTATAGTTATGGACAGCTGAGGAGAGAGAGAATTTTCCCATTTCACAGCTTGGTACCTGTCAGTTAAGTAGCTTTGGAACCAGGTATGAGTGGAATTTGATAGATGATATTGGTTTAGTTTGTTTAGCAGGATTTGGTGTGAGACTGTGTCAAATGCTTTGGACATATCCAAAAAAAGAGTTGACACTTGTAGGCCTTCATTTTTGAGACGGTTTACTGTGTCTGTGAAGCAGAGGAGGGCTGTAGTGGTGCTATGGGCAGGTCTGAAACCATGCTGAGTAGGTGACAGGATGCTGCTGTCTATGAGATAGTTTAGCATCTGGGTATGGATGCATTTTTCTAGGATTTTGGCCAGGGGGGAGAGTAACGCAATGGGTTCATAATTATTAAGTTCAGTGGAGGTCCTTTATGTATGGGTGTAACACAGGATATTTTCCAGAGTTTGGGCACATAGTTTTCAACAATTGATCTGTTTATGAGAGTGGAGACTGGGATAGCAATAGCATTTGCTGTGAGTTTCAAGAAATAGCTGGGGAGTAGGTCGGCTGCTGTTGATGAGGTTTTTAGTTTGGAGAGCATGCTTTTGATTGAAGTGGTGGAAACTGTTTTGAGGGTAAAGCTTGTATTAGTGTTATTTGTGTTGGGGGGGACAGTGAGGAAGGAACTGTCCTGTGATACTAAGGATAGAATTGAGCTCACAAAGTGGGAGTTGAATTGTGTTTCGATGGGAACTTTAGTGTCAGGGGTGGTTGGTTTGGTGGTAGTCTTTTGGGTGGATTTTAGTAGCTGGTTTACATTTTTCCAAATTTTTTGCGGGTTGTGTTGGTATTTATTTTGTAATGCTGCGTAGTAGGATTTTTTGTCCAGCCTAATGCATTTTTTTGCACGGTTGCGCAGTTCTTGGTACTTAGTTAGGCTTTGTGTTTCTTTGTTTTTTGATAGTAAAGCCAGGCAGTGTCTCTGGACTTGAGGATTTGTTTGGTTTCTTTACTGAGCCAGGGGTTTGTAGAGGTTCTAACCTTGATTTTGCGCAATGGAGCGACAGTGTCTAGGTGTTGTAGAAATGTTTTGTTGAAATATGCTACAGCCTGGTCAAGTGGGAGGGTTTTTAGGGGGGTCCAGTCACAGTTACAGAGTAAAGTGTTGAGGACCTCAGGAGAGAATTTTTTGTGTTTCTAGTGGATATATAGTTAGTGGTTTTGCATATGCTTGTTCTACTATGTATAAAATATATTATGTTGTGGTCACAAGGTGTCTGGGAGACTGCCTGTGTGAGGGTACAATGTGAGGTTGTTAGTTAGGACCCAGTCAAGGATGGATTCCTTTTTAGATTTTTATCACATCTAGTTGGAATTTGGACTAGCTGCTGGTAGCCATGGAGATTTATTAGATTACTTGGTGGTTCTGATATACAGGTGAACCAATCTAGGTTGAAGTCCCCCAGAATAAGGGTTTCTTGTGAGTATGTGGAAGAACACCAGGATAAGAAGTCTTCAAGGCTAGCAGGTATATTACCAGGTGGAATATAGATCACAATTGTGGTGATGACCTTTTTAGGGTGAAGTTGAAGTTGTGAGATAAGTATGTCCCAATTATTGGGGGAGGGGTAGGAGTTTGGTAATTGACGGACAGTTACGTTTGACTTGTACAGTAAGGCAGTTCCACCCCCTTTACGAAGTGGTCTGTCTTGTCTAATGATATTGTAGCCGGTAGGGAGAACTTCTGAGTTAGCTATGTTTTTATTTAGCCAGGTTTCTGTTAAAGCAACTATGTCTGGGGAGTAGTGTGCTACTGTGGCCTGGAGTTCAGGTATTTTATTTTTGATACTTCTAATATTAATATTTAGCATTAAAAGATGGTTGGTTTTGCTGCTGTTGTTGATTTGCCCAGGGATGAAGAAAGTGGGGGTGTTATGTTCTGACATTTGTGTTGGAGCAGTTTGAGTTGGACAGGATGGATTTGGGGCTGGGTTGGGGTGGATATCCCCACTTATGGTGAGCCTGGAGTTAAAATGGTTATACAGATGTTGGAGTTTGGTGAGGAGTGTGAGAAAGTAATGTGTTTTTTTGGAGTAGGAATGAGAGCATATGTGTTTAGTCCTGAATGGGTCCGTTATGTAGTTCTTGAATAACTGTGGGAAGATATTATTATAATTATTATAATGTGTGGTGTCTGTATACAAGAGTGCATAATGCAGTGTTGTGCTACTAAGTTTAGGGATATTGCTAGAGTGATAACTTGTGGTGTTGTAAAGAATTATGAGAAGACAGACTAGACTTAGTTGCGTGATAGTCATGGTTATAAAGTTTAAGTTGTTTCTAGGTGGGGGGTCTGAATAGGAATTATAGATTGCACTCTATGTGGATGGGGAAGTAGTGTGGGTAATGTAAAAAATGCCTAGTGGGAATGAGAGTGATTGGGAGTATTTTGTGTGGAGCAAGTTGGTGTGGTATAATGTGATATGACTTGAGGAGCTGAGATTGGTGGAGGTGATGTGAGGGTGAGCTGTGGGTGTGGCTATGATTACTATAAATGTAGAGGTAGTGGGGGCGGGAGGTAATAGGGGTCAGGGGAGCGGAGAGAGCCCGAGCGTTAGCAAGGGCGAACGGAGTGGGGCAGAGCGAACCAAGACAAAAGAAACAGTAAGTATTACTTTACAAATCTGAACACTTTTAAAACAAATTCCTGAGGTCTAATGGCTTACCGGCAAGCAGAATGTAATTGCTGAGGAGCACTTGTGTCCTGGTGGGAGACTAGAAATTTAAAGATGGCTCCATGCTCAGCAGGATTCTAATATAGACTTTGTATTGGGGGAGGGAGATAGCACAAGAGGTGTAAACCAGGTGGAATGCAAAGAAACCAGAGAGGCAATCAGTGGAAATCAGTGAAGGCCTCAGAGGGGGTAAGTAATAAACAGGTGGGCCTCCAAGTGATACAAACTAAGGCAGAAAGCACTGAGAGGGCTGCTTGATGGTTAATTTAATCACAGGGATGTGAATTAAATGTATACTGTCTATTGGACAGTTAGGATTACTGTAGTAGCGGGGGGGGGGACACAAGGTTACAACAGTCAGTTTTATTAGCAAGCTGAGAACTACTAAGAAATACTGCTAATGTAATAGCTTCACTCTCATAAAACATACAAGTAGAATGCCTGGGTGGACTGACCCTGCTCTTGAGGCTCAAAATGTATATCCTTGTTTAGTTTGCAATACGGATTCCTTCTTATACTGTATGGGTGGAGTGATAGCCGCAGACTGAAGATTTGCTTGAGTGTGCTCTGAAGAGAGAGTGAAAAATAAGAGAGGATGAAGCTAGTAGAAGGAGACAAAGACAGGTCAAAGGAAGTAATGAGGAGACAGGAGGGTGTACAAGATACAAATCTGAGGATAGTGTGGATAAAGCAGGAGAAGAGATGCTACGGCTACAGTTTGAGAGTGCTTCAACAGTTACCACATCACAGTGCCATAACTTAGTTTGGAAACAGGTTAATAAATCATGCACAATACATTTATCAGCCAATTATCCTGTGCATACAAGAAAAAAGAAAATGAACACAACAGCAGAGACAACTGTAATGCTAAGTCAGTAAATACTGTTTCTAACTCCAAGACTAGGTCAATTACATGTACATTACAGTTATAACAGCAATTTTAGTAGCACAGAGACAACATAGCTGCAGTGGTAGTGTCAGTAAAAACACAATTCCTGAATGACAGAATCAACCAGTTAAATAAACAAATAAGCAGATCAGTAGTCAGGAATCAGAAAAATTAATACTAATTGTATAGATCCAAATACAGCAAAAAGTAAGTATTACCTTACAAATCTGAACACTTTTAAAACAAATTCCTGAGGTCTAATGGCTTACCGGCAAGCAGAATGTAATTGCTGAGGAGCACTTGTGTCCTGGTGGGAGACTAGAAATTTAAAGATGGCTCATACCTCTCAACTGTACAGATTTTTTGCAGAATGTCCAGATTTTAGCCTCATATTTTTGGTCCATTTTTTCATAAAATTGTGGTTTTCTGGAAAATTAGTGGCAAATCATTAAAGACTGAAGTTAGAAAATAATGGCAGACATTTGAGTTTTAGACTTCATACCCTTCAGAAAATTCAAGCTTATGCAACACCCATAAGTCTATCAACTTTCTAAGTTTCTAAGAGCAATATTTAAAAATGTTATCTATTTTTGAGCTTTTGTCCTACTTTTAATTATGGCTTTGTCCAGATTTCTTGCTCTAAGAGGTTGAGAGGTATGACATGGCTCCATGCTCAGCAGGATTCTAATATAGACTTTGTATTGGGGGAGGGAGATAGCACAAGGGGTGTAAACTAGGTGGAATGCAAAGAAACCAGAGAGGCAATCAGTGGAAATCAGTGAAGGCCTCAGAGAGGGTAAGTAATAATTCAAACTACCTGTAAAGTGAAGGAGAGAAGAGACAGCAAAGTTTATTAAGGTTGGGAGTGTGTCTTCACATTGACTTGCTGATTAGTAACCAGTTTGTGCACAGATTAGAGTAGGGAGATACATTAGCAATGAAGGGAATGTATAGAGATGGAAATAAACAGGTGATCCTCCAAGTGATACAAACTAAGGCAGAAAGCACTGAGAGGGCTGCTTGATGGTTAATTTAATTTAGTCACAGGGATGTGAATTAAATGTATACTGTCTATTGGACAGTTAGGATTACTGTACTAGCGGGGTGAGGAGGACACAAGGCTACAACAGTCAGTTTTATTAGCAAGCTGAGAACTACTAAGAAATACTGCTAATGTAATAGCTTCACTCTCATAAAACATACAAGTAGAATGCCTGGGTGGACTGACCCTGCTCTTGAGGCTCAAAATGTATATCCTTGTTTAGTTTGCAATACTGATTCCTTCTTACACTGTATAGATGGAGTGGTGCAGATTTGCTTGAGTGTGCTCCTGCTCTTGAGGCTCAAAATGTATATCCTTGTTTAGTTTGCAGTACTGATTCCTTCTTATACTGTATGGGTGGAGTGATAGCCGCAGACTGCAGGTTTGCTTGAGTGTGCTCGGCAAGCAGAATGTAATTGCTGAGGAGCACTTATGTCCTGGTGGGAGACTAGAAATTTAAAGATGAATTAGGTGAATTAGGTAACTAAATAAGTTACCAGTAAAGGAGAATATGCCATGTAAAAAGAAACTTGAAAGAGTCTGTTTATTTTGTGGGGAGGAAGAGACAACACAGCATTTTTTGAAATGTAAAGATGATGAAACTCTTGAAAAACGTGAGAAGAAAATGTGTTGACAATATTAAAGACAGACAATACAGATATGAATATGATTATGTATGGATATTATAGGAAAAACAAGAAAGAATATGTGAGGGGCTGGATAAGAATTTATTTTTTGTAAATGGGTTATTTGGAATGAAGCACAATTAAATTTTGTTTAATAGGAAATGGATTTTGTCAGATATACTGCAAAAAAATTAGATTACAGTTATGGAAGGAGGACTGGGGGGTCAATTATGGAAGAATAACAATGAGGACATTATAAAAAACATATATATTAATAAAATAGAAATGCATATGCATATGTGCCTGTAAATGTGTACATTTTGTAAATACGTCAATAATGTTTTTATGTTGTGTTAAATAAAAAAACTCTAGTCTTTTTGATAGGTGCAGTGAGATCTTTTACATCCACCTGAGCTATCACCAACTCAAGCAGATGGGGCCTCTGTTTAATTTCTCATCCAAAAGATGGCACACTCAGGAGTAGCACCCCCCCTTATGATGCACTGCAGTGTGAGTAATTGAGTTACCTGGTGTGGGAATAGAGCACATAACCGTCTGCACCAAAGGTGTGTGCGCTACCTGTTGTGCCACTGACACTGTAGTAGACAGTGTTGTAAAGCTATATCTCAAGCTAACATGGCTAGTCTGCAAAGTCTGCAGAAAGGATAACACCTGGTTCCCCCTGTCTGTTGATGTACCACATGGTTGTGGTATTGTCTATAACAATTTTAAGAGCTCCAGGGGACTAAAAATGATTCAGATAGTCGAATGCCTTGATTAGAACAAACATCTATGTGCTTGCATCAGTCTTTGTTGTCCCAAACACCTTGCACTTTTATCCTTCCTGAAACTGCTTCTCAAACAAACTCTGAAGTATCTGTGAATATTGACTGCTTTGGAGTAGGAGGGGAGAAGGAGAGACCTGGCATTTAGGCATATTTGTTGTCTCAACCAAGTGATTTCTCTTCTGACAAGTCCCACAACTGGGATTTGAAAAGATAATGGATGTTGGTGCTGGGACCAGAGAGACCTCAGGTACCAGAGTATCTTTCTCATTTGAAGTCTTGCCATGGGGTATCATGACAATCATAGATGACATGAGACACAAAATCCTGAGGTATTCTCCTTACAGAGACCGAAGTCTGAGTGGAAAACCCTAGAAACAGATTGAGAGATAGATCCATTTTTTTCTGTGGAAGAGAAGCTTTTTGAACTGAGGTGTCTAGGAGGCACCACCAGAACACAATCCTGAGTGATGGAGTCAAAAAGAGACTTTGGAGATCTTTCAGGCAAATGAGAGATGCAAATTGGGGGTGTCTATTTTTTCAGTGAATGAAACAGACTATTTGAACTCTGAAAAAGACTCTGCAAAGATAGGCAAAATATCGAAATGTGGAAAAGTGTGGATACCCTGTAACATGCAATGAGCTATAACCGGAGCTAGAGACTTTGTGAACACTCTTGATGTAGTGAATAATCCAAAGAGAAAAGTAGAGAACTGATAATATGATCCAGAGAAACAAAACCTTAAAAAAGAACTAAAATCTGGATGAGTAGGGATGTGTTGATAAGCATCTTTTAAAGCTAATGTTAACAGAAAACTTAAATTAGGAATGGGAGGTTACAGGATATGAAGTGGAAGCATTTTGAACTTGGGCAGTACCACAAATTTGTTTAGGGGGAAAAAAAGATCCAGAATTGGTCTAGAGCCATTTTCTTCCTTTGGCACCAAAAACATCCTGGAATAAAAACATTCCCAAACTAGGAAGGAGGAATTGGTTGTATTACTTCCTGAGACAACGTATATGTTAAATGACAAGGGGAAATGGGAGTTTCTGGTCTGCTGGACGAGGAATTAACCACTAAAAAGGAGGAATTTCATCCCACTGCCATTTGTAATCTTGTTGAACGATCTTATAGGTCCATAGGCAAATAGTAGACTAGCTGCCCATGCTCGTGAGGTGTCTAGGAGGCACCACCAGAACACAATCCTGAGTGATGGAGTCAAAGAGACTTTGGAGATCTTTCAGGCAAATAGGAGATGCAAATTGGGGGTGTCTATTTTTCAGTGAATGAAACAGACTATTTGAACTCTGAAAAAGACTCTGCAAAGATAGGCAAAATATCGAAATGTGGAAAAGTGTGGATACCCTGTAGCATGCAATGAGCTATAACCGGAGCTAGAGACTTTGTGAACACTCTTGATGCAGTGAATAATCCAAAGAGAAAAGTAGAGAACTGATAATATGATCCAGAGAAACAAAACCTTAAAAAAGAACTGAAATCTGGATGAGTAGGGATGTGTTGATAAGCATCTTTTAAAGCTAATGTTAACAGAAAACTTAAATTAGGAATGGGAGGTTACAGGCTATGAAGTGGAATCATTTTGCACTTGGGCAGTATCACAAATTTGTTTAGGGGGAAAAAAAGATCCAGAATTGGTCTAGAGCCATTTTCTTCCTTTGGCACCAAAAACATCCTGGATGAGGGATAAAACATTCCCAAACTAGGATGCCCAGGAGGAATTGGTTGTTATTACTTCCTGAGACAAAATATGTTAAATGACAAGGGGAAATGGGAGTTTCTGGTCTGCTGGACGAGGAATTAACCACTAAAAAGGAGGAATTTCATCCCACTGCCATTTGTAATCTTGTTAAACGATCTTATAGGTCCATAGGCAAGTAGTAGACCAGCTGCCCATGCGGGCTATTTTAAGCCTAGCCAATTTCTCTTTTTTGTACTCAGAACTCATATTTCTGAAACTATCTGTTGCAAAAGAGAAAGAAGTGGAGATTCAGACTTTCTGGAATGGAAAAGAGACTGTGTGTGTGTGTGTGTCAGTGTGTGTGTGTTGGGGGGCATGGTCCCTTAAAAAGTTATTCTGACTTGTTAGACTGTCTTTTATTTGGGGGAGTTCCTATTTTCATTTTGGAACACCC
This sequence comes from Protopterus annectens, assembly GCF_019279795.1. Taxonomy (NCBI): domain Eukaryota; kingdom Metazoa; phylum Chordata; order Ceratodontiformes; family Protopteridae; genus Protopterus; species Protopterus annectens. The sequence goes on from NC_056730.1 coordinate 14,586,157, forward strand.
TTGCCATTGCTTCTTAAAGGTCTGTTAATCTGCATTTTGCTGAGTCAGAATAAACTTTAACACATAAGCCTGAAAATCAAAGTTGCAGAAGCATACACGTTTTCCCATATTTAGCAATTATTTTCCCATTCTTGTCAGAAAGTGCAAGACTGAAATTAACTAAATGTTTAGCAGCAGTAGAATTAACTAAAGCTATAGCTACTGGGTCAGGTTTAGAACTGTATAAAATTTTAAAAGACTGAGGAACTTTAAACAATCTGTCTGCCCTTTTAGGAACAGCAGGCCGACAGCACGATACATTGAACTTCTGAGCTATTTTACTTTAAAACACTGGCAAAAATTGTGCATTATTTTAGACATAAATGTGTTCCCTTGAACAACATTTCCTTTGGTGCCTCTACCTTGGAAAATCAAAGAACTAGTTCCCTTACATAGCTTTGGCATTGACTGTCGGAAGCAGGATTGCTTCAAGATACTTAGTACCATAGTCTACTGGCATCTACTAGTGGACTTAAGCAGTCCAGTGATTTGCATGACAGTATGCTCAAAAGACAAACATATCATTGGTATGGAGATGACAGGATTTTTAAAACCAGGGTTTCGAAGTGCTTTTTGACATTCACATCATTCGGCACAAAATGTTCAACTTTTTTATTATGTCAAGCCAATAAAATCTGGCTGAAATTCTGGCCTTGGTTTTGCCCATACCTTAGTATCTCACCAGCATGTGGCTATGTGCCAATTTTACGACTAAATTTTTGAAGGGTCTGGGTATCAGCAGCTGACTTATTTCCTTCCATTTCCTTAATCACCCTATATAGTAAATCATTCTGCAGTTCAGTGTAGAGGTAGAAAGAAGGGATATTTGTGGTAATCTCCTCTCCCACTGTCTTGGTTATATTGTCTCTCTGGCTCTTCTCAAAGTGTCATCCACCAACTGGCCCTTTTTAAAATGTAGGCAGCTCATCTGAGGTCAGGTAGGAAAGGGGCCTATTCTCTCATAGATGTTTTTCTGAGGTGAGATAGAAGATTTAATCTCTTCTCCAACTAGCACAGGAAGAGGGGTTTCAATGTCCTTTTCTTCTAATAGAAAAGGCAGATCTTCATGGTACTTAAGTGTACCAGTTGATAATTTTTCTTCTTTAGAAGTTTAAGATCTTCGATCCATTTTATAGCCCCACCCCATACTTGTCCTTGTCTTGGTTCTGCAGTCTGAGCTGCATACTTTCTGGTTCTCCCCTCTCTTTTGAACTTCCTCTCTGGGGTCCTCTCAGACCTCATTGGATGCTTGGTGGAAATGTCCTTCCTAAACTTTTTCTTTGATATTTCAGCCTGCTCCTTATGAACCCCCATTCCTAGTTATGCTTTACTCCCCACCTATAACAGTACCCAGCTTTCTGAAGGGTTTGTATGACCTTCCTCTCCTTCTCTGCTCACGTATATCCTAGTCCCCCTGGGGCTTTCTAGTACAACATGAAAAAATGTGGGCAGTGCATTCTCCTCCATTACAGGGAATGACATAGATATGGTTATAAGCAGTTTATCCCAAAGGTTAACCCCTTTAATTTGATAGCAGGGTTTATCAAAAGTGTTACCCTTTCCTACAGCTTCCATTGCTCTCTGAAGTTAGGAAGATGAATTTTTGGATATACACTAAAAGCCGAAAGACAACAACAACAACACTACTTCCGAACCATTTTTATCAGTTTCTGCCTACAAACATTGCTCTTTTACAATGGTGACCGCACTACTAGGGACCGCCAATGTAGATTAACCATGATACACAACACGTGCTGCTTATGAAAACAGTTCTATTTTCTAATACTTGAAGCAAAAATACTGACTTCACCAAAATAAGCAGTACTTGTGGACTAAACAGAAAACTGTTTGAACAGTACCTTTAACAACTCAAGTGTTGAAGAAAAATAAAGTAATCGGAAAGTTTCTATTTCTAGTTCACTTCTAGGTAATAAGGCACAAGGTCTCCCATGGGTATACAGTCCTTAGTAGAGTGTTTTTTCCTTTAGAGCTAATGCTCTAGACCTCCAATTCTCTCTTCACGCTTCCAGATTCATCTAGATTTCACTGACTTTTAGGATTAGGAATTTTCATCTCAACTTTATATACCACAGAATCCTATGGATTTCATGGACTTTTAAGATTACTATTAGGGTGTCTCAACTCAGCTTTCCATACATCATTTACTGACACCTTACTTAATTTTGCTAATGATTATCTGAGTTCCCCCTTAAAGTGCTATCTAGTTATATGCAATATATTTTACTCTAATGGTTTTCACTAGTTGGAAGAGTATAACTGACTAGAAATATTTAAAAATAGTGGTGTAAATAATGTTTGTAAAAAAATCAGATCTTTAATCACATTGTTGCAAAAAACAAATGAAAAACAAGACATAGTATACAAAATGACATTATCTGATATGACATTATCTGATACGACCAGATGACATTTAGTCAGACACTATTTACATTACTCTTATTGTTCCCCCCTTACTGACCGATGCTAAAAAGAACAATCCTGAACAAACTAGAAAAATGTTACTATAAAACAGCCAAATGTGCACCCAGCAAACACATTCCTGTATAGTCCTTCAACAGCTGCACTGGTTAGAACTCCAAAAACCTTAACAATACCACACCTCGAGGCAGGACATAATTACACAAACCAAACATCCAGCAATTAAAATTACCACTAATAAGTACAACCCATCTAGGAATCTCAGCTCTCAACACTTACATCTAACTGATACTCTCATACCAACAAGGAGACTCTTTATTCAGAATACGTTATGAAAGCTTGAAAAACTATGCTCCCAGATACGCAATCTAAAACTAATCTCCAACAGTTTCTAAAAACTAATCTCCAACAGTTTCTAAAAACTAATCTCCAACAGTTTCTAACAAAATCAAAACGCCACTTAATAATTAATGAATGGCTTGAATATTCCTATATAAAATACTTTTAATATTCTTTTCCACACCATGAAACTATTCATGTATGAAACTATTTCACTTCAAAAAATGAAAACACTGAGTCTATATGTCAAACTACATAGACATATATGTGTGTGTGTGTGTGTGTACCTGTAACCCAATCATATGTTCAAAGTTTCAAAACACTGAAATTCATATGGTGGAGACCATATGATTGAAGTTTTGAAATATCAAACATAAAAGAAAAAAAATAAAAACTTTTTTTTTTAGATTTTTGCTGGGGGACAAGCCCCCCTGCACCTGCCACATCCCCTACAAATTAAATATACAAACTCTGAGATCACACTACAGTGAGGAAAAGGGTAAATGTCCTGAGATCCATGCTGTACCGCAATCTCCATTCAAAACATTCGATGTTTCAAAACTTCAATCATATGGTCTTGACCATATGAATTTTGAAATTTTAAAACTTTGATTTTATATATATATATATATATATATATATATATATATATATATATATATATATATATAGTTTAGTATGAAAGTACAGTTCAAACGTTGCACAATGCTGAATTGGAATACTGCAAACTCATAATAATGAAAGTAAAGCTTGATTCATTATTGAGTGTGGCACTGTGAATGGCGATTGAGGTACAGTGAGGATCAGAGAATCAACCCTTTTCCTCACTGCAATACGATCTCAGAGGTGGTGTATGTATATGTGTGCATATATATATATATATATATATATATATATATATATAAAACAGGGTGGTATGGGGGCACAGCCCCCCCACATCAAGGTGCTGAGGGGCTTGCCCCCTGCAAAAATGTAAAAGGATATATGAACTTTTGAAACCAGATGTCTGGTATGTTGAATGTCGATTCTCGTGTTTCTGCTATTCGACATTTAGGGCAAATGCTGTTTTTGCTTTCGAGATTTTATTTTGGCCTTTTTATTAAAAATTATTTTGCCTTTGACATTATGACAGTAAAAAAAAAAATATATATATATATATATATATATAGATAGATAAATAGACACACAAACGCACATATATATTTAGTACACCAAAAAATGAGCAAAGCAGTCAAATGTAGACATCTTGAATGTCAACAACAAAAGATAAAAAAAAAAAAAAAAAGTTGACACACCGCTATGCATGTGTTGAGATATAACCTCTGAGCATGCATGTTAAAAACAATGTTTTTGAAGTGGTCAGTCCCCTTCCATCCCCCCATTAATTTTATATTCCACCTCTGAGATCGCACAATACTGGGGAAGGTGCATGTTCTCCAACCCTAGTCATGTAGCAATCTCGCACACCTGTTAACCATTAACCATCTAGTTAGTAGACCAAATTGTGCTGATTACACAGATGTCAGCTTTAATAACAGTTGAATTAATTCCTAGAGCACCCACACATGTATATAATATATGGAAGTCATTAAATGCATGGAGTCTTAAGTACTATGCAACTGTATAAAACCTATTATTTGAGTGCAAAGTTAAGACAACATGGCAATGTCTATGCCTATGCCTTTTTTGACCATGGAGTCTAAAAGTGTAAATAGGCATATGCAAATTGTTCCTTTTTTACCTGTTCGTAAATATTATTCATAATTGCCTATTTATAAATATGTATTCTCAGTGAAGTCTACAAATATCAACTAGTACAGTAAACTTTGCACATCAAGTGTCTTTTGTGCGGAGTCTGCATGTCCTCCCTCCATTCGTGTGTGTTTTCTCTGGGTACTCTGGTTTCCTCCCACATTACAAAAACATGCGTCTAGAGCATTTCTTCCCATGCCTTTGCCGAAAATTGGCTTTGTTCCAAGTCAGACTTTCCCAGTAAACAAATGTTAAATAAATAAATTGTATATCAACGCAAAGCTAACTGTAAATTGCATAATGACTGCAGAGCTTTTCTCCTCATAATTATCTTTAAGAGGAACTTTTAGCCCAGGTAGACTATCCCAATTAACAAAAGGAAGTAACTAAAATAAATATGAATAAAATGAATTAATTAATTTGAAGAGTCCTGCTTTCTTCTTTATGCTTGAGTTAAGCAGTGGAATCCTTCAAGGATCCATCAAAAGCCCTCTACTATTTGGCATATGCTTCTCTGATGTCCAAATGAGAAAAAAAACAGTCCCTTTTTGACATGCAGAAGCTACAACTTGAACATACACACGTTAATAACTGGTGTAATGATGTCTGAAACTAAATGCTAAAAAGTGAAATAATGTTGCACTTGGTAAACAATACCTTAACCAAGCTTACAGGACTGACAACACCCCATTCCAAAACGAAGATGTTGTGAGAGACCATGGAACAGGGGTAGATAATGGATCATACTGTTTAGCAATGGTTAGGAAATCCCTCCATCTAGTACAGCTGATTTACAAAGGGTATATTTTATAGAAACAAAGAAGTCCTTAACCCTCTATATTCTGCACTGATCAGGCCCATCATAAAACAGGATGCCCGCTTTGCTATGTATCTTACTAGACATATTAGGCAGTTGGAGAGGTGCCAGTAGTTCCTGACAAAATATCATTGGCCTAAAAGACTTGGGGTGCCTGGAGAGGCTGGAGGCTTTGCCTCTGTACTCAGTGCCATACACATGCCTTACGAGCAACCTGTGCCTTTCTTTTTGATCATTAGGGATCTGGCAGTCCAAGACCTCTTTTATCTCCAGACATTAAACAGTTCAGCAAAAACTAGAACCAGAGGTCTGAATTTGCTTTAGCGAATAAACAAGTTACAGTGGAGACTTGTCACACAAACACTACCCTTTCTCTGGAACAGACTTCCACTCCAGATCAAGCAACGTGCCAGCCACACTATATTCCTTTAATGAGGAGTTAGACAATCGAATGGGTATTCACAAATTCAATCCAGGCATAACTGGTCTATCACTCCTTGAAAAAGCAAGTTAAGGTCTGAGGGTAGGTACCGACAAAGTGAAAATGACCACATGGCCCAGCTGTCTTATATTTTCTATGATTTTATGAACTATAATCAGTGTTTTTTCAGTTAGTAGAGGAGAACCTGAAATATAGGTTTGTTGAAGGAGGCTTTAGAAATAATATAAAAACAGGGTTGAGACAAGCCTTGTTAAACAGTACTTACCCTTGTTGAAAGGAAGTGATTGAAGAGAAGGAATCCAAGACAGTTGCTGTAAGAGACTGCTTCATAACAATATAAGACTGAACTAAAGGCACTGGTTGTGCACTTTACCTAAACACACAAGATGCTATTTTGCTTGGAAGAGCCACCTTTTTTGCCCCAAATGACCTTGCAGATGACTCATCTACCTTCACCCAAATGGCCCATTCTTTCCAGTGAAGCAGGAGATGGGAATTCCTCAGCTAGCTGAGAGCCCTAAATCCCAGTTGATCTTGCCTAGCACCCCCAAATATCCCTACTGTGCCTGGAAAGAATAAGGTGGTAGGAAGAAGACAAGTTTGCTGGTCCTGGGTTGGCTTCATTTTTTTACGTACACTTGGATATAATAAACTGCAATAATTTTATAAAGACTATGGGTTCTCAGCTTCATTAATTTTCTAAGATATAGTTGTGTGTGTGTGTGTGTATATATATATATATATATATATATATATATATATATATATATATATATATATATATATACACACACATATACACACACACACATATATATATATATATATATATATATATATATATATATATATAATTGCATGTGTGTATGAACAAATATATGTGCTTCCTGTGGTTAAGAGGTTGTTCACTGATTCACTGACTGTTGATCATTAGTCAGTAAAATTCAATTGCTAGACCTAAAGAAGCTAGGATAGCATGACTTGCCACCCCACAACCCCACAGGATGAATGTTAAGTTTATTCCTGAGGTTCATTACAATGTGATTGATGGAGCATGAATCGATTTACTACAGGTCGACAAAAATTAATAGAATCATATTTTACATATACATGCAGCTGATATGCTTCTGGGCACTTTAAGCTGTTTGCCCCCTGCACTATGCCTTGCTATCTGGATGCCCCACCTCGACAGTTCTGTGACTGTGCAAGAATGATTTATATTACATATAAAAGCTCTGACAGCCCAACCCAGTGGAATGCTAACTGGCATTAACATAAGGAACTCGTTCATGCATCACTCAGTTACGGCACCACTATAAAGTACAGCACAGCCACGAAATTCAGTGTAGCACTCTGCCCTAGACATATGCATTTGGTGCAGCCAAATACCTAGTTCTGGGATGAGGAAGGATGATGACCCTAAGACTTGATCATTATATAGATACTCACTTAGCAACTGGGACTAAGAAACGGGAGGGGATTTACCTTAGACACAGGTACTATTCAGAACACTACCCGGGGATGGGAAGGTATACAAGTACTTTCAAAACCAAATGGAAAAAAGTGTGCAGAAAAGGGGGAGGGGGTTACCTTCTAATATCACTGCTTCGGACATAACAAGAGTGGTATACAGGAAAAAGGTGTCATATTACTTAATACTGCCTTTGGGAACATTATAATGGGGGAACCTTACAATGGGGAGAAGGAGTTTTGAGTTTGTTACATTGCTTTTGGGTATAGGACAGCTTGATAGAGGCTGTGGGAGGAGAAGCTTCACTTAATGTTACTGGGGTTCAAAACAATAAGAGAGGTCAAGGGTGTTGCATCATACACACAAATGGTACCTTACGATATAGCTGGAAATACAAGCAGTTTTATCCTAGACACAAAACTTTTCTTATAATACTACAAGGAATTTGTGAAGTAGAGTACTGGGGATGAGTACGATATACTGACACTGGGACTGAGGAGAGGGACTATATATAAAATACATAGACGATGGATGTGGGATATCTGAACCACATGTGACACTAGTCCCACACAGCTTCACTATATATCCCGATTGCTGCTGCCAGCTGTGATGTGCAATGGTTGTTTCTGCAATGCCACCAGGGACAATAAGCTACCACCTATATTGCCTGTGCTACATTCCCAGCCCTTGGTTAATCTAGACGTTGTACTGAAAGCGGATGTGCAGCTATTTTGGTTTTCTTATTAATCCTCCTCAAAGTATCTTCAGGACAGTTATGTCTCTGAACCTTACACCTCTGAAGGTTTTAAGAGTGTGTATATTTGCTTGGGATATTTACCTAGGCAAATTATTAAAAGGGTCAAGTCTTATACTGTTACTTGCAGTGAGAACTGTGACCAGACAATGGCATTTTTCTATTGTCCTTATCAGTGACACTAATTAAGCAGAGGCTGAATGGAAGCATTGCATGCTTGCCCCTTAGAAAAACATGTCATCCAACCAGTTCTGCTGCTATGAACTCAAATTTGAGCTGAATTTGGACATATAAACTGTTGCCATTTTGGGAAGTGGTACTGTCATTATGGGAATTTTCCAACTTAGAGGCTGACCTACAGTGAAAGGTGTTGAATCCTTTCCCAACTTCTCTCCTGAAGGGAAAGTCAGATGCTTACATTTCCATAGGTGGCAGCAACAGTGTGCCAAGAACAGCATGCCCTGTCTGCAAGTGAGTCAGCTGTAAGCACACCTCAGATATATTGGCAAGACCTTCACTTTCACAAGGGCAGGGGTTGGCATAATGATTAAGGTGAAAACAAGCCACTATACTGAAAAACAGACTTGTACACAAACCGCTTGGGCTACCACTCGTTGAAACACACTATTTTATTAAAACGCTCAAAATAAAAAACGTTTTTCGTCTAAACAAGTTGGTTAGACTTCTTCAGAATTACAAACAAAGAATGTCAGTTAAAATTCAAAAGCTGTATTTATAAACTCATTTAAAAATTCCCCGCCAAAATTCATGGCAACAATTCTTAAAGGTGTATTGCATCAACCAAAATGACAGCTAAAATTAAATACATTGATCTTAACATCTTATTATACTACTTATAATTGATCGCAGCGCTACTGCAGCAGCCCTCATACTTCCACTTTGATAACATTTATCAGCAAAATAGTAATGCATAATATTTACCTAAAATAAATACATATTAGCCTGAAAAAATAAATAATATAATAATAAAAAATTACTGAATGAATATTTTAAATGCTTTGTTAATAACTTAGTTGTGAACTTATAAATATGAATGTGTGAGATTTTTTAATGCGTTTACCTCATCACTATTATTCATCTAGAATTCATCGGTGAACCACTTTGTTCTACACCATATAAAAATGTATGTGAAAACTTAATTATAATTTAAGTTTTGTCAACATTATGTTGAAGTGTAATTTAAAAACACGTCAATGATGTTAAATGACATAACGGCAAACCAAACGAATGTGTATCAAAACATCAAAAGCATAACCAGATAAATATACACCCAATACCCCCTACAAATTAACAAATCCATCAAGTTACTTAATACCAAACAATGTTATAATTTATATAGAACTTTTTAAAGAGTCTATAGATGTGAAACTACGTCAAAGATGTATATGTTGAATGACCTCCTATTTAAAGTGCTGTTGCCTTTTATATGTACAAAAGCACTTCAACCCAGCACATAAAATCCTGTCATAATAACTTTTCGATTATATACTGAAACATAACACCACATGCTTGTTTACATACTAAATTACCTGAAGAAAATATTACTGAGTTATCTATCTAAACTTTTAAGTTTTAATAGGCACATCAAAGAACATTTGTCATTCAGATCTGGGCTAGTATATGCATTAAGTTTAATTTGCCATAATAATTCCATTTTTCTCAAGCAATAGGCCAAAAGGACCTCCCCTCACATCATGTTTAATCTGGTCTATTATTCTGAACTGGAAGTTGTGATCCGGAAAAGCCATAGTATGTCTGGCCAATGCATTATATTCTTTTTGTAGTCTAATACTTCTCTGATGTTCATAAACCCTGTCTTTAAGTCTCCTCTTGGTTTTTCCTATGTAAAAAGATGGGCAACCTTGGCAGACTGCTATATACACTACTCCCTTTGAATGACAGTTGAATTTACCTTTTGTGTACAATTTGAAGCCATTGATCTCTACATTGCTCCCTATTAACATTAAATGGCAAAATGAACAGTTGCCACATTGCATCATACCTCTATGAGTTCCTACAGGAACAACGTATAGGTTATTCTGTAATAATTCTTTAAAACTTGTTCCTTTTCTCCATATTATCTTTGGTGATGTTCCCAATGTACGTACCAAAATATTATCATCATTGAGTATCATCCAATTTTTCAATAAAATTTTCCTTATGTTTTCATAATCCAATGAAAATTTTAATACACAAGCCAAATTGAAATCAATTCCAGTATCTTGTTGTACACATCCTAAGAATGTGTCACTAATAGTTTTATCATTTTGATTATATCCACTATTGTATTGTTGTTTTAAAATAGGTTTATATATCCCATTATTTCTTTTAATTGTCACCTCTTCTATAAGGTCTTCTACTAATGTAATGGGGTATGCCCTATTCAAAAACATTTGTTTAGATTGGCACATTCTTCTGCAAATTCTTTCTCTAAAGTTATCATTCACGCAGCCCGTACCAACTGGCCCTTGACCACTGATCTATTCTGATGTTTTGGGTGTGCGCTTGAGCAGTGTAGAAATTTGTTCGAATAGGTAGGCTTCCTGAAAATCTTAGCTTCATATTCTTTCACTGTATCATTTTTAGTCAGTGTCACATCCAAGTAAGCAATAGATGTTGTATGAAATGTGTGTGTTAAATATAAAAAATCTGTGGTTCCATTTAAGGTGTTCACTAAGTCCTTGGCTATGTTTTCATCTCCTTCAATAATCATAAAAATATCATCAATAAATCTGACGTAAAATTTGACAATTCTATTAATAGCATTGTTTCCTGAACAAATAATTGTTCTCCCAAAAGGACATTACCAAATTGGCATAACTAGATCCACATGAGGAGTCCATGGCTACCCCTTTTCTCTGGATGTAAAACTGACCATCAAACAATAGGAAATTATATGACAAAATAATATCTAGAAGTTCTTGCACCAAAGAAATTTCGTCATTTGGTGCACCCTTCTGCCACATTCTATTTGTTGCCTATTCAATTCCTAGATTGTGTGGAATACTAGTATATAGTTCTTTAACATCTATTGTCAAGAAATTATGTTCACATTGATATAAAAGGCTATTAATCTTCTCTAGGAAAACCTAAGAGTCTTTGACTATCCATTGTTCTGCTGCCACGTATTTTTTCACAATAGAATCTGCCAATTTGGCACATGCATACGTGGCTGACCTTCTACCGTCTATTATCGGTCTGAAAGCGGGGTCCGAAATGCTTTTATGCATTTTTGGAACACCGAACATACAAGGTACTCTTGGAGACTCAACTACCAAATAATTATATGTGTGTAAATCAATTATTGCTTCTTTAAGTAATTCATTTAAGAAGCTTTTTATAAATTGGTTTGATTTATTATATTCATTCACTGATGAAGTCTCATATGTGTCAGTAGATAAGGTATTGTTGATTTTATTGACATAGTCCGGTGTATCCATCACTACAACCCCCAAGGGCAGGGTTGGCATAATGGTTAAGGTGTTTACCTCACAGACAGAAGGTATAGGGGTTGGATGCTCATCTTTGAAGGAAAATGGCTAAGCTTAAAATAGCGTGTAAGGGCAGCTAGTCTAGTAATTATTCACGAACACATGCCTGGCCATGCATCCTACTATATCTCAGCAACCTTTTTGCTCTTCTAATGTTATTGTCTCAGACTACCCATTATCTATCCTTTTTGCTTTAGAACTATCTTAAATATATTTCACCTACTGCCCCACTATACTTTCCATCCCCTAAAATGAATCACCTGCCCTATTAGCTGCTTCTTTTCCAGAAAATCTTCACTTTGAAATTTCTTCCCCTTGTAACTTATATAAGTGCTGCTGCTTTAACCCCACTGCTTACAGTAGAATAAGGTCAAACATACTTAACAACCATCATCTATTTTTTATGCTTATCATCATGTTTTCTGCATTCTTTAATGAATATTTAAACTGCCATCATACCCAACAACGTTTTACTTTCTTAAATTTCTGCAATCACTTCACGTTTATCAACGTTCTCTCTTAATTTGTATATTGTTTTACTATGTAAAAATGCTCATACAATGTTTTTTCTGTGTACAAATGGTCAAACCTCTGTACTTTGTTCAGTATCTATCAACTATGTAAAGATGTCATACATTTTTATTCTTTCTATATAAAAATATCATATTTCATTACTAGCTTTTCTCCCCAGGCCTCCACTGAAAACAGATTCAATTCCACTCAGATTTTCCTGGTAAACAAAAATAGATAGATAGATAAAAATGAATATGATATGCTGAGGCAGCCTATTGGTGTAACAGCTGTTCTCCCATCACAGTATTGACAACTGGAGATCAATAATCACCTACTGTTACTAACGTTATGACGTGGGAGATTAAAACTGTCCCAAATTTAGGATCTTGCTAAATGAAGGGGAAGGGGTATCTAAGGTATACATCGGGGGTGTTCAAACTTTTTAGTTCAGGGGCCACTTCACAGGCTTGACAAAGTTTGGAGGGCCACACTATTATTCTGATTTGTATACCCAAGCACAGCCAAAGGTTCACCTCAGTCACAGAACAAAAAAACAGATGACAACACTGGTTACTTCCGATTATTTTTTTTTTATACTGTCATGTAAGCTAAACTTACAACATCCTTGTTACCACAGTGCACATGTAAAGGTGTAAATGCATGAACATATTTTAAATATCCTTTCTACAATTGTATAAATCCTTGCATATAACAGTGCAAATACACGCAAAAGTATTTTTCAAGTATCCTTTCTACAATATTGGTGCAAATACACATGACAGTATCCTTGCCACAGTTCCCTATTGATTTGTCGACAGCTTAGGTTGTTGAATGCGTATTCAACACCTAAGTGTCGAACGCTTAAAATAGCGAATGGCCACATCATTTAATTCTTTCCTTGGGAAAACATTTGCGTGCCCGTTCTTGGGGATTTGACTTTTCCCCAATATAGAGCAGTCTTGGAGTTGGCATATTTAGTTACGGGGTGGGGGAGGTGCAGCCCCCCACATCTGGGGGTGAAGCCCCCCAACTATGTTTGGGTGTGTTCATTTTGTTTGCGGATAGTCAAGTAAATTCTGTCCCTGGGAAAGAATTTGATGATTTGGTCGTTCGCTGTTTTTAGCTTTCGACGCCTAGATGTCAATGATTTTGAATTCAACAGCCTAAGCTGTCGATGTTATGACATAGACGCCTTGCCACAACACAACAAATGTAATTGTGCAAATTCAAATAAAAGTACTTCAAATAATGCCATTAACTGCTCTACTGAAGAATGTAAGAATAAACAATTATAAATTCAGGAAAGATCTGTCTTTTGCAGTTCTAGATAGATAGCTATGAAGAAATAGGTTGTGCAGCCTTGTATCCTTTGCAGTTTGTGCACTTTGCTAATTCAGCAAGTTGTAGTATCATTTCAATGTGAGTTGCAATTTGTCACATACTGCTGATGTTTCCCTTTATTTATCTGTCCCGTCAGTTTATGCACTGTTCATATTAAATGTTGGGAATTACAAAGAAGTTATGTCTTACCATAATATTCCGTCTGTGTTGTCAATCTTCATCTATTCTTGACTCTTGGGTGTTGATTCCAATCCTCAGAACCGGTCTGGCCATTATACAGTTTGCGCTAGCCAAAAACCTCTCCAGCTAATACTCTACCCACAATGCCCCTCTCTCATTTACCTCAGATTGAGTTTGCAGACTTACAGAAAGCCAGAAGAACCATGAGCAAATATGAAGAAGCCATGTTCAAAGTGAACCCTAACAATATACCCAGGACAAAGGTTCACTCCTCCAGGAGTTCACAGGAGGGGGAAGGAGGGTGGGATGCCAAGAAGAGATGAAGATCGACAACACAGATGAAACATTATAATAAGGATAACTTCTTTATCTGATGTTGTCAAATCATCATCTATTATGGACTCTTGGGATAGAGTCCCCAGCTACTTTAGATCCGGGGTACCCCTATGGAAGGAGAATCATAGAACCAAAGGAAGCTCTTCCCCTGGAGACCAGATCCAATTTGTAATGAGTGATAAAGGTATGTGGTGTAGCCCATGTTGCTTCTGTGCATATTTCATTCATGGAAGCCTTGAAATGGAAAACATCTGAAGTGGCCATTGATCTGGTGAAATGCACTCTCACTGGCGCAGGTAACTTGAGATTTTTTTTTTATTATATATGTAAGTAATGCAGTCTCTCAACCATTTTGACAAGGGAACTTTGGAAACAGACTTCCCAACTGTTCTGATTTTCTAAATTCTTTTAGTTCTGCTGAGATAGAAATGTAATTGTCTGTGAACATTCAAGTAAATGTAAGCAATACTTGCCTTTGCTGGAAATATTGGGGAAGAAAATAGGCAAGTCTATGGTTTTATTAATGTTGGACTCTGAAACTACATTTGGAAGAAAGGATGGATTGGTTCTGGGTGAAACTCTATCCTTATGGAATATTGTGGAATTTGAGAACAAGGCCTGCATTTCAGAAACTCATCTTTCTGAAGTTATAGCTATGAGGAAAAGCATTTTTCACGAAAGTAACTTTAGGCCACATGTTGCTGCTGGCTCAAAGGGGGAAAGCACCAAAAGCTGGAGAACAATGGTCAGATCCCATGGCAGTAGGGGGGGTCTTTAAATGGAGGCTTCAATTGTAGAGTTCCTTTGAGGAAGACTTTACATAGTCTATGAGAAATTAAAGGAAGGTCCCCGAAACCATTATGGAAATTAGAAATGGCAGCTAATTGGACTTTAACTGTAGAAGCAGAGGCCCTTGACCAAAAAGAATGGTAAGAAATTCTAGAACTTTTCCCACTGGAGCGGAGAAAAGATTGAGATCATTATCATAAGCCCAGTTTGAAAATCTCTTCCACTTATTAAGGTAGAGTTTCCTGGTGGATGGTCTATGGGAAGCCAGCAGAATTTTCCACACTGGAGTAGGTATAGCTTTATGCCTGGTGACTAGTGGAACTGGAAGAACCAAGCTTTCAGCTTGAGATTTTGAAGGCTGGGGTGCACCAGTCCCTGATGGTGAGACAGCAGGTCTGGAACTGGTTCCAGAATCCATGGACGGTGAACTAGATGAGGCCACAGGAAGGGGAACCAAATTTGTTGAGGCTAACAGGGTGCAATGAGGATCACTTTGCTTTTCAACCTGGCTACTTTCTTGAGAAAAAGTGGGATTAGAGGGGAAGGGGGGAAAGGAATAGAGGAGACCTGGGGGCCAATCAAGAAGAACTTCCCTCAGTAACATCCCTCGGGGATGGGGATCAAGGCAAAGTAACTTTTGCACTTGTTGTTTTGGAGAGATGCAAAAAGGTTGCAGCAAGGCTGGTCCCAGCGAAGAAAAATCCTCCTTGCTATCTCAGGATAGAGAGATCACTTGTGAGGCAGTAGAATGTGTCAGTTTGTCTGCTATCACGTTTGAACTCCCCGGGATGTGCATTGCTATCAGTTAGCAGTTGGAGGAAATAACCCATTGCCACACTCTCAGGGCTTCTCGACACAGGGGGTAGGACTTGGTTACCCCTTGTTTCTTGATGTACCAGACTACAGACATTTTGTCTGGCTGGATTGCAGTGGTCCCTAGGAGAGGACAGATTGAAAGGCAATGCTAGAACACTGTCCTCAACACCAGGACATTGATATGCAGATAGGCCTCTATCAGGGACCACATGCCTTGGACTGTTCTTCCCAGATAATGCCCCCCCACCTCATCTGGGAGGCATCCGTGGCCACTATGGCACTGGGTTGAGGAGGGACAAATGGACGGTCTAATAGGGTTTCTTCAGATTCCATCCACCAGGATAGGTCTTTTTTGCAGAGACTGGTGAATAATATGGGGTAGTTCATTGGATGGGTTAGAATAGACCACTGTGAAACTAGAAGCCATTGTAGTAGGCACATGTGGAACCATACTAATGGAACTAGAGTGATGGTCGCTGCCATGGACCCCAATGCTTGAAGGTCCAGAAGTGCTAGAACTTTGTTTTTGCAAAGAATAGGATGCACTTGGGATTTTATCTACTGTAATTTGTGCTGGGGAAGGGAGGCTACACAAATAAGGGTGTTCACATGAGCTCCTATGAATTCTAAATCTTGAGAGAGGCTTAGCTGAGATTTTGTTTGATTGACTGTAATTCCCAAGCTCAGGAAGAAATGTAAAATGAACTCTGTTGCTTGAAGTAGGAGAGGTGTTGAGCCAGTCATCTAGATATGGAAACACCCAAAATCCATGCAGTCTCAAGTGAGCTGTCACTGCTGCCATACATTTGGTGAGCACCCTGGGGGTTGCGGTGAGACCAAAGGACAGCACCTTAAACTGAAAATGATTGGCACCTAGCTGAAAGCGGAGAAACCTTCTGGAACATTTGCCCATTTTTATGTGGTAGTATGCATATTGAAGGTCTATAGAGCACATCCAATCATTTTCCTCCAAACCCATCCGGAACTTGGACTGTTGAACAAATTTGTTTAGAATGCTGGGATCTAGTATAGGTCTCCAGTCCCCTGTCTTTTTTGTCACTAAAAAGGACCTCAAATTAAATCTGGAGCCTATCTGGTCTGGTGGGAATTCTTGGATGCCTTTTTTTATAGCAGCATTTGGATTTCTAAGGCTGCTTGATCTCTCTGATTGGGTGAACATCGGGGAGACTTGTGAAAGGTCTGAGATAAAGGGTAAAGGGGATAGAATAACTTCTGGTAATGATCTTCTACACCCAAACATCTATGGTTATATGTCGCTAGGCTTTTACATGCAGAGAAAATCTTCCCCAACCATTTCCAGAGATAAGCAATTGGGCCCCCTTTCAGAAGCGCTGGTAGGGCTGGTCAGAGAAATAGTCTCTGTAAGCCAGGTTCTGTAGCCCACCTCTGCCTCAAGGTCAGCGTCTTCCATTAAAGCTCTCTTCTCTGCCCTGAGGGGAGATTTCACCACACATGCCTTGGAAAGGTCCTTGGGAATTTTTGAACCATATCTTCCCACTCCTTTGATTCCTAGTGTAGGATCGTTGGAGAATGGAAAAATGTACATCCACAGCAGATAGGGTATTCTCATCCTTCTCACACCTAGTTAGAGTTTCTTTAACTTTGAGACCAAACAAAGAAGATCCATCAAAGGGGAGTATTGATGAACGAAGACTTGAATGGCTCCACAGATTCACACAGGCACATCGAAACATGTCGTTTGATAGCAACACCTAAACCAGCTGACCTGGTCGTTCCTTTGGCTGCATGTGACATGAGCCTCATGGATGAGTTAGAAATAGACTTCAGGGTAGCTGAGAGGCCATTTTTTCTTGGACCTTATCAGATACAGCTCCTGCTAGGGTGTCCAATAATTCCCTGATCAGATCCCTCTGGAGCCTAGTAAAGTGTGCAGAAAATTCAAAGAACTTAAAGCAAAGGTTGATGATGCATAGACCCACTTTCCAAATCTGTCCATGGCTCTAGATGCTTGGTTAGGGGGATGAACAGAGGAACTTTCCTTGGGGAGTTTCTTTTTCATGGCCACAGACACTACCACCATGGCATCTACTGCTAGCCCTTTAGCCCAATGTTGGTGGTCCTTAGGTGTAGAACGGATCTTATCCGGTCTCCGTGGAATTGGCTAGATGGAGTCAGGAGATTTACAAGTCTGCTGAGTGATCAGTTTGATAAGATCGTCAGTGGGAGGGGTCACCCAGGAAGTAGATGTGTGAGAACCAAAGGCTTGCAAGTACAGAGACTCCTCAGAGGTAGGGTCTTTGGGCTTCCAGTTACCCCCTCTGTTTAAGGATCTGAAGAATGTCTCCATAGGTTTATAGGTTGGTACTAGGCTACTGGCCCTAGGGCCTATACAAGCCTAGCTATAACAATTCCCTGTCTATTTCTTCCCACACTATTTGCTTTCCTGGAGATGCCTTCCAGGGCTAATTGGGACGAACCCTCCCCCATCATCGAAATCAGTGCCCTCAGTGACAGACTCTTCAGGCGAGTCAAGGTGTTTCCTCTTACACGTATTCTTCCGATGAGGCTCATCAGTTGGAATGTCTGAAGAGGTCTTGGAAGAAGACTGGTCCTCATTTGGGATATCCTGCAATGCTGGAGTGTACTGTAAGGGCACTGAGGTTGGTGGAAGCTCCTGGTAAGAAGGTGGTCAGTGGATGAAACTCTGATACAGCAGGAGCCACCTGAGAGCATGTGGTAGCCAATACTCTCTCCATAGCCTGGAAAGCAGGCCTCCCCGAGGAGGGATAGGAGCCTGGAACTGAGAAAGACGAACTCGGAACTGGGGTCAAACCCTGCCTGAGAGATCCACCTCCAAGGCCAAAGCCAAGGAAGGACCCCCCGCTGCTGGAGTCCCAAGAGGTACGGAGTAGACTCAAGACTCTTGGGCCCAGCAGAGAAGCCATGATCTCAGGAATCCATTGGTTCCAAAGGAAACAAGGAAATCAGAGCAGAGTGGTCAGAGTGAGGAACTCTAAAGCCTCTGAGAAGGTCAGAGTAGAAATAACCGAAGGAGTCCTGGGAGAAAACATCCCTGCTCCAGGAGGGAGAGGGGGTTGGGAAGAAGAAGAAAGACCCCTAGCTCACCTCTCACCACATCGACTTCTATGACACTCCTAGAGGACCGAATAGACAATCCATAGGAAGATTCTGACCTTTCTATAAAGAGACTGGGAAGTTTACCAAAGAAGGGGTCAATGAAAGGGGAATACTTTGTCCTGGGTGTACACAGTGGATCAATTCCCAGGAAAAACAATTAAAGTTGTTAAAAGCTCTCTTTTTCACAAAAAGCACAGTAAAAAGCATTTTAATAGACTTTGACAGTGCTCAAAAGTAAAAAAAAAAAAAAAAAAGTTTCTCAACAGAAAATTGTTTTTCAACT
Organism: Protopterus annectens; assembly: GCF_019279795.1. NCBI lineage: Eukaryota > Metazoa > Chordata > Ceratodontiformes > Protopteridae > Protopterus > Protopterus annectens. The sequence continues at coordinate 14,605,100 of NC_056730.1, forward strand.
AACTTTAACTACTTTTAAACTGACAGGAGAAAAGTGTGCAGTTAAGTATTGTGACAGCTGGTTAAAACACAAACTCCTAGATTAAAAACAATTTTCTTTTAAGCAGTAAAGTACATTTAAATAATCATTTTTATGTGAAAGGTTTTTCCACAAAGGGAATTTATCTGCCCAGCAAAGAAATAGCACTACCCCATTGATCCTCGAAAGTGCCCAGAGGAGCATTCTCTTTGGCGGCAGGAAAGCTCTAAAGTTTGAAGATGGTCAGGAAAGGGCACTGCTTCATGTGAATATGAAGCCTATTCCAGAGGAGGGGCAATCTCTGGTACACATATGTCTCTGCAGTATGATCTATTATCAGGATTAGGTCTTTGTAGCGGTTAATCCTCATGCAGTTAGTTTAGCAAATATGCATCATTTCCATCAGGGCTGGGTCAGAGACTGCCATGAAGGCCAGACACAGATCACCCTTTAGTAACCAGTAGGAAATTGAATACAGTGATAGGACTTTTAAATGTTCTGCATATGACATTGTTCGTTATACCCTGTATTTTTTTGGTGAGAAACCTCCGAGGACACTCCAACTATTGCAGGTGCCTGGCAAGGTAAATATCAAATGGTGCATTGTACTGAATTACTGGTTGGATAAGGGCCAAGTACAGTGGTATTATGACTCCAGGAAAGTGCCTCGCAAGCAGGACTGCAAGCTGCTTGCAATATCAGCATAAACACCAGTGATAAAGGTTCAAACAGATGTCTGGAACTCAGGAAAGAAAAACGGCAATACAACTAAAATCAAACAACCGTTTAACGAAAAATTCTAAGTGATTTCATCCCAATTAATTGTAACAGGACTTCATGAGAGATTAAAAAAAAAAACTGGATAAAACATCACATCCTTTTAGAAATTTAAAACAGAAAGTGCTGAATTTCACTGAACTTTTCAAACCTTTAAAGTGACAGTGCCATATAATTACAAGTCAAATATAAAATGAAGTTTAATATGCAAGGTTCATAGGTGTTTACTAGTCTAACAACCACAAGTGCCTTTTTAAGCCTAGCCATGCATCCAAAACCTCTAACAAGTTCTGATACCCTTGATAAGTGTAAGCATGGGTCTTGGAGATTAACCATTTATAGGTTACCTGTTTGCATCAGAGACATAGGTGCCAAACCAGTGATGAGTTTCCGGTTTCCCATCCAGTTGTCCAAGTTGCACTTGAGCTCAATTAGGGAGGAACTCTACTTCTGTTCCATAGATGGGGGTAGTCTCTGGGATACATAGGTCCTATTTATATCACAGGAAAGGTTTAAGTTTTTAAAACAGGTAATTCTGGTACTGTTTGTTTTGTGGATATGCAGGAGGTCCATCAGAGTGGGGTCTGACAATGCCCTGCATGCCAGGCATAGATATCCCCTCAAAAGCCTGTAGGAGACAGAATACAGGGATAGGGCCTTGAGGTGGTCTGCATAGGACATATTACTTATGCCTTGTATTCTTTTAGTGAGGAATCTCTGTGGACATTCCAGTTGTTGGATATACCTGGTTAGGTACATACCAAAGGGGGCACTGTACTCAATGACAGGTCTGATGAATGCCAAATACAGTGGAACAATGACTTCCTTGGACTTAGATGCCATACCTTTGTTTACAAGTTGTGCAACATAGAAGGATTTCCTCACCACTGTAGACACATGATGATCAAAGGCTAGATTACTGTATGTGTGTCCCCAAGTCCCTGAATACTGGGTCAACTCTAAGGGATGTGTTGTAATATGATAGCTAACAGGGATGGATAACTCCCCAAAGGCTACTGTTATAAATTTCTTGGCATTTAGTTTTAGTCCATAACTCTGACACCAGTTGTTTTTCTGTGTCAGCCCGCCTGGAGAACATTTGTGTCAGTGCGAGACTCAATGACAGCTCCTAATCTGCATTCATCTGCAAATTTAGTCAGCCAGAGACCACTGACATTGGCCTTGACTTCTGAGAAGTAAATGCAAAAAAGGAGTGGTCCAAAGACTGATCCCTGAGGGATTCCACTTGTGACTGGCCTCTTTGTCGAGGTGGACTCCCCAATTCTAACTTCTTGGTCCTGCCTGTGAGCCAGTTGGCTATCCACTGGGTGACATATGGGTTTGTACCTAATCTCCTGAGTTTGCCAACAATGCTGGAGTGGGGTATTGTGTCAAATGCCTTGGCCAGGTCAACAAAACACAAACCCACCCTAATATTAATTGTAGCACAACAACCAATTCTCAATTAAATATTAAAAATGAAAAAATACAGTGAATACACAAATACAACAAATTACACACTATAACCTATAGATTTAAATTTTATAATGGGTAAAACAGAGACAGTATCAAGATCATTAGGTCCAGCAGCAAATAATTTAATATGCTTATAGCTTATTTGCTACAAGCTTATATTTCCATGGTCCATCCCTTAAATCTGGTCCCACAGTGTCTAACCAGAAGAACTTAAATACATGTCCTGCATTCTGCTGAATATGCTTCCAAAGTGCATTTGTCTGAATTTGTTTTTTGACAGCATACATATGTTCATATATCCTCTCTCTGAAAAATCTCTGTTTTCCCTACATAAAATTTGAAACATATCTGATATATAGCAATATATATAACTCTCTTGGAATTACAGGTACCATAAAAAAGCTATGTACTCACCATAACATTCCATCTGTGTTGTCTATTTTCATTCTTCTTCAACCTGTGGGTTTGGCTCCGATCTTCGGAACCAACTCGACTGCTACAATAGCTTGTGGGAACCAAAAACATCTTGAGCTCATACCTTACCCACAATGCACCTATCTCAATTACCTTAGATCAAGTTTGCTGATAGAAACAGACAAAAAGGCTTTCATGGAGACTATATCTGGAACTGCAAAACTATACCAAAAAGGTAACGACCTATCAATCCTCCATTCTTCCAGAAACTAAGGGAAGGGGGTTGGAGGGTGGGGAGCTAAGGAAGAATGAAAATGGACAACACAGATAGAACGTTAGGGTGAGTACACAACTTCTTTATCTAATGTTGTCAATTTTCATTCTATCCTCAACCTGTGGCACAGAGTCTCCAGCTACCTTATACCCTGGGTGGACTCAAGGAAGGATGTTCCTAAGCACCATTGAGCTGAATGATGCTCTACTCATGGAGACCAGATTCAATTTGTAATGAGTAACAAAGGTTTGAGGAGTATCCCAAGCTGCTGCTGCTGCACAGATATCATCCAGGGAAGCTCTAGATTGGAATACAGTTGAAGTTACTAAGGCCCTGGTCGAATGGTCTAGCAAGGGTTTTCAACAGCAGAATGTAAGACTTGGAATAGACAAATGAGATACAACCAGTGAGCCATCTGACTAATGTTCACAGGTTTTCCCAATCTGGTATGCAAGAAGGAAACAAATGATTGGTCCGACTCCTAAAATTTTTTTGTTTTGTGAAGACAGAATCTCAAATTGCCTGTGAATATCTAGTAAATATAAATAATATTCACCTTTTTTAGACAAGCTGGGGAAAAACACTGGCAGGTTAATATATTGGTTGATATTGGTCCCTGAACCACCTCAGGAAAATATGAGGGGTTGGTTCTGAGAGAGAGTATGGTGGTTTAGAGGATAAGACCTGAATCTCTGAGATCCTTCAACCAGAAGTTACTGCCATTAAGAAAATAGTTTTCAAAGAGAGAAACTTGAGATAATAATCATTAGTTGGCTCAAAGAGGGATTGAGTGATTGCTTGCAACACTAAATTCAGGTCCCATGGAGGAGTAGAATCTTTGTATGGCAGTTTTAAAAGAAGATTACCCCTCAAAAAAGCTTTACAAAGTTTGTGAACAACAACCGATGAGCCTTGATAACCAGTGTGAAAGCATATCACTGCTAATTGGACTCTGGTCATGGAAGCTGAAGCTCCTTTATTGAAAAGTAAAGCTAAAAAGTGAAGAATATCATGAACTGGAGACGAAAAAGGTTCAACATTATTCTGGAGCACCCAATGTGCAAATGTCTTCCATTTACTTGTGTAAAGCTTTTGTGTAGATGGTTTATGAGAATGCATCAGACAGGGGAAGAGAGCATGGGCTGTCTAGCCAATTATAGAATTGGAGAAACCAAGCTGTCAGCTTGAGATTTGGAATGTCCGAATGAACCATGCCTGTCTGATGGGACAGGAGATCTGGACTTGGATCCAGTATCCAAGGCTGTCGAATTAGGTGAGGCCAAAAGAAGGGGAACCAAATCTGTTGAGGCCAGTAAGACGCAATGAGGATAACTGTGGTCTTCAACCCAATTGCTTTCTGTAGGAACTTGTAAATTAATGGAATTGGAGGAAAGACATAAAGGAGATCGGAGGACCAATTGTGAAGATGAACACTACGTGGTAATTCCCTCTGTGAGGGGTTCTGGGCAAAATAGCTGCTGCACCTGCTGTTTAGAGGAGAGGCAAACAGGTCACAGCATGGCTGACCCCATCTTCAGAATATCTTTTCCAATACTGTCTGATTGAGGGACCATTCATGAGGTAAAAGTATGCACCTGCTCAATTTGTCTATCATCACACTGGACTTCCCCAGAATGTGCATTGCTATGAAAAAACAGTTGGACGAGATTGCCCACTGCCACATTCTAAGAGCTTCTCAACACAATGGGTAGGATGTGGTTCCTCCTTGTTTACTGATGTACCAAACTACTGACATGTTGTCTGTATGAATTGCAATTGTCCCCAAGGGGAAAGCATCTTGGAAGGCCTGTAACACTAAAAGCACTGCTCTCATCTCTAGGACAGTGATGTGCAAATTTACCTCTACTGGCGACTAAGTGTCTTGGACCATCCTCCCCAGACAATGCCCCCCCCACCTTAACTGGGAAGTACCCATGATCACTATGGCCTTGGGTTGAGGGGAAATGAATGGATGGCCCTGTAAAATTTGATCCGATTGAATCCGCCACATAAGATCTCTTTTGAAGATACTGGTGACTGTAATGCACATTGGCACTGGCTGATAAAGGAGAGACCATTGTAAAATTCTCATGTGAAATCTGGCAAAGGGGATGAGCATTATAGATGGTGCCATGGACCCCAGCACCTGAAGAACTAATCATGCTGGCACTTTGTTGCCATTGATTATCTTCACGACTTGAAAATATATTGGCTCCAGTCTTAAAATGGTATTAAAATAAAGGGTTATAGCTATGTTAAATCAGATGTTTATTTTTATTTATTTATTTCACATTTGTTAACCAGGCTAGTCCAATTGAGTTTTCAAATAATCCATTTTCAGTGGAGACCCGAGGGGAAAAGCCCCAGCAAACATACAAATATTAAATAACAATCACAATACAAAATAATTATAAAAAGAAAAGGTTATTAGCTATTTGTAATGCATTGCATTGATAGTAAGCAACCCATTTTCAGTAGAGACCCAAGGGGAAAGAGCCCCAGCAAACAAAAGCAAAGACAAACATACAGGACAAAAACTATTAAAAATAACAGTGCAAGTATGAAATTAATTATAGAGAGGAAAAAAAATATGAACATTAAGGGTTGCACTGATAGCAGTGGTGTAAAATGTACTACATATGCGAGTAAAAACAAAAAGGTAATCGTTCAAAAGAAGGACAACGTACAGACATTGATAGGAAGTGAGGGGGAAAAAAGATAAACAGTGTGGAGAATGGGAAGGGGAGAAAAAGGAGGGGGCTATAGTAGTAGAGCTGAGGGTTTAGGAGGTTAGTTTAAGCAGAAGTTACTAACAGAGAAAGAAAGTTAAGAGATGCAACAGGTTATATGGTAGGTCAGACTAAGATTACGTGTGGCCAAGGCAATGACATACTTTCAAGTTTAGTAGGTGGGATTTAAGCTCCTTTTTAAAACAGGGAAAGGAAAGGTTGGATCTAATATGGAGAGGGAGTTTGGTCCAGTTTAGTGAGACAGTGTTTGTAGTTTGCCAATATTCCTTTTGGGTTTATAAACTGAGAGAAGATGCTGATCAGCACTCCGGAGAGGCCGGGTGGGGGGAGTAGACAGTAGCATGGGAGGTGAGAGCAGGGCAGGCATAGGGATTGTTGAGTATGGAAAATGTAGTGGGGAGTTGCGATTGTAGAAGAAGGTGCTGAAATTCCAGCCACTGAAGTTTGTTTAGTGAGAGGCAGTGATGTGAAGAGAGTGGTTGGTTTAGAATAAACCTGGCAATTTTGTTATTTGTTCCAGTTTCTGCATTGAGGTAGTTTGAATACTGGTAAGGATGGGGGAAGTGTACAGAAGAATAGAAGTCTAGGTAAGAGAAATGCCTGCACAAGAGTGCGTTTAGTGGCAGTAATGAGGAATTTTTTGTTCCTATAAAGCAGTCCAAGTTTTTGGTGTTTTTTTTGATGGCCTGTTGTATGTGCAAGTCAAATTTTAGTCGGTCATCAATTATTACTCCAAGCAGTTTGGTGTGTGAAGCAGGGGAGATAGTGGTGCCATCTAGGGAGGAAAGAGAAAAATTGGATTTAACGTGAGAGAGTGTCTGAGGTAGGAAGAGACGGAGTTGAGTTTTCTTAGGGTTAAGGATTAGTTGATTGATTGAGCCATTTTTCAGAGATAAAGGAATTCTGTGTTAGTGTGTGCAGTTCAGAGATAGTGTTGGAGATAGATGAGAGTACTGTAATTCCAAGGGAGTTATATACATTGCTATATGTCAAATATGTTTCAAATTTTATGTAGGGAAAACTGAGAGATTTTTCAAAAGACAGGGTATACGAACATACATATACTGTCAAAAAACAAATTCATATAAATGCCCATTGGAAGCATATTCAGCAGAATGCAGAACATGTATTTAAGTTCTTCAGGTATGATACTGTGGGAACAGATTTAATGGATGGACCGTGGAAATATAAGCTTAAAGTGAAAGAGCTATTCTGATAGAGCAAATTATTTGCTGCTGAATCTAATGGTCTTAATGATACTGTCTCTGTTTTACGCATTTTAAAATTAAAATGTATAGGTTATGGTGTGTAATTCATTGTATTTGTATTTTCATTTTAAATATTTAATTGAAAAGTGGTTGTTGTGCTACAAATAATATTGGGGTGGGACTGTATTTTCATACAATTAAAGTTCATTTTATATTTGACTTGCAATTATATGACACGTCACTTTAAAGGTTTGAAAAGTCCAATGAAGCTCAGTACTTCCTGTTTTATGTTTATAAAAGGAAGTGATGTTTTATCCAGTTTTTTTTTTATCTCTGATGAAGTCCTGTTACACTTTATTGGGATGAAAGCACTTAGGATTTTTCATTAAACTGTTTGATTTTAGTTGTACTACCATTTTTCTTTCCTGAGTTCCAGATGTCTGTCTGATTCTTTACCACTGGTGTTTATGCTGATATTGCGAGCAGCTTGCAGTCTTGGTTGCAAGGCACTTTTTCCTGGAGTTGTGGTTCATGATTCTTTGTGTGTTTTGGACTACAGTGGTATTATGACATCCTTAGAGTTTGATGCCATGCCATGCCCTTACTTTTAAGCTGAGCCACATGGGATTTCCTATCCACCGTGGACACGTGGTTGTCAAGATTCAGATTACTAATCCAAACAAAATAGGGAATCCAATGACTGCCAACAATCCGGGATATCCAGTTTATTAAGTATCAAAGGTGGCAAGACGAAATAAAACAGTGGCTTGAGTGAAAAAGTTGAAAAAACAAACGTTTCTCTAAGCACTGCGTTTTCGTCTCTATAGAGTGCCTATTTTGTTTGGATTATTGCAGTGGTGGTGCTGCGGTAGCATTGTCGCCTCACAGTAAGACGTTGTCCTGTTCGATTCTCAGCTAAAGCATCTTCTTTTGGAGACATGCGTGAATGGCCGTACCTTCGTTGAAGTTCGTGCGTCAGGCCTGGCAAGTCAGTACGTAAAAATCAACTGCCAATCATTAGCGGACCGGAGTTCCGCTGTGGCGACCCTTAACCGGGAAAAGCCGAAAGATACAACATTGGTCTACAATTGGCACTTTTGCTCCACTCATTAAGGTTCAGATTACTATTGGAGTACCCATGGGGGAGCTATCAATGTTGTAATTTGCATGGGTATTTGATTTCCCAAAGGGTATTATCCATTTCTTTGCATTTAGTTTGAGGCAAAAGCTCTGACAACAATCATTAGTCTGCATCAGACCTTTCTGTAGGATATCAGCATCATTTGAGGAGTCAATGATTGCTCCCAGCTTGCAGTCATCAGCAAACTTGGTCAGCCACAGACCATCAATACATGTGTTGATATCTGAGAAGTATATCCCAAACAGGAGGAGGCCCAGCACTGAGCCCTATGGTACTCCACTGGTGACTGGCCTCTTGCTGGGTGAGGATTCCTCCACTCTAACAATGTGTCCCATCTATGAGCCATTTGGCTATCCATCTGGTTAAGTAGGTTTATACCCAGTTTTGTGACTTTATCTATAATACTCAAGTGGGATAGTGTGTCAAATGTCTTGTCCAGGTCAAGGTAGGCAGTATGCATGGTCTTATCTAATCCATGGCCTCAGTGATCTTCTCAAAGAAGCCCACCAAACTGAGCAGGCAGGACCTGCTTTTGACAAAGCTGAACTGGGTTGAGTCTAGAGTCTAGAGTCTGGAGATTTCCTAAGTTGCTGTTAATCAAGTCCATGATTATCCTTTCCATAGCCTTACATGTGAGGCTAGTCAGACTTATGAGTCAATAGCTTCCTGGGTCAGTTGATGGTCCTCCCTTGTGCAGAGGAATGACTGTTGCTGCCCTCTACTCTACGACAAAGCATGTCTGGAGACTGTGATTAAATACAGACCTGAGCAAGTCTGCTAGGTCATGTTTTAAGCTATTTAATAGGCACTCTGGGATTCCATCAGGGCCCATTGATGCCATGTTTCTTTTGTGATAACAGTCAAAGGAATGGTAGGGGGTATTTCAAGGGGAGTGACCGGAGGTGATGAGGGGATGAAATTTGAGCTGAATTTATTGGCCAGCAGGTTTGCTAGTTCTTCTGAGTGTAGGCAGTGCCATCTACAGCCAACTCAGTGTATTGTTGAGTGTTTCCTCTTAAAATTTCCGACATAACTAAAAACACTTTGTGGTTAACCTTTACTTGAAAGGCTATTTTAGTCTCGTATTTACCTTTTCAAGAATTGACTAGTTCCCTGATTTGCCTGTTGAGACTAATGAGGGATTTCTTTTCTCTGTTGTGCACCCTCCCATTTACTTCTACAAAGGAATTTCTTCCTTCTGTTGTATAGTCTGTCTATGCCAGGGGTCCTCCAGGGTGGCTTGTTTTTACGGCTAGACCTGGGTTTGGTTCAGTCAGGTACTAGCGTTTCTATGCAGCTGTTTAAGTGGTTGTACAGGACACTCATATATACTTTTGCATCGACCTCTGTGTTTTCAGGGTTAGGGGGAGCTATAAAATTACCCATACTATCACTTAACAGAAGGTAATTTGCCTCAGAAAAATTCTTTAAGGTTTGATGGGGGTTCTACCTTTACATTTATTTCAAAGGATACAAATTTATGATCTGATCTTACCAACAAGGACATTATGCTGGAGGAGAGGATGCAACCCTCCCCCATGTTTGTGAGTACTATGTCAAGAATATTTGATCCCCTAGTGGGAATGCAGACCAGCTGTTCATAGGATGATACTAGGCTATTGGCCCGGAGCCCTTATAAGCCTAGCCAAGAATTTCACCCATGCTCCCACAAAGTCAGCACCTGTTTTCCCTGTCCAGCAGGGACAGAGGTGGGATCCCAGGGGTATACCTTATGTTTCCCATCAAGTTGTCCAGTTTCCTCTTAAAGAGGACTAGTGAAGTACTCTGTTTGACATGGAGAGGGAATCTACGCCACAGATGGGGGAGTCGTTGGGACACAAATCTATCCTGCCAACAAGTTCTATTAATGTCACAGACCAGGTTGAGACCTTGCATTTGAGTTGCGCAAGTGGAGTTTGCCTTATGGATATGCAGCAACTCCATCAAGACTGAGTCTGAGATGGCCTTGACTGCCAGACACAGGTCACCTCCGAGTAATTTGTATGAGATGAGTAGAGGGACAGGGCTTTTAAACTATCTGTATAGGATAGGTGTGAGACCCTGGATTTTCCTGGTCAAGAACCTCTGTGGTCTCTCCAACTGCTGCATGTTCTTGGCAAGGTACATATTGAAGGGGGGATTGTACTTGATAATGGGTCTGATAAGGGAGGAGTACAGGGATGTTACACCTCCTTGTTCCTGGATGAAATACCCTTACTTATGAGGTGGGCCATGTAGAAAGCCTTCAGTACAATGGAGGCAGCATGGTGGTCAAAAGTCAGGTTGCTATCAACCTGGGTGCCCAAGTCCCTCACGACTGATTAATAACAACATAATAAGCATGCAATGTGATAATTAGCGAAGACACCATTTTCCAAAGGGGAAAATGATGCATTTCTTGGCATTCAGTTTGAGGCCATGCTTCTGGCACCAGTCATTAGTTTGGGGAAGGCCTTCTTGGAGGATGTTTACAGTCATCAGTAAACTTGGTCAGCCACAGACCACTGGTTTTGACTTGCACCTCAGAAAAGTATATCCCAAACAGAAGAGGCCCCAAAACCGAACCTTGGGGTATGCTGCTTGTTATGCATCTACTACTAGAGGTGGCTTCCTCTATTTTGACTGAGTGGGTTCTATCAGTGAGTCAGTTAGCTAACCATCTGGTAACATATGGGTTGATGCCTAGCTGGGAGAGTATCTATTATGCCCGAGTGGGGAATAGTGTAGAAGGCTTTGGCTAGGTCAAGGTAGGTGGTGTGCACTCTTTCCCTCATCCATGGCTTTGGTGACTGTTTTAAAAAGGCGACCAAGTTTAACAGGCATGACCTCCATTTGACAAAACCAAACTGTGTGGGATCAAGTGTTTGGAGGTTGCCAATGCCCTTGTTTATAAGGTCCATGATAATGCATTCCATGGCCTTGCAGATCAGGCTAATTAGGCTGATGGGCCTATAACTGCCTGGGTCAGTGGATGCTCCACCTTTGTGTAGAGGGATAACAGTGGCTGTCCTCCATTCTGTTGGGATGAAGCTGGTGCACAGGCTTTAGTTGAATAGGGTTGCCTAGTGGTGCTGAGAGCTCTTGCTTGAGATCATGTAGGACACAGCCAGGGATGCTGTCAGGTCCCATGGAGGCTGTATATTTTTGCATTTGAGAGGGCATTAATAACCTGCTCCCTTGGTGATGAGGGGAGTGGGGCAGGTGCTGGGGATGTCCTGGATTACTGATGGTGGAGACAGTAGGGTGAAGTTTTTACTGAACTTGTCTGCCAGCAGGTTGTCTATATCCATGGCGTTTGTGTATGTTTTATTCTAGACCACCAATTCAGAGCAGATTTGGGAGTTACCTTTGAGATTGTGGATGTATGCGAAGAAGGTCTTGTGATTGTCCTTAGTGGATGTGGCCAATTTGGACTCGAAGTTAGTCCTAGAGGATTTCACCAGTGACCTTATTTGCTTGTTCAGACAATGGAGAGATTGCTTCCAACTTGGCACCTGCTCCTTCTTGGTCTTGACAGCAATTTTTTCCTTTTATTATAGAGTTTATTTATTGCTGCTGTCCACCAGACAGGTTTACTCTTACTTGAGGAAGATGATTTGGTCCTGTCAGGTATTGCTGAGTCCATGCAGCTATATAGGTGCTCATATACATTTTTGGTGTAGGCTTGGACATTCATGCTTGTTCCAACTGAAGGGATGGTGGTTATGAAGCTGCTTATACCTGCTCTTAGGAGGTTGTAGTTAGCTTTGGAAACTTTTTTTTGTTTAACCCTGGTGGTGGTGGTGGGGGTCAGGGGAGATGGTGACTTTGAAAGTGATTGTTTTATGGTCAGATATTAACAAGAAGGATGACAACTGTAGGGGTGCTACACTGGCTACTCATGTTAGTGCCAGGTCCAGGATATTTTCACCTCTTGTGGGGGTGTCAACCAGCTGCTCCAATGCAAAATGCACTGGCATTGATGAAGTCGAAGAAACTCTGGGTGTTCGTGTTTGAGGTAGAATAGGTCTTCCACTCTGGGGTTGGGTAGTTAAAGTCGCCCAAGATCGGGGTAGAGGAATGAATCTTGATGGATTCAAGTAAGTCCTGATAGGTGGAGTGGGCCTACTGTGTCATGGTTGGGGGTCTGTTGTTAGCTGATTTGAACAGGTGTTTTATTAACAGTTAGCTACACCTGGAGTGTCTCCTGTGCGTCATACTGTTTGACCTGCCTGCAGGAGTGTATGTCTTTGATAAATACTGAAGCTCAACTTCCTTTGACTTTGTAACCCTCTGTTTGGGGTCTGAAGGTATGATAGGACAAGTAACCTGGTAAGGCTGGGGTGCTCTCTGTAGCTTTAAACCAGGTTTCAGTGACTGCACAAATGTCAGCATCTTCCATGCTTGCAATGAGTGCAGTTTCATGTTAAGACTCCTAGCGTTTACCAGCATGACCTTTAAATTTCATTTAGAAGAATTTTTCATGTTGGTAATTTTGTCCTCATGACTTTACCTAAAAAAAAAAGGAGGAGGCAAGAGCCTTTGCCAGAAGCCTGAAGCCCAATGGAGACAGATGAAGGCCATTTCTGACAAAGCATTGTGGTCTGTCAATCATGTTCTCCCAGGCTGTCAGGTACTGGATCCCCTTGGAATGACACCAGAAACTAAGCCAATTGTTAAAGTCAATCATTTTCTGTTTGCACTGAGGCATCATTCTGCTGCTTAAGACTAGGGACATACCTGCCTGGGACACATATTCAGCGAGCTCAATCATGTCCCTCTTCATATAGTCCAGAGATGTACGTCTCAAGTCATTCACACCAACATGGACTATGACAGAGTCATAACAGTACCAGTTGTTGAGAGACTTGAGTGCATGAGTGATATGGCAGATTCTAGCACATAAGCAACTTACTGCAACTTTCCCCTTGTCTAGCCTGGTGAGGGGCACATCTGTGTGTATCTCACAATAGTCTCTCCTATGACTAGTATGTTGGGCTTGTGGCTGGGCTTTAGAGACTGTGACACACAGGTATGTGTACTATGTGTGGTGCTTGGTGTGGTGGGATGTGATGTGCATGTGTGCTTTTGCCTCGGAAGTCTCTCTTGTTTAGGTATGTTTTTGTTGAGCACCTCCACATATGTAGGAATGTACTGTACAGGTGAGGGTGGTGTTAGAGGTGCTGTGTTTGTGGTGTTTGTGCAGACACCCTTTTCAGTGTTAGATGTACTGGCTTGTGATTGAGGCAGCAAGGATTCTAGGTTAATGTAATTGCATCTCTCACATATTGTGTTCCTAGGTGGTAGAAGAAGAGGGTTGTCTGTGTGCATAAGGCAGTTGCTACACTGTCTCAGGTTGCCCATATCAACAAGACTAGCAGGAGAAACAACAGCTAATTGTCCATCCATGGTTGTCAGAATCTGGGGAAGAGAGGTCAAGGTTGGTAGAGTGGGTATTATCAGAATAAAGTACCTATAGGTGTGAGTAGGGCTGGATAAAAATCACAGTGGTTGCAAGGGAGGGCGTCAGTTACACGAGTGCTGATAAGGGAAGAAAATGCAACTGAGATACCTTGCAATGGGTTAAAAAAGTGCAGCGGCAGTGCACAATGAGCAAGCAAGTTCAACACCCTGCAAACACAGGGTTTAGATACCAGAAAAGATGGAAGAATCTAGAAGCTCGAATTACTACCCAATCTTGCTAACCCCTGCACTTTCAACCAATCACTTGTGCTAGAGAAGGTCAGGCAGCCCTGTACTCTCATGAACAGCGAAGACAAGACACTACCAGCATAAGATGGTTGCCAGAAACACAGGAAACTCAACACCCAGGCCTGGATAACAGCAGGCCTCTATTCAGACTCTGCTACCTGAATAGAACACAGAAACCTCACAAAAAATGCACAGAGCACTCACAAACAGAAAATACAACTCTCAGTTTACAGTTAAGTAATTCAATAAAAATGCAATTACAGTAATGAAACACTAGCAATGGAAAATACAGTTAAAACAGTATAAAACAGTACAAAATGCAGTGAAACAGCAAAAAAAAGTTTTATAACAGTGCAAAATGTCATATATTAGCTGTATAGCACAACTATAAGTGTTAAGAAGTGCAATTCAATGAAACAAATGTAAAAAAAATAAATAATTATTCTGCTCTTCAAGCCTTGAGGAATTTCTGCTATGTCCCAACGATGAATCACCACTCCTCAGCCTTGTAAAAACAAGCCTGTTCCAGAGCATTTGCATTGACAAAGTAAAGGAATCTCTGAGCCTGCATGTTAATGGTCATATATGTTTCCCAGTTTACGGAGGGGGTAGTTAAAATCACCCATGAGTAGTGTGTTGGGCTGAATGGTAAGTGATTCTAGTAATTTCAGGTACGCAGAGTGATTTTTATGGTTCATGGTTGGAGACCTGTAGCTAGCAATGATATGGTGGGGGATTTTGTCTGTGGTCAGCTGGACATGGAGTAGCACAGTGAGTCATCCTGCTTGACCAATCTAGAGGTGTGATTTTTTCTTTTATGTAAATGGAAACACCTCCTCCTTTCATTTTTTTCCTTTTCAGAAAGTGGTCTGAATGTGTGATAAGCATTTTAGTCTTGCACTGCTGGGGTGCTTTCAGCAGCCTTGAACCTCATCTCTGTTACTGCGCAGACAGCACCATTCTCCAGATTAAGGAGAGCTGCCAGGGAGTGCAGTTTCTTGTTAAGACTCCTAGCAATGAGCAGCCGTAGTACCTTCAGCTTGGCATTAGAGGAATTTGTTATGTTGGTAGGTCTGTTGGTTTGGCACTGCCTAAAAAAAGGCACTATGGGGGTGTCTAATGCCTTGGCCAGTATTTAAAAGCCTGGAGGTGACAGGTGCAGACCATCTCTGCCAAAGTAGCATGGTCTGTTGAGCATGCCCTTCCAGGCTGACAAAAACTGGATCCCCTTGGAATGACAAAAGTACCTAAGTCAATTATTGAAGTCAGTCATTTTCTGTTTGTACTGTGGTATCATTCTTGGTGAGGGCAGAATGCTGCTCTATGCGAGGCTCATACCAGCCTACAACACATATTAAAAGAGGTCCGTCATGTCTCTCCATATAGTCCAGGGAGATATGTCTCAGACCATTCACACCCACATGCACTACGACTGAGACATACTGGTACTAGTGGTTGAGTGACCTAACTGCCTGCATGATCTGGTGAATTCTGGCCCATGACAGGCGACTGACTTTAACCATCTCTTTATCTGACCTGGTGAGGGGGGATCAGTGTGTCTCATGATGGATTATCCTATAACCAAGATGCTTGAATGTGTAGTTTCACCTTAGGGGCTTGCTTATGGGGTTCTCTGTGATGTGCATTTTTGTGTGTAGTGGTTGGTGCTGACTTGGTTTGGTTTGCTTGTATGTTCCTGAGGGCAGAGTACATGAGGACTCTGAGGTTTTCATAAGTTACTTCCGACTACCTCCACATATGTGGGTTTATGCGTCAAGACCTTATTTAGTGAGGGAAATAATGTGCGTGTACTGACAACCTGTTTGCCATTTGATTTATCAGTATGTGAAAGTCGTGGCTCAATTTGCATAGTGTAACTACATCTGTCATGTACTGTTGGTTTCAGGATTAAGTGGTTGTCAGTATACATGAGACAATTGCCAAATTGCCCTAGGAAGCCTGTGTCCACCAGACTGGCCGCAGAGACAGCAGGAAAGTGCCTATCCATGGTTTCAAGATTTTACTGTGGGTTTAACCAGGGAAAAGGGTGGGGAGCTTTAACTGGACTGGGATGATAGCAGATGGGTGCTATACCCAGTGTGACCTGCAGCGATCCAACAAGGTGATGTTGCTCTGTGCTCAGCTCAGATGCTCCTAGAGCAGCAGGGAGCCTGGCAAAAGTTGCATAGATAGATATTCTAAGAGAAATTTTAATTTGGTAGTGTTTGTGTCTATACAGGGCACTGCTAACTGCCACTGTGTGAAAAGCAGCCTAACACAAACGCTGGGCTTAAATAGAATCAGAAAAAACAAGTTTTACAACAGCAAGGCCTACAGACTAATCAGTAAAACATAAAATAAGTTTTTAGCCAGCCGACCCAGACTCAGGTTTGCTACAGCACACTTCTGCCTCAGGAGTGCAGTCAGAAAACCCTCTTAATGCAAAAAAATGCTGGTTTTACAGCTCAAGTGCAGGGAACCACGCAATTTAGACTTTATAGTGCTGTAAAAATAGCAGTCACAATTTAAATAAGTACTATAGCAGTAGTGGACCAGCGGTGGTGGTGCTGCAGTAGCGTTGTCGCCTCACAGTAAGACGCTGTCTGGTTCGATTCTCAGCTAGAGCGTCTTCTGCGTGGAGACATGCATGAATGGGTGTACCTTCGTTGAAGGTTGTGCGTCAGGGCTGGTAACTTGGCACGTAAAAATCAACTACCAATCATTAGTGGACCGGAGTTCCGCTGTGGCGACCCCTAACCGGGAAAAGCCGAAAGATGCAAACAAACTATAGCAGTAGTGGAAACATTCCAAACTGCATGTAAGACACTAGTGTGGATTCTTAAAAAACAAACCATAGGTTCATAGGTAGGTCCTAGGCTATCGGCCCGAGGGTCATAGCAAGCCTAGCCAACAGTGCATTGGCTTTCGCCACCCATGTATTGTTAAATTCCTGCCCCTATATCGAGTAGGGCCCCAGATATAATCCCAGGGGTGAACTTCCTATCACCCATCCACTTATCAAGGTTTTTCTTGAATAACGCTAATGATGAGCTCTGCTTGATGTGGATGGGAATTTTGTTACAGAGCATGGGAAGTCTCTGGGACAAGAATCTAACCCACCAGCATGTTCTATTTATTGTTGTGGTGAGGTTTAGGTCCGTAGAGCATGTGGCTCGGGGAGATTGGGATTTCTTCAAGTGGAGCATGTCTAGCAATTCCGGGTTTGACATACCTTTGTATGTCAGACAGAGGTCACCTCGGAGTAAGCGGTATGCAACAGAGTAGAGTTTGAGTTTCCTGAGCCAGTCGGCATAGGGCAATTGTTTGAGGCCAGCAATCCTCTTGGTGAGGTACTTTTGGGGCCTCTCAAGTTGTTGTAGGTGTCTTGTGAGGTACATCCCAAATGGGGCATTGTATTCAATGAGGGGTCTGATGAGTGATGAGCAGAGGGGAACAATGACTTCCTTATTCCTCGATGCAAACCCTTTTGTGATTAGGTGGGCCACATAGAAGGATTTTCTGACTACTGTGGCAATGTGGTTATCAAAGGAGAGGTAACTATCCACTTGGGTCCCAAGGTCTCTTATCACACTTTCTATGCTAAGTGAACTTCCCCCTATTTGGTACTTCATGGGTACCGTGTTTTTACAAAAGGGGATAACAATGCACTTTTTGGCATTTAGCTTGAGGCCATGATGTTGACACCAGGTGTCTGTCTCAGTGAGGCCCTTTTGCAGGATGTCTACGTCAGCAGGGGAATCGATAATGGCACCTATTTTGCAGTCGTCTGTGAACTTGGTTAGCCATAGACCCTTGGTGTTTGCTTGCACTTCAGAGAAGTATATACCAAACAGGAAGGGTCCCAAGACTGAACCCTGGGGTACACCACTTTCAATAGTTTGGAGTAGGATCTGGAGTCTGCCACTCTTTCCATGTGGGTTCTGTCCATGAGCCAGTTGGCCACCCATTTCATGACGTAAGGGTTTATGTTAAGATTGATGAGTTTATCTATGATTCCTGAAGGAGGGATAGTATTGAAAGCTTTAGCAAGGTCCAGGTAGGCTGTGTGGACTACCTTGCCCCCATCTATAGCCTTAGTAACTGTTTCAAAGAAGTCTACCAGGTTTAGGAGACATGACTTACCTTTTACAAATCCAAATTGGGTAGCATCCAGAGTTTGGAGGTTACCAATGTCTTTGTTTATGAGTTCTATGATGACACGCTCCATGGCCTTGCAGACCAGGCTTGTCAGGCTAATAGGTCTATAGATCCCGGGGTCTGTGGCAGTTCCTCCATTGTGGAGTGGGATAACCACTGCTGTGTGCCATTCTGTGGGCAAGTAGCCTGTAGTGGAGGTTTTGACTTGAACATGGATTTTAGGTGGGGGCTAGTTATTTATTTTATTTTTATTTATTTATTTAACATTTGTTGACCGGGAAAGTCCGACTAGGTTCCACAGATCCTGTTTTCAGTGGAGGCCCGGGGAGAAATGCTCCAGACGCATGTCTATAGAATGTGGGAGGAAACCGGAGTACCCAGAGGAAACCCACACGAATGCAGGGAGAACATGCAAACTCCACACAGAAGGCACCCCGGCCGAGAATCGAACCAGAGAACCTCTTGCTTTGAGGTGACAGCATTAATCGCTGCACCACTGCGCCGCCCAATCTAGCTCATTTTGGAGTTTGTGTAAGACGTAGCCTGGGATGTTGTTCGGTCCCATGGATGCAGTTTCTTTTGGCTTTAGAGGGTGCCATTTTTACCTGTATGTTTGAGATTACTGGGGCTTTACAACCATCTGGTATAGTTATAGGCCCTTTGGGGGGTGAGGTAGGAGTAAAGTTTGCACTGAACCTATCTGCCAATATGTTGGCAATATCAGTTGGCTCTGCATATTTTGTGCTATTCTGTTGTAGCTCGGTAAAGATCTGGGTGTTGCCATGGAGGTTCTTGACATAGCTATATAATGCCTTGTGGTTGTCTTTGGAATCTGTGGCAATTTTTCTTTCAAAATTAGCTTTGGAGGATTTTATGAGGGATCTTAGTTTCTTACTGAGGTCCGTCAGCGAGTTCCTCCATACCTGGGTTTTTACTCTCTTTTGCAACAGTTTCTTCCTTCTGTTGCAGAGTTTGTTAATGGCAGGGGACAACCAGATCGGCTTCCATTTTTTGGAGGATAGCGTCTTGGTTTTGTTGGGGATAGCATGATCCATGCACTCATGCAGGTGCTTGTAGAGTGCATTTGTGCAGGATTCAGCAGTTGTGACTGTATTGTCTGTGTTATCCATCTGCAGGGGCATTGTGAAGTTAGTCACCTCAGTTTTGAGTAGCGTGAAGTTCGCTTTGGAAATATTTTTTACAATGGTTTCCTTGTGTGGGGGTGGGGTCAGGATGTGGATATCTAGGGTGATTAGTTTATGGTCTGATCTAACAAGCGAGGAGTTGATCTCAGGTGTTGAGCACCGGTCACCAATGATGGTGATGACTAAGTCCAGAATATTGTTGCCCCTGGTTGGGGTGTTAACTAGTTGATCCAGGGCGTTACAGTTAATAAATTCCAGGAATCATTGAGCAAGGGGGTTATTACAAGAATAGTTTTCCCAGTTTGTGTTAGGGTAGTTGAAATTGCCCATTATTATGGTGTTTTGTTTGGACCCTCATTTTTTCCAATGTCTCCAGGAACGAGAAGTGAGGGTCCTGGGTCATGGTGGGGGATCTATAACAAGCTACAATTTGGAATGCATTTTTGCCCTGGGTTAGTTGCACTTGGATGATTTCAGAGTCATCGTGTTTTGCAACTAGCCTGGAGATGTGGATGTCCTTGATAAATATGGACACACTTTCACCCTTCATGTTTCGGTCCAGGTTTTGTGGCCGAAACATGTGGCATGAATTATAGCCTGGTAGTGCTGGGGTGCTCTCAGGAGCCTTGAACCAGTTCTCAGTCACTGCACAGATATCGATGTTCTCCATTTTGAGGAGTGCCTCAAGTGAGTGCATTTTGACGTTTAGACTCCTAGCATTGAGTAACATTGCCCTCAGTTTTTTGTTACCTGTAGTTCTTATGGTGGTGGGTTTGTTTTTTGAGCCTTGCCTAAAAAAGGCACTATAGGGGCTGCAAGAGCCTTGGCCAATATCCTGAATCCCAGGGGTGACAGGTGCAGGCCATCTCTGGTGAAGCATCATTGCCTGTCAAGCATGTCATCTCAGGCAGACAGATACTGGATCCCCTTTGAATGACACCAGAAGCTTAGCCAATTGTTGAAGTTGATCATCTTATCCTTGTACTGTGGTATCATTTTTGGTGAAGGCAGGATGCTACTCAGGGCTAGGGTCATACCTGCCTGGGCTACAAGCTCCATGTCTTTCTTCATGTAGTCCAGAGAGGTACATCTCAGGTCATTTACACCAACATGGACTATGACAGAGTCATATTTGTGCTTACCTTGTAGTGACCTGAGTGCATGCGTTATGTGGTGGATTCTGGCACCTGACAAGCAGCAGACAGTAACCTTCTCTTTGTCCAGCCCGGTGAGTGGGACATCAGTGTTCCTGACTATAGAGTCCCCTATCACTAGTGTGTTGGGTATGTTGCTTTGCCTTATGGACTGTGGTTGTGTGGCACACCGAGTTTGTGGGCTACATGTTGTTTTGGGTGTGTTGGTGGGAGGAGGTTGCTTGTGTGTCTGCTTTGGAGGTCGCTGTTGCCTAGGCAGATTTAGATTTTTAATCAGAGCCTCCATATATGTCTTCGTGTTTCTGTGTGGGTTTTGGAGGTGTTGGTCTGTGTGTTGTGAGTGGAGTGAGATGTTGTGAGTTGTTACCGTTTCCTCCTGACTGTCTGTTCCAGTCTTGGTTGGAGAGAGTTTTGCCTCTAGATTGGCTGTATAAGTGCATCTCTCACAAGTGTTAGTGTTTGGTGGTAGGAGGAGAGGGTGGTCTGTGTACATGAGGCAGCTGTAGCACTACCTCAAGATGCCCAGGCTCATCAGGTAGGCTGGAGAGTACACTGGGAGTCGTCTCTTGGACATGCCTGAATAAGTAGGGAAGTATAAAGACTATTCCCTTCTGGCAGATGCAGGGGTTGAGTGCTTAGTGCTGCAGTAGATTTAGAACAAGTGCTGGGCTGAAAGGTGCGGGCCTGAGTGCTTTAGGCTGAAATACTGACAAGTTATAAGGGAAAAACTGAAGAGCAGACTTTGTGGGGATGGTTAACCCCAGGTAACCGCCACTGCGCAAAACCACACAAAAGAGGGTTTTTATAGCAGGAAGATAAAAGGGATAGAAATTAGCCCAAAATGGCCAATAAACTACAAATTCTGAGCTGAAAACCACTCCTCCAGAGACATATAGGCTGCTCAAAGCTCCCCACTCTCACTGGTGAACAGAGAAACTTTCTTCTATCAAAGTAAGGTATGGGCCAACACAGAAACTACAATACAGCCCTGGATTCAGCAAACTCTGAAAACTGGACTCTATCAGCTTCAGAAAGGCGGGAAACAATTATAGGATAGCTTATTATTTTTTTTAAGAAATTAAGGCAGTTAAGACAAAATAAACACTTTAAAGCACAGAAAAAAGGCTATTGCACTTGTGTGTAGCCTACAACAGTTAAAACAGTTTAAATACTCAAAAAATGAATTTAAAGTGCAGGCAGTAAGTAAGTACAATTAAACAGTTGCAAACGGCTTTTTAGTATTAAATAAACACTAGAAACCGAGCGTTTAGGTGGAATTAGCAATTTCTAACAAGAAACAAGCTAAAAAAAGTACTTAAATCAAACCAAAATCTCTCTTTTCTCTTTCTACTGCTGTAGGACTCTGCAGATCGCCTGGGCAGGTTCTTGCTGAGCTGATACAAGCGCAAAAAATGAGCAAAAGTGGGTTTTTATAGCAGAAAGATAAAAGGGATAGAAATTAGCCAATAAACTACAAATTCTGAGCTGAAAACCATTCCTCCAGGGACAGATAGGCTGCTCAAAGCTCCCCGCTACCACTGGTGATTGGTATTGTTTATTTTTGTTTTCAACTTTTTGTAAGTTGCATTTCAAAAGCACACATACTTTTAAAGCACACTGTTCATTGAACTTTCATACTCATTTGTTTTTGCCTTCTGATTTCTGACAAACTGCTGCCAGTCCATATGACCAGTAAACCCTACTAATACTACTACTGTGTTCACATCTGTGTACTGTGTGTCCCTGTCCTGCGCTCATCATTATTAAACTTGATAGACCGCTACCTCACTGCCACTCACTTCATCTGAACAACAATGAACTGAACACAATTAAGTGCAGTGAAAAGAAGATGGTCTGTGTAACTTGTGCTAAGCTTTGTACCCTTTGCAAAAGGTCAGCTTGTAACAAATTCTAGCTCAGAATATAATCTTGTTACACTCTCATTTTCACATACAGTACTTATATTAGAAAGCTCTGAACTACAGAGATGCGGGCAATTATGTTTCATGCCTAGCTGCACAAGAAAACAAATTCTAAAATATCCAACCTTCTCTTTGTAATCTTACAGAACGATTTATAAACATTTACAGTCTAGAGCAGTCCAGTATGTTTAGTTTAACAACTTTCATACTGGCTGATTCTAAAATATAATCATAAAAATATCGTACATTCTTAGAAGTGCTCTCCAAATACTTACAAAAATGCCACAAGGAAAAATATAGTGCTTTCACAATGACTAAACTGATGCATTTACTAGTTAACAGTACAATAAACTTTTGTAACACAGCATCATAGTCTGTACAGTTTCCAAGGATAAATCAAAGGGCAATAAACATAAAATGAGTGAAGCAAGAACACAGATGAGTTAAGCCATAAAGACGTGTCTTCTCATTTGCTGAAAGAAACAGACCATTTCCATGTCTAAGTTGACAGCACTGCCTGAGCAGGCCGCTGTGCAATTCCACCTGATTTATAGAATACGAGCGTGACAAATGATGACACAAATAAACTTTTACTGAACTAAACTGAGTCTTTATGCAATTTAGCCAAGTAGTGAAATCCTTTATCTGCAAGTTGTAACATGGACTGGAAACGAGTGATTATGGTGTGGTAATAGTAGTCTGGCGATGCAGACACAGTCAAGCTGGAAGGGGATTGAGGCAAAATAGCTACTACACCATGATAAATGTGAACAGCGCTTTGCTGACAGATGATCTAACAGGTGTTCATAACAACTATATAAGAGGATTTATTTATGGCTAGCTGCAGCCGCAGCACTGTGAATGAAATACAGCAGCTGCACACAGCCAAATCAAAGCCCCAGATGGAAGAAATGTACAGAAACCGAAGGAGCAGAACTCATCCTAGAATCTTAATCACCAAATAACGGAAAACACTGCAGAAAATGATGTTTACTGCCAATTAGAGAATGCATACTCAGGTCACATTTAAACAACTTCCACCTGGAAGATGGTCTTCACAGTGCCTGGGCAACCAGCCCTTAAAAAATGTCTGTTAAATGTGACTAAACCATTAAGGTTTTAACATTTTTTTAATCAAGAGATTAAATCCATCTGCTGTCTTTCATTGAATGTCATAAAATTGTGTGCAATAATGTACATTTTTATGCCACATGATCCCTTTACTATGTAACACCATTAGCCTATGTCCTCCCCCCCTCACTCCTCTAGGAGGGAAGGGATCTGACAAATTCTTATTGCAAGCATAGACATGGGGGAGGCATCTCTCTTGAGAAAGAGGATGGCCTTATTAGCCTTTCTTAAAGTAAGACTGCCATCTACCCTTTAAGAATGGCTACAGTCAGGATACAGGCATCATATATGTGGTAGAGGGTGGTTAATATAAAGGGGAAGGGGCAACATAATTGGGTCAGACATGCATGTTAGGCCAGAGCATCATCACACTTTGTAACAGACTTTCTTAAACCCCTCCCCCACTGCTACCATATAAATGGAAGTATGCACTGTAGCAAGGGACTGCTCAGCAGCCTCCCTGGGAGGCTCCTAGCTAAGAGAAGAAACCCCCAACCCTCCCTCCAGGATGGGCCATCTGAAAGCCACTCATTTCCCATCTCTGCAACCCTGCTCATCTATCTCCTGAGCTGGTAATTCAACTCTGGTCATCTGGGTCGCAGTCAGAGCTCTCTCTCTGTCTGTACCATGGAGCTGAGCTGTAATGTACATTTTTATCATCATCTCAAATGCAACTAGTGTAATTCATAAAGCAGTATAAGAACCCAGTAAAAAACACAGGGCATACTCATGCATGTGGGCAATGTAGTGGTGTAGCAGTTAGCACTGCCACATCTAAACTGGCTGCACATACATATACCACATCCATCCTGTGAAACTCTGATGTCATGCTAATGACTGGTTCTCTGTCTCATCTCCAGTGTTTGCTAAAATAAGCTCAACCCTTGCAAGACCCTGAATAGGATAAAGTTGTTATCAGAGAATGAATGAGAAGTAAATTGAATTTGACATAGGGAAAGAAGACTGAAGGTGACACACATATTAAATATCATCAGGATAATGTTAGCACTATTATAAAAAGAAATGGGGGACACATGAAGACTGGCACAGCTCAACTGGCTAATGCATCCAACTCTGGAGGTGGTCCTGAGTTTTAATCCTGTGTCAGGACTGAGCCTCTAGCTTAACTAATGGCAACAGGGTGAAGCACTCAGGAAAAGCAGTGCATACTGATGGGTAATGCCCCCCAAACATAGTCACTGCAGAAGTACAGATGCATACTGTTGAGGTATATTTTGGTAAGCAATGCCATCACACATCTAGCCACTTGACAACAAATCTATTAACTGTACATATTACTTTAGGAAACATTATGAAAAGTGATATTAAAGTGCTGATTTTTCATCTAGGAATGAGAAACATGAAAAGCACTTAATGTGCGTTATATAAAGATTACTCCATAAATTTAAAACCCAAATGTAAATTGCAATTTCCTGCTTATGCAATGACTCCAGTGGGTCACAATATTAAAGCTTAAGGTGCTAATCATGTGCTTATCCTACATAACATAAGCAGAGATTCTGGATAGCTTTGTTTGTGCCATGCCCTGCTGTTCTAGATATCATCTCAACAAGGTTAAAAGCAGGCATAGAAAGCAGAGCTGGATCCAGGCACTAGGTGACCTAGGCAGCCACCTAGGACCCACTGGCTGTGAGGGGGACCACTGGCCAGGGGTTGCCACAACTGTTAGTTTTTAATAAAAAACTTAAATTTCTTTTTTAAGAGCATTAATTCTTCTTTAAGAGAACAAAATCCCTTTGACTTTTGTGTCTGTATGGCCTTTACCACCTGCTGTTACTTCTTTTCCACGTCTTGTGTGCGGAATTTAAACATAGCAAACATCTGCTACCTTGGGGGATTATTGCACACATGTGTGAATCTCTCACTGCCACCATCTCAGAATTAAGATATGACTAAAGTGTGCATGTTTCTGTGCATATGTAAAATGCCCTATTTAGGGATTGGCAGGTTAGTAAGTTGATTTCTTCAGGCTCAAACCCTCTATCTTAGTTACAGGAGCCAAGAACCTGAATCCTCTACACCAACTACCAAAGCACTCAAAGTGCATTTTCAAAGGACTGCGTTTCGGTGTATTTTCATGGCATTGTGAGCTTCAATGCATTTTTAAGGAATTGTGAGCTTCAAGGGAAGAGAAGTTTGTTGCTGTTCATTCTGTTTTCACTGTGCAACTGTTTGTGCTATAAAATTTGAAAGCAGTGTTAGCACAACAGGTAGCATACTTGCTTTTGATGCAGAAGGCTGTGAGTTCTACTTCCACACCTTTAACTGGATTACTGATACTGTGTTGTTCTTTGGGGGGGTGCAGTTCTGAGTGCGTCCTCCTTTGGATGAAATGCCCAGTAACTATGAATTTATTGTTGATTTGCCATATACTCCTTACTGCAATATTACCAACTCCATTTTTAATGTAACCTAGGCAATGTATTCTTCAAAGGCAGCAGGCACTGAATTTGTAGATGAAACACTGAAATATAAAGTTGTTTGTTAGCAGCAACCTACATTATTTACAGATCTAGTTATAGATAATGTGGAATTATTCCGATGACTTTTACTTCTGCAGAGATTGTGCATATTGACTGATATTTAAAAAAAATATTTTGCTCAGCAGATAACCTCCCAAACCCATAACTCAAAAAAATTCTGGAAATCTATTTCAGCTCTCCTTACTCCTGGTACAACACAAAATCCATCACCATCCTCTGACCTAGAATCACCTCAAATAACTAACATGTTTAACTCCCACTTCATTGAAAGTATACAAAAACTTGCAAACTTTTCCACACCTAATGATAACTCCAAGCATATTGTAAACTTAAGCCAAACAATGAAGTAAAAAAGCAAAGTGGAGACTCAGCATAGCACATAAAAATGGTTGTTCAGTTACCTAACCAATGGACAAAAACGTGTCAGGTGGCAAACTAGTTTATCTGTATACTAGGGTAATTGTACCCGTGTCCGACAGGGATCCATTCTTGGATCCCTGCTCTTTAATATTTTCATTCAACCTTCATTCTGCCTCCCTCCAAAGTACACTCATCCAATATGCTGAAGATTGCATTATGATCTCTACTTCCAATAACACTAACAACTTAATCACTCGGGAAGCATTCACCTCTACTGAAACCTGGTTAAATAACACTCAACTGCTATTAAACCCTAATAAAATTAAGCTCCTACTGTTCTCTCCAAAGCCATTCACATATAACTTCAACATTTTCTCACAAAATAAAACCCAAATTGAAATAGTAACCCAGGCTAAACTACTGGGTATAATTATTGACAATAAACAAACCTTTGAAAAACATATACTAAATTCAATTAAAAAAAATCACACTTGGCAAACTCTACAGTGACAAACAGTTCATGGATATGTCGACCAAAACAACAATAACAAATGCACTTCTACTTCCTTCCCTCCTCTACAGGGCCCCTATACTCACTAATCTCATATATCCCTAAAGAATAAACTCCAAGCTTGCTATCATAAAATTGCCAGATTTCTGACTGGTTTGCCCAACCGTGCTCACCACTATTATGCCCTCAACAAGCTAAACTGGCTAGAATTACCCCACTATCTGAATTATGTTCAACTATCCTTCACTTACAAGCTAATCTATTAATCTGACAACTGCCCCTCCTTAAAGTCTGTCTTACAGCCTTATATCCCACCAAGAAATCTCCACTCCACCAACAAATTACTACTAAAATTACACAGACCTATTAAAAGAGCCAGGCACAGCCTCAACTCCTATGCCACAGTTAAACTTTGGAACGCCCTACCTCACGATATCTCTGCTATTCAATCACTTAAATCCTTCAAACTCAATCTAAAAAAAAATATTAACTACCTAAACTCTCATATTTGCCCGTGCTCCTGAATAATCTATAAGGTTTAATATGTCTTCATCTAACTGCCCCTCTCCACACACATCGTTTTAACTATCATCTGCATCCATTCTCTACCCTATCTTTCTGTTACTCCTAACATAACTATATACTATCACTCTGCAATTATTGTATAATCCATCTTTCCATAACTTCAACCTAAGCTTCTCCTTATCCTTCATCACATCCCCCTTTCAAACGCAACCCTAACTAATACAGTACAATGTAATACATGCGGATTTAAAAATACTGTACAATGTATCACAAGCTGAAGTTTACTTGCATGTTAAAACTCTTGTTAATTTAGAGATGTAAATTTTATTGGCTGAGCAATACTCTTAAAAAAAATATATATATATAAATTTATTTATGT
Organism: Protopterus annectens; assembly: GCF_019279795.1. NCBI lineage: Eukaryota > Metazoa > Chordata > Ceratodontiformes > Protopteridae > Protopterus > Protopterus annectens. The sequence continues at coordinate 14,632,638 of NC_056730.1, forward strand.
ATTCTCTGTATCATTCTTGGACACATAGGACAATGTATTTTTAACCCATTATTTTACTTGTAGTATTGGAGGCTTTCTCCCCAGGCCTTCACTAAAAATGGGTTCCTGAACTCAGTCGGGCTTTCCCCAGTCACCAAATGTCAAAAATAAATAAATTAAATAAATAAATAAATGTTCTGAAGAGGGCAGTTTTGTCATTATGGCTTTTCTTGTTTCATTACTTACTGGAAAAATGTGTAAAACTACAGATTTAAACACACTCTAAGAGGTGGTGCTGGATTATGCAAGGAATATAATTTAATACAACCAGGAAGGAGAATCAAAGAACACATGCATGTCTGCCTGGTCCTAAAACTGTGTGCAAGGGGCCTATGGTTTGAAAATAGCTCAAAGGTAAACTTTATCTGCCACTGACCAGTTGTATTTTCTTTGAATGTTGGTTTCAATGCCGTTTCAGTTACTGAGTTTCAAGGGCAGAGAAGTTGACTGTTAATGCTAAATCTGTTTTCATTGCATGACGTATGGTTTTGTTTAGCAAATGTCTGTCAGTATTTGTGCTATAAAACTTGAAAAAAAAAGATTTAAATTAAATCCAGATATCTGTAATCATTCTAGAAGTAAAGAAAAAATAGTATGAGTACTGACAGGTTTGAACAGTGTTTATGGTAACTGAGGAGTAACCCATACTACCTATCTCGATGTGCTAGAGTAATTCACCATTCAACCCAATATGATATTCATGGGGGATCTCAACTACCCCTCTTTAGATTGGGAATCCTACACTACTTATAAAGCACAATCCCAGTGATCCATAACCTGTGTTAATACCAACATCCTGGAATAATTTGTCCATTCTCCTACCAGGGGTGCAAACATCCTTGACCTTGTTCTCACAAACATGGGGGGGGATGTTCCGCACTCAATGTAATATCTTCGGTCCTTAGATCTAATCATAAAGCAGCATTACTTGAAATAAAAAATCTGGGGATGCAGAGAAACCAAAAAACTCTAGGAACTATTCCAAGGCTAACCTCACTCTACTAGGCAACACCTTGGCTAGATTTCAATTACCTCCACGCCCAGTAAACACCAAAGAATATACTAAGCTATTTACAAAATCTCTGTACAGACATATTGACAGCTGCATAGAGCGAGCTGTGTGCCCACTCATATTAAGAATAAGACAAACTCAAAAGACAAGCCACCCTGGTGGAATCACATCAATTGGTTATACAACAAAAGAAAAAAATCTTGGCCAAGCGTAGGAGGAACAAAGCCATACACACTAAAAGCCCCCTAACCAATCTAAACAGGCAGCTAAAAGGGTTAATTAATACTTCAAAGGATAAATTTGAAGAAAAAAATAGCTTTTCAGGCAAAGGCCGCAAAGTTTTCTACAGCTATGTCCATAACCTCAGAGGAAATACAGAACAGTGCACAGAACTTATTGTAAATGGTATCACCAATACTGGGCACATTGTGGGTGCTGCGAAGAGCACTTCTGGCTAACATCAAAGATTAAAACAATACTAATTTCATGAACTTTAATCACATTTTGTTAGAATAGGGTCCATTCTTGTCATGGTATTAGAAACCCAAAAGACTTGGAGAAATTAAAAAAGAGAGAAACCAAAGACCATTGCCAACCTTTAGGCTGATGTTCAACTTTCTCCCTCCACTAACCCTGATAGTCCAAAGGAAATACCACATAATACAATCCTCCCAACCTTTACTAGGGAACATCAATGCACGTTTCAAAAGTCAAAAACACTACATCGATGGGGCAAGATCACATTTTAGGATATTTAATAAATAGTATAAAACATGACCTCTCTGGTCCACTTGAATCACTTTTCAACTGAAGCCTTTAGTCAGGTTTAGTCCCCAAGGAATGAAAAATAGCTACAGTCATTCCTATGCACAAAGGAGGTCCATCCATTGATCCAGATAATTACAGGCCCATACATCTTACCAGCTTCTTATGTAAGGCCATAGAAAGAATCATGGACATGATAAATGAGGACATGGGTCCAGCATTTGCAGGTTCAGCTTTGTTAAAGAAAGGTCATGCCTATTAAATCTGATGGACTTTTTTGAGAGGGTCACCAAAGCATTGGATGAAGGTAAGACTGTGCACACAGCTTCCCTCACTCTGGTGAAGGCATTTGGTACAACACCCCAACTTGAGCATTACAGACAAGCTCACTAAGTTAGGCATAAACCCTTTTATTACCCATTGGATAGCCAATCAGCTCACTGATAGGACCCAGGAGGTTAAAATAGGTGAGACCACTTCCACCAAAAGGCCAGTCACTAGCGGAGTCTCCCATGGCTTAGTACTAGACCCACTCCCTTTTGGTATCTATTTCTCTGAAATGGAAGCAAATGTTGAAGGTTTATGGCTGATTAAGTTTACAGATGATTGCAAGCTCGGGGTTACCATCGACTCCCCTGTAGACACTACCATTCTTCAAGACAGTCTATCTCTGACTAACAAATGATGCCAAAGCCATGGTCTTAAACTCAATGCTAAAAAATGCATAACTGTACCCTTTGGGAAGTCAACCATCCCTGCTAATTACCATGTTGATAACACACCCCCAACAGTCAACCTAGTGATTAGGGATCTGGGTATGCACATAGACAATAGCCTTACCTTTGATTACCATATGGCCACAATGGTGAGAAAATCCTTTTACTTATAAGGACATGGCATCTAGGTCCAAAGAAGTCATTATCCCACTGTACTCTGCCTTTATCAGACCAGAGTACAATGCTCCCTTTGGTATGTGCCTGAGCAGGCATTTGCAGCAACTAGAGCGACGTCAAAGCTTCCTTACAAAAATAATACAAGGCATAACAAACCTGCCTTGTGCATAGCACCTTAAAGCCCTTTCCCTCTATTCAGTCTCCTATAGATTGCTGAGGATTGTTCTATGCCTGACTTACAAGGCATCCCCAAAACCTACACTTATGAATCTCCTACATATTCGTAAGTCAAAGAATACCAGAAATACAAGGTTTAGGGACCTGAAATTTGTTTGTGACCTAAACAGAACATGCTGGAGATACAGATATGTGTCCCAGAGACTGCCCCTCCTATGGAACAGGCTTCCCATCCATGTGAACCTGAATTTGTCTATTACCCAGTTTAAGCACAACCTAGACAAGAGGATACGGAACAGAAAATTTACACTGGCCCAGGCACCCATGTCCTTTATGGACAGAGGTAGCTTATAAATGCCTGGCCATCAATGTCCTATTTGGCTACAGGAAATCATTACTCTTTCAGGAAAACTTGGATAGGCTTAGAAACCCCCCCCCCCAAGGTCATGAGCCTAATAACAGTATATGAATCTATAAGTAATGGGACACTCTAATGGCTACGGAGGGCTACTGTGCGTGTAGAGAGACCCCATTTCATTACCCTACCTAGGGCCCCATTTGACCAAGATCCGAGACTGATGGAAAGTGCTACAAAAATGACTACTTCATAATGACTGAAGATATAGCTCACAGTGCCTAAATCCAGGCTGCTGGAGAAGGAATTATATGCATGTGTGAATATTCATCATAACAACATATTATGGGCGGTGCAGTGGTCAGCATTGTCACCTCACAGCAAGAGGTTCTCTGGTTCGATTCTTGGCTGGGGTGCTTTCTGTGTGGAGTTTGCATGTTCTCCCTGCATTCATGGGGGTTTCCTCTGGGTACTCTGGTTTCCTCCCACAATCCAAAGACATGCATCTGGAGCATTTCTCCCCAGGCCTCCACTGAAAATAGGCTCTGTCTTAGTCAGACTTTCCCCAGTCAACAAAATGATAAATAAAAATATTTGCCAGAGGCTTTTGCAGGAGGTAAAGAATACACCAACACTTGTCTCTGCAGTTTGCATTTTTGTCATTCTTCCATAATGAAGGATGTGTTTGCCTTACTCCTTCCCATCACATACAGAATATATGAAGGTATTCAGTTTGTGACCTCCATGAGCTCTTCACCCAATAAGGTGATCAGAACTAAGCAGAAATAAGATACTGCAGAGAAAACTTCCGGGTGAGAACAAAGAATGGGCATCGGTTTCTGTGGCACATGCCTCTGCATTTCATGCGATTTCTGTTTGTACATAAATGTAACAAGTTTCTCTAGAGGGCCTCCTCACCAAGTATAAATTACAAAATTTACTAAGCAGTAAAAGTTAAGAGAAAATAGAATGCATATGAACAATGCTCCTATTAAAGATGCTAGGAAGCCAAAGGCAGACGAAATACAAAAAGCCATTGGACAAACATCCTTTTCCCCACTACAAAACTTATCTTCACAGAACATAAATAGATGTCAAAACTAGTTGCAAAGGGGAAGAGAGCTCTAGACAAGACATCACAAAGAAATGTCATCTAATTGCACTACATTGCATCAGCAGCAAACCACATATGGCTCTGATGTTTATGCGCTGTACAACACACTACCACTTTCTGGGATGTGTGGAGGCTTCATAAAAAGCTGTATCTCCATCATTTACACAGTATGTGAAACAAGGGCCCAAATCAGGAGGACTTGTGGCTCATTTTTAACTGCCATTGGGCTCTGTCCTGCATATCACTTTGCAGCAAAGTAGGACTAGCCGCAAACAGAAAGATGCTCCTGGCAGCTGCACTAGTGACCGGTCAAAAGGAGGCAGGGTGGCAGCTGCACTGGTGACTGGTCAAATGGAGGCAGGGTGGGCAGAAAGAGTGTGTGCATACATATAACCTTAACCACACAAAATCATATGCAAGAGAAAAGGAAGACCAACAACTAGAACTGCTTAAAAGGAGTTCTGTTTAGTTAAACTAAAGTTTTTAAAAGAAAAAAACATACTCGACACAGAGTATCTCCTTTCACACCTGTAAGAATATGGAAAGGGAGTCAGACAAGTACTCAACTCACTTAAGAATGGCACAGCATTTCACCTGAATGTGATATGAGTGTGATCCTATTTTATGCCTTATTCTGACCTTAAACAATGCAACTTCCTCCCCCAGTCTAAGCCATGCAACCAGTGGTCTTTGATGTAGTAACAAATAAATATGGGGAAAAGAAAACGGACATGGATGGAAATTAGAGAGCTGAGATGTGAAAAGATCAAGGATGGAAGGACATGCTGGAGGGTGCAGGTAGCAATATATAGGAACAGATCTATTCCCCCTCTGTGCTTCTTCCGGTTTTTTTTTTTTTTTTTTTGCACTCTTTGCTGCTGTTGTCTCTTGATCATTGTCCCCTTATAGGCCAATAATCCTATTTGTTCCTTATCACTGAGATAAGGGTCAACAAGGATTGGGGGGGGGGTCATTTTGGCAACCAGCAAGTTTGGTTTGAGAGTCTTTTCTTCCTGATCCTAGTGGCATTCACACAGCAAGACATTAAGAGGGGGCATGCAATGGGCTGATGGTATAGTATTGTTCCTCACATCTGCATGGGGTATTCCTTCCAAGCAGCCCTGTTTCTCCTCTTGAGGCTCCCTCCAAGCAGCCCTGCCTCTCCTCTCCTCTCAAGGCATGAAAAGTGACTTCCCTAATTTTCATCAGGGTGACAACACATTCTATGTGCCTTGAATGTGTGCAATCCCTTTCCTCTCCCCAGCATAGACAAGCAGGCCAGACATGCCCCCCCCCACCCACAGGGCTCATCCGGTTTGGGACTGCTAATTGAAATCTGGTTGTCTGGATCATGGTTGGGATTCTAACCTATGTCCCTATGAAGTCAGACCAGAGAAAGATATCTTGAGCCATGGAATGGGCCACCAGAATGGGTGGTGGAGAGTGAATTCACAGTTACATTCAAGAAGGCATAAGAGTGGTGAGGGGAAAGGTCAGGATGAAGAGGTGGTAAAATATTAAATGCAGTTAAAGGCAGACTAGAGCATCTTATTGTTTCCTTCTGCCACTATGCAAACATAATGCAAAAACAGAGGGTCAGAAGAAGGGGAGAAGGGAATCCACTGAAGATGAATCTTCAAAACTAACAGCTTTTGGAGAAAAAGGATCAAATGGGGTCATGCAATGATAAAAGACTAGGTGTATCCTGACCTGTGGCTTCCTGTGAATCTGCCACAGTCCAACTGGCCAAAGGCAGCTTTATTAATGACCCACTCTACAATATGCATAAGTGATGTGTTCCCATCAATGACATCACTCAGAAAATGGTAATGCTCCATCAACATTGTTACCCATGTATGTTTTACCCATTTGTATTGTGGCATGGTCAAGCTAGTAAAACAGTGTTTCAGGGGGAGGGAGTGTGCAGATGGCTGCTAATACAGTAGCAGCACATGGGACCAGTCAGGGAGATTCTGGCCTACAGATGTACTGAAGGTACAGTTGAATGAGAGGCTGCCCTCGAAAATACATGGCACCTCGTAAGATACAATGGGAGGCCAAATACTAAAGATGCACAGTGTGTTTGTGGGGCGCATGTACACTTTAACCAGTCTTGGTATTCAGCAGGTTGCTTTTGGCTCCTTGGGATAGGACATGTCAAGGATGGTTGCCAATTACAATTCTAGATGAACAATAAGACTACAAAAAAATAACAGCTGGAAGTAAATTAGAAAGGGGAGGGGCTAGAAGACATCTAAAGATTAGATATGGAGAAATAAAAGCTGAAGTGAAGGAATGGCCCTTGCAGTTTTCTCCTGTAATGTTGAAGTCATTGCCCTCAATTCATGGACAGGGTGCTATGTAGCAATGACCTCTTTTTTTTCCCTCGCAGAATTGGGAATTCTAGCAATGCGTGGTTGAATCTCAGGAACCCACAACTGCATTAAGTGAAAGATTACTACATCACAGGCAGCAGCTTGCAGGGGATATCTTTATTGTTATATGCTGAGCAGTAAGTAGAAGTCAAGACAAGCTAAGCTAGCACTCACCTCAGAATCTGGAAGAAATTTCAGACAGACAAGCACTAAAGAGGGAAAACACTGCTCTAACAAGAACTGCATAATGGCAATCTGATTACAACGGGAAGAAGGGCTTACTTACAGCAACTGTAACCCAACATGAAACAACATGAGCTATGGATTAACATAAGGCACGGTTCACAATGAAGGATCAGAGGCAATAATTAAAGTGGGAGGGTTCATCTATGATAAATTGTTTTTGAACAAAGTAACAAGGCAGAGGTGTGTCCTCTTTCCCCTTTGTTATTTGCTTTATATTTAGTCACTGTGAAAGAAAATAGGGGACTCTGAAATTCAAGGATAAAACTGGTATGGCAATAAAGAAAAAAATGTCTTTATTTGCAGATATTACTTTGTTCCTGATAAATCCAGAAAAGGATATCTCAGTGTCATGGAACTTTTTAAGACAGTTTGAAGTCTTTTTTTGGATATAAAATTAATGAAGATAAAACAAAAGTTATAGCCGTAAATTATGTACCCACACAAACTGGTTCAATAATACCCATATTTATAGGGACACAATTAACATGAAGTATTTAGGGGGTATGGATTAAAAATACTTCTGTTATGACAGCTAAGGATATGTGGGAAGAAACTAAGGAAAAGATGATACAAAAATTGAGAAAATGGAAGCTTTTGTTTGTGGATACGGATAGTAAGATACAAGCACTGAAACTGTTTTATTACCTTTAGTTTTATTTACAGGCCAGGCATTTTTTCCAGCCAAAGGAGAAGTTGTGGACAATAATTAATAAAGAGTTGAAGGAATTTATATGGGAGGGGGGAGATGGCAAGAATTAAGTGCGATAAGCTTGTTCCAACAGAACAAGGTGGTTTAGGATTACCTGATTTGAAGGGATACTTTAGAGTTACACATTTAAGGCTCTTATACATAATCCACTCAGGGGGTTATAATTCAAATTTGAAGTGTATGATGATGCAGCAGGTGGGGAAGTTCAAGAAATAAGGAAAGAGTGGGATTTTATATGTAGATCCTTAATGAAAATAACCTTACAAAACATTATAATCATAAAGTAGCAGAAAGTATTCTAAGAACTAAGCCAACATGAGAACAGAGAAAGGTGATTGTGACAATAGGGATGACTGCAAGTTGGGGCTACAGAAAAAAGGCAAGAGGGGCTGGGATTTATGGAGAAAACGGACAAAGGAACCAAGGCATCAGCAGCAAATAACTAGAGAGAGAAAAACAACAGAGTGGGATGAGGTTAAGAAGACATTTGGACTGCAGTGTAGAAACTGCATTCCCTACTAGGGATTGATATCAGAGTATAGGCAAAGAGAAAGGGATACGGAAATCCTATGTGAAAGACCTGCTGTAGTAGAGTTTTCAGTTGAATCTAGAACAGAAGCTGCTGTTAAAAAGGGATAATTTAGTACGGCATATAAAATATTGCACCATAACTGTAAGAAATAGAGGAAGTTGGAAAAGATTGGGAAGAGAGACTGGAAAAGCAATTTACAAGGGAACAATGGCAGGACATATGCATGGCTCCCAAGTATGCAGCAAACTCCAGAGGGTTTAAGACTAAGGCTTGGAAGTGTTTGCATAGGTATTTTTATACCCCAGACTTCAGAAAGTTTTTCCTCCAGTAGATAGCAAATTTTGGAGGTGTGATGAGGAAGAAAGAGGTAAGTGGGTAAAGTACAATTGTGTAAAATCTTTCCATAACAATAGATGTCCTTCTCTTCACTACTGCAGTACTCTTCAACTAAAGGATCTCCTGCCAAGGATAGCCCAACGTCTGGCCAGAATACCAAAGTCTTCAACTCTTATTGGCGCCATATGTCAGACATGTTCCCCACACATGGCATAGGGCATAAAGGTGATGTATGGACACAAACACTCAGGAATGAAAACGCCCCAGGAGGAACAAAATACCATCAGGGCAAAATAGGAACATCTGCAACCAGAAGTAAAAATAAAGGGAGAAGGGCCCATCAGCCAGGAGGGTAACTAGAACACAGGACAAGAGTCACGACAGAGGGTAAAGGAACGACGTCTACTGTTATGGTAAGATTTTACACAGTTGTACTATGTCCTTCCATATCACTGTTGCAGCATTCTTCACTTAAAGGAGAATACAATAACTCAAGAGGAAGTCTGGGAGGAGGAAGGCAAAGAACCCTCCACAAACCCATGCAGGACAGTCGTGACAAAGTCTACTCTGGCCCTGGAAACAATATCCAATTGGTAATGTTTAGTGAAAGTATGAAAAGAGGACCAAGTAGCAGCCTCAAGGATAGAACTGGCACCCAGACCCTTGAAAAAGGCACAGGAGGATGCAACTGCTCTAGTGGAATGTGCCTCTACAGATGACAAAAGATATTTGCCATGAAAAGAATAACAAAATGGTCTTAGAAATCCAGGAGTTATAGTTTGCTTAGAAACAGCCAAATCAAAAGTTCTGGGGGTAAAAAGAAACAAAAAGCTGTTCAGATTTGTGAAAAACTTTAGTTTTATCTAAATATCTGAGCTGTCAATGCAGATCCAAGGTGTGAAGAACCTTCTCACTGGCAGACTGCAGAGAAGGAAAAAAGGAAGGAAGATGACTAGACTGACTAAGGGACAACTCATTGACCACCTTGGATATGAAGAAGGGATTTAGTAAGAGAAGAAACCAAAAAAGGAGGAATAGCCATGAGAACCTGAAGTTCAGATACTCTCCTGGGTGAAGTAAAAGCCAAAAGCAGAACAGTCTTCCAATACAATGCTGCAAAGAAGCAGGCTGAAAAAGAGACTGGGTCAAATTCTCAAGTATAAAATTGAGGTCTCAAGAAGGCAGAATAGGTGTCCTGGGAGGCCTAATATGAAGGAAGCCTTTAAGGAAATGCTTGACTTCAAAGCTAGAGGCCAGATGATGATTTAAGGGCAGGCAAGCAGAAACTGCTAACAGGAGAGCTTTCACTAAAAAATACACTAACACAGCATAGAGCAGACTGCACAAATAAGTGAGAACCAAATGAACCTCTGCTGATAGAGGATCCTGATGATGTGAGGCACACCACATATTACTATACTGTGGACATGTATAATCTCCTACTAGTGGGTTTCCTGGCCTACTGCAGAACCCAAAGCATGCACTCAGAAAAGAGGTGTCTAAAAGGGATCAAAACCCTATTACTCACAGTGTCAGCTGAAGAGTGGATAAGTGAGGATGGATAAGAGACCCCTTGTCTTGTACAAGAAGATCCACCCACAGAGGTAACTTGTGGTAACTGCCTTGGACAAGTGAGAAACAAGGGGGAAGCAGTGCTACCTGGGCCAAAAGGGAATCACTAGCATGATTTTGGGAGTCCTACCTGATCTTGTGCAGAATTCATGGTAACAGTGAAAGAGGGAGAAAGGCATACAGAAATATCCCTTCCAAGGAAAAGACAGTGCGTCCACTTTCCAAGCTAGAGGACTTGGGACTCTGGAACAGAGGAAGTTGCCTTTTCAGAGTGAGGCAAAGAATACCTCACGCGACTAGCTTAGGAGAAGCGTCAGCAGCTTTGGACCTAGGTGGCCTGTCTCTATCTTTATCTTTGCGTTTTTTCGGAAAGTCGGTAGTCAGGTGGCGTACCAAAGACATATCTGGATAATTGAACTGAGTACCAAAATATTTAGAAGCGAAAATGTACCGACGACTAATAGTTCATGGTTTAAATAAGGCACAAAACTGACAGCGAGGTACGTCGTGGTCAGGGCCTAGGCAAGGAATACAGTAAGAATGAAAATCTTTATAAGGTATTTGCTTTCCACAAGAAATACAATTATTGACTTTTACTGACATCGGAAAAGCAAGAAAAAGTTTCCCCAATGGGGTACTTAGCTTTAATTGAAGACTTCGGTTCTGAAACTTGAAAAAAAAAATATCAGGAGTTGGCCGACCTGCACTTGCGAACTGCTTCTGCTTCAGGCACCGCACGGCAAGAAAGACTGATGTAAAGGCATCGGCTCCATGCTTTATACCCCTGACTACCTGACGTCACGGAGGACGAGACAGCAACCAACGCAGGACCCAAGACTTTGATAATCAGGCCGACAGAGGGCTACTGCAAGCAGATAACCCAAATGTGATGACTGCAACAGTGAAACATGAAGAACATCCAAAGGAACCTCTGCTGATAGAGGATCCTGATGATGTGAGGCACACCACATATTACTATACTGTGGACATGTATAATCTCCTGCTAGTGAGTTTCCTGGCCTACTACAGAACCCAAAGCATGCACTCAGAAAAGAGGTGTCTAAAAGGGATCAAAACCCTATTATTCACAGTGTCAGCTGAAGAGTGGATAAGTGAGGATGGATAAGAGACCCCTTGTCTTGTATGAGAAGATACACCCACAGGGGTAACTTGTGGTAATTGCCTTGGACAAGTGAGAAACAAGGTGGAAGCAGTGCTACCTGGGCCAAAAGGGAATCACTAGCACAATTTTGCAAGTCCTACCTGATGTTGTGCAGAATTCATGGTAACAGTGAAAGAGGGAGAAAGGCATACAGAAACATCCCTTCCAAGGAAAAGACAGGACATCCACTTTCCAAGCTAGAGGACTTGGGACTCTGGAATAGAGGAAGTTGACTTTTCAGAGGGAGGCAAAAAAGTCTACCTGAAGAATACCTCACCGATGGACAATGTCCAGAAACACAACTCTGTAAAGCATCCAATCATGAGATTTTGTGTTACACCTGCTCAATCAGACTGCCACTAGATTGTGTTCTGAAGGAATGTAAACTGCCTAAAGAGTCACTTGATACTGGATAACTAGATCACAGACCTGAAGAGATAGTCTGCAAGGTGGACAGAATTTTGTGCCATACCACATCACTGTGGTGTTGTCTGTGAAAAAAAGGGCCCAGGATGAAAAAGGGAATGAAAGGCTTACAGAGCCCTCATCTCCTTTATGTTGATGTGGTCTAACCTATGAACCTTTGGGGGCTCACAGGAGCTTGAAAAGGAAGCCCTGAGTTGAAAGCCAATGAATCCAACACTGAAGCTCCAGGCTGAGACAGGGAAGAAAAAAGGTACCGGGAACTCCAGGGGGGTGGCAATATTGAAGCCACACAGATTTGAGGTACCACTGAAGTTTCCTCATATGCAGTCTAGTGAGAGGTAGCGCGGAAATGGTGGAAACCATGAACCCCAGGACCCTGAGAAAGTCCCTAGCTGTGAAAGTCACCAGAGGAAGGGATAGGAAAAAGGTTATTAGAGACAATCTTGGTGGTAGGTAGGGATGCCAACGTGGGAACATGATCCAGGAAAAGTGTCAGAACTGATTTCTGGAGGATTTTGGTGAACCCCAGACTGTGCAATAGGCAAGTAGTAAACTTGAGATCCTGAACCAGACTGCTAGGGGAAGGAGACTGAATAAGCAGACAGGGAAAAATCTGAATACCTTGAATCCTGCAAAAGCAATGACAGAGGGAGGCATCTGGTGAATACTTTTATGGCAGTACAGAGGCCAAATGGCAAAGTAGAGAACTGAAAATGCAAGGAAGAGACATAGAAAAGTAAACATTTCCTGGAAAAGGGATGGATGGTGATGTGAAGGTATGCTTCACTGAAATCCAGACAGACCAAAAAGGCCTGCAGAAGAAGAGGAGGAAACAATATCTGAAGGGATAAAAGAAATACTGCTAGTGCGCTGTGACCTATTAAACCACCAGCAAAAAAAAAAAAACAGCAGAAACATACATCCACTGAGCACTTCCTTCATCGGTCCTGAAAAGCCCCCTCCCTCCTTTGTGTTAAAAGTTCTTCAACCTAGCAGTCGGACAACCCTTGTTTCTCCTGCCAACCCTTGCTGACTTGGTCTCCTGCCAACCCTTGCTGACTTGGTCTCCTGAGGCAGTGTAGCAATTGCCTCATGAACACTGACAACCCTCTACTAATAACTCACTATAGTACAGAGTGTGAGAGATGCATCTACACCAAGAATCTTGAATCTCTGCTCTCTCACTCTTGAAACAGTAACACTGAAGAGGTTCAAACCCACCCACCACTACTCAGGCACATAGTACCATTGCTACATTTCCAATATACTGATGTAAAGACTGGCCTCTGTTTGGGACCGAGTGCCTTGGTCTGTCTTTCTCAGATGATGCTCCTCCATCCCAGTTGGGAAACGTCCACTGGCAGTGTAGAACACGCAGAGATTCTAGCCAATACTATATGTGTGTTCTGAAAATCTTCATTACTGACACATAGCTTGTTTTCTGATTGATCATTAAACCACCAGAATACATTAAAAAAAAACACATGTAGTCTGGCTAGAGGCATTAATGTGATGGATGCTGCCACAGAGCCTAGAAGGGGAGGAATTGGTCTCACTGGTGGCTTCTGGTGAGATAAGACTTCTTGGGTTTGTTGGCAAATGGACCTAATTCTTGTTTGAGGAGGTTTTGCCTTGTGTCCAAAAGTGCTCCAATAAACTCTACATATTGGACAGGTTATAACTTGGACTTTTCTAGGTTCACTATTATCACCAAGTCTATATACAGATGGAGCAAAGAGTTCCTGGCTTGAACGAGCAGATTCCTGGAAGGGGCGGTGATCATCCAGTCATCCAAATATGGGAATAACCCAAAAGCCTCCAGTTGTAGATGAGTTGTCACTACTGCCATACAGCTGGTAAGCACCTGTGAGGGGCTGTGGTGAGACCAAAGGGCAGAACTCTAAAATGGTAATGACTGGTTCCCAGCCCGAAGTGAGCATACACCCTGGAATGTCTGTCCATTTTCATGTGGTAGTATGTATCTTGAAGATCTATCAAGCATATTCACTCATTCTTCCTCAGCAATAGGAGAATGGACTGAACTGTGATCATCCGGAATTTTGCTCACAAACTTGATCAGGTGAGTTAGGTCCAAAATTGTCCTTGGGTCCCCATTTTTCTTTGGCACTAAAAAGAATCTTGAATAAATTCCGGATCCCCTTTGGTCTGGAAGGACATCTTCGATCATTCAATGTTATAGTAGCTTCATTATTTCTGAAGTAGCTTCCTCCCTTTATGAGGGTGGAACATCAGGTATTCTTTTGGGGCACAAAGAAAGAGTTTGGAAGGGAATGAAAGCCTCTGGTTATGATCCTCTGCACCCATTTGTCTTTAGTGATGGATGTCCGGGTTGCTGGGTGCAGGTTTAAGAACCCCGCCCCCCGTGACTGTCTTCAGAGTGTTACAGTCAACCATTCAGAAGTGCTGGAAAGGCTTCTCCAGGAAATGACCCCTGAAGTCTTGTTTTTTTGGGTTACTGCTGCCCCTTGGACAACATCCATTATAAGAGTTTCCTCCTCTGCTTCAGGGAGCTCTTTCCCCAGAAGTGTCAGATGCAAAGACCTGCGATTTATGAAAAAAGTTCTCCTTCCTACCTACTGGTTTCTGGTGAAGGGCCTTTGAGAGTCACAGAATTTGATCCCTACAACAGACAGGGATTTACCATCCTCACTTCTTGAGGTCATCTCTAAATTTGGGATCAAACAGAGTTGATCCATCATATGGGGAACTGACAAAGGTCATACTGAAATGTTCTGCAAAATCACAAAGCCACATCCAATCATGCTTTCTTGTGAAAATGTCTCTGAAATGTGCTCTACAGGCAGCCAATGTGAAGTTAGACATAAGGCATATAGAGGCACTGGATAGCAACTATAGGGAAGAAAACTGTAAATCAATGGACTTTTCTTTGATCCACAGTCAAGGTCCCTGGGAGAGAACTGGTAATTTCCTTTGTCAGATCCCTCTGTTAATGAGTGATGTGTGCCAAGTAATTAAGCACTCTTACCAACAAAGTAGAGGAGTCACAAATATGCTTCCCAAATCTGTCCAATGCATGTGACTCGCTATTTGGTGGATGGACAGAGGAACTTTCTTTTGCAAGCTCCTCCTTAGGGGCTGCTGCCGCTACCATGGAATCTAGAGTGGGACCCTTGCTCCAAGGGGGAACAACCAAAAACTCAGACTTTTTGGGAATAGGCTAAGCTGTGTCCGGTTTCTTCCATACTTGGGAGGGATCAGGTCTATCATCTCATCAGTGGGAGGAGCCACCCAATAAGTAGATGGACCAGAACTGAAAGCCTCAAGAAAATTTGATTCCAACAGAGAAGGCACCTGGGTGGACCAACACCCTTTCTGTCTAAGAATTTCTCTGAATGATATGTTCTCAAAGAGAGATCTGGGAAAACCTTCTCCCTCACCAAAATCAGTGGTTGGGGATGCCTCATGGGAATCCAAGTGACCACTCTGTCGATTGTTCAGGGAAGGACTCAGACTGATATTCTCTCTTGGGAGGACAGACTCGAGCCTACCAGAAACTGGGTGTCCCAACAGTGCCAGGAGAGCAGGCTGTGGACCCTGAGAAATCCTATGCAGGAGGGTTG
Organism: Protopterus annectens; assembly: GCF_019279795.1. Lineage (NCBI taxonomy): Eukaryota > Metazoa > Chordata > Ceratodontiformes > Protopteridae > Protopterus > Protopterus annectens. Next base: position 14,647,953 of record NC_056730.1, read on the forward strand.
GATCCAGTTCCAAAAAAGGTAAATCTCTAGATTGAGAGAGTATCCTCTCAAAAGCCTTAAACAAGCTCAACACAGGTCCAAGGAGCCTTACCATCAGAGCCAAAATTCCCAAAGGTGGCACAACCTTAGAAGCTCCCAACCCTTTCTGTGTTGGAGGGAAGCCTTCTAGCTTAATTTTTTTTTCTTAGAACTAGGCAGTTTTCTAGTTTCAGCACTCAAATCTGTTTCTTTGTGCTCAGCACTTGTTCAGAACTCATTGTAAGCACTAAATAAGCTACAAATTACTACAGCACTCAACTTTCCTAACTTGTCTAGAGGAAAACAGTTTTTAGTACTTAATAAATAAGCACCTATCCAGGCATATGTAAGGGTCAGCTCCCGGTGTTTTCTCCTGTCTACCTGATGAATCTGGGGATCTTGGGACAATGCAGCAATTGCCTCATGTACACAGACAACCCTCTCCTCCTACCACCCAACACTACAACCTGTGAGAGATGCACTTATACAGCCAAACTGGAAGCAAAGCTCTCTTCACCAAAGACTGGACTGGACTAGACAGTCAAGAGGAGAAGGTAAACACTTGCACCACACCACACTCATCACATAGTCCCTCAAAACCTACACCACCAAAGCACACACACAGAGACACAAAACACACACCTACATTTGCGGAGACTCTCAATAAAAATCTACTCAAGCAACAGGGACCTCCAAAGCAGAATCGCAAGCAACCTCCATCTCCTAACACAACCCAAATGACACATAGCCCACAATCTCAGTGTGCCACTCAACCACAGCCCATAAAACATAACAACGTACCCAACACTCCAGTCATAGGTGACTCTATAGTCAGGCACACTGATGTTCCACTCACCAGGCTAAACAAGGAGAAAGTTACTGTCAGCTGCCTCTCAGGTGCCAGTATCCGCCAGATAACTCACACACTCAAGTCACTCCACAAGTACAAATATGACTCTGTCATTGTCCATGTTGGTGTGAATGACCTGAGACGTACTTCCCCGGACTACATGAAAAGAGACATGGAGGAGCTCTCCGATCTTGTAGCCCAGGCAGGTATGACCCTAGCCCTGAGTAGCATCCTGCCATCACCCAAAATGATACCACAGTACAAGGACAGAATGATTGACTTCAACAATTGGCTAAGCTTCTGGTGTCATTCTAAGGGGATCCAGTATCTGTCTGCCTGGGATGACATGATTGACAAACCATGATGCTTTGCCAGAGATGGTCTGCACCTGTCGCTCTTGGGATTCTGGATACTGGCTAAGGCTTTTTCCACCTCTATAGTGCCTTTTTTAGGCAAGGTTCAAATGACAAATTCACCACCATAACAGGTACACCAAGCAAAATTTGAGGGTATTGCTACTTAATGCTAGAAGTCTAAACCTCAAAATGCACTCACTCGAGTCACTCCTTAAAATGGACAACATTGACATCTGTGCAGTGACAGAGACCTGGTTCAAGGCTCCAGAGAGCAACCCTGCATTACCAGGCTATAATTCATACCACACCTTTCGGCCACCTAACCTGGGCCGAAACACTAAAGCCAGAGGTGTGTCCATATTCATTAAGGATATCCACACCTCCAGCCTAGTTGCTCAGCATAATGCATCCGACATTATCCAAGTGCAAAAACTCTGGGCAAGACCGCAATCCAAATTGTAGCTTGCTACAGATCCCCCACCATGCCCCAGGATTCCCACTCCTCATTTCTTGATACACTGGAAAATATTAGGGTACAACCTAACACCCTAATAATGGGCGATTTCAACTTCCCCACCATTAACTGGGAAAACTGATCATGTACCAACTCTTCTGCTCAACATTTTCTAGAATTCATAAATTCCAATGCCTTGGATGAACTTATCCACACCCCCACCAGGGGCAGCAATAGCCTAGACCTGGTCATTACCAACATGGGCAACTGGTGTTCCACACCAGAGGTCAATAACTCATTGGTCAGATCCGACCACAAGCTAATCACCCTAGACATCCACATCCCCCCCCCCATTAGGGAAACCACCGTAAAAAATTTCGACAAAGCCAACTTCACGCTCAAGACAGAAGTGGCAAACTTCACGACACCCATGCTGATGACCAATAGAGGTACGACTGCTGAATCCTATACAAATGCACTTTATAAGCACTTACACGAGTGCCTGGATCGTGCAATCCCTAAAGGAACCAAGATGCTATCCTCCTAAAAAAGGAAGCCAATCTGGTGGTCCCCTGCCATAAATAAACTCTACAACAGATGAAAGAAACTGTTGCAAAAAAGAGTAAAATCCCATGACTGGAGGAACTCCGTGGTCAGCATCAGTAAGAAGCTGAGAACCCTAATAAAATCCTCCAAAGCTAGTTACGAAAACAAAATCGCCAATGATTCTAAAGACAACCAAGAAGCATTCTATAGATATGCCAAGAATCTCAATGGCAACACTCAGATCTGTTCTGAGTTACAGCACAATGGCACTATATATACAGAAACAACTGATATTGCCAAAATCCTGGCAGATAGGTTCAGTGCTAACTTTACCCCTCTCTCACCCCCTAAAGGGCCCATCTCTATACCGGAAGAATGAAAAGTTCCTGTAATCACAGCTGCACAGGTAAAAAAACACACTCTCCAAAGCCAAGAACACAGCATACATGGGACCTGACAACATCCCAGGCTGCATTCTACATGAACTACAGAATGAACTGGCACCCCACCTAAGTACCATGTTCAATCATAGCCACACCTTAGTCTTTGTGCCCATTCAATGGCACACAGCAACGGTTATCCCACTCCACAAAGGGGGAGCCACCATGGACACCTACAGCCCCATTAGCCTGACGAGCCTGGTCTGCAAATCTATGGACTGTATCATCATGGAACTTATAAACAATGACAGTGGTAATCTCCAAACTCTGGACCCTACCCAGTTCAGCTTTGTAAAAGGCAGATCAGGTCTCCTACACCTGGTAGACTTCTTTGAAGTGGTCACCAAAGCCGTAGATGAAGGTAAGGTGGTTCACATAGCCTATCTAGATCTCGCCAAGGCTTTGGACACCATCCCCCACTCTGGAATTATAGATAAACTCACTAAACTAGGTATAAATCCCTATGTCACAAGATGGGTTGCCAACTGGCTCACTGACAGAACCCACACTGAAAGTAGCAGACTCTAAATCCAACTTCAGACCAGTGACAAGTGGAGTATCACAGGGTTCAATCCTAGGTCCTCTCCTGTTTGATATCTACTTCTAGTACAGGCTAGCTCAGAAGGTCTTTAGCCAACAAAGTTCGCAGATGACTGCAAACTAGGAGCCATAATCAAAACTCCTAATGATATGGACATCCTACAAAAAAGCCTCACTGAGACAGATGCCTGGTGTCAAAGCCATGGCCTTAAGCTCAATGCCAAAAAGTGCATGGTCATCCCTTTTGGTAAAAACTCTGTACCAATGAACTACCACATAGGCGGTAGTCTACTTAACACCAAAAGTGTGATAAGAGACCTTGGGACACAAGTGGACAGTCCTTTGATAATCACATTGCCACAGTAGTCAGGAAATGCTTCTATGTGGCAGACCTCATCACAAAACGTTTCTCATCCAGGAAAAAAGGTCATTGTTCCCCTCTACTCATCACTCATTACACCCATTATAGAGTACAATGCCCCTTTTGGTATGTACATCACAAAACATCTACAAGTGGCAAGGCCGCAGAAATACCTCACAAAGAGGATTGCCGGCCTCAGATGCCCTACACATGCCATCTCAAAAAAATCCAGCTTTACTCTGTCGCATATCGCCTACTCAGAGGTGATCTCTGCCTAACATACAAAGCTATGTCAAACCCAGAGCTGTTGGACATGCTCCACTTAAAGAAATCCCAATCCCTCCGAGCTACATGCTCTGGGGACCTAAACCTTGTCACCACAATAAACAGAAAATGCTGGAGGGATAGACTCCTGTCCCAGAGACTTCCCATATGCTGGAACAAACTACCTATCTATATCAAACAAAGCTCCTCATTAGCACTCAAAGAAAAATCTTGATGATTGGATTGGAGATAGGAAATTCACTCCGGGGATCATTTCTGTGGCTCTGCTTGACAGGAGCACAGGAAAATAATTTTCTTGGGTGGCAAAAGCCAGGGTACTGTTTGGCTAGGCTTATATAGGCCCTAGGGTCAATAGCCTAGTACCTACCTATGAACCTATAAGTTGGGAATCCAAGGCCATCACTGGAGCTAAACTGTCAAGCACAAATATCCCTAGTGGGAAGAAAGGATCCAAAGATCTTGGATCTGATCCTACCCTGTCACAGTTAAATTTGACAGTGCAGTTTAGAGACTCTGACAGCATCTGAGCAGACTTTGTCAGAGAACTCTTCTGAGTAGAGGAAGTATGGAGCCTTGGCTCTGTTGCAGATCTGCCCTGAGCAAGAGTCAGATCCAGGGGCTCTGATCTGAGAGGCTTTATCTGAGAAAGCACCATGAAAGAGAGAGGGGAAATAGTGGTTCTTCTGGCTTAGACAGTAGTCAGATCCAGGAGTACCTCCAACTGGATTTGGGTCTAATGGACACATCTCATCATCCTGTCCCCATCAGCTTTGGTGTGGCTCTGAGAAGACCTAACTGACCTCAGAGAAGTAGATGATTGTGGCCAGGATGGATAATGGAGTCTGTCCTGCAGGATTAGAGACCACAGCCAGGTGAGACAGGATCCAGAGAAAATCAAGTTGGTTACTGATCTGATAACTACTGGATTTGAAGAGACCATTGGCTCCGAAGGTCTAGAGATCTTAGTCAGTGGAGCAAAGGGTGTCTGATCCAGAGATCTCTCTCTTGTTGATTGAGATTTTCCTTGGTCTCTTCCTTTCTTTTTCTCTCTCTCTCTTTTCATCTCCTTTTGCTTTTCCCTGGGTTTGTCAGATGTGTCAGAATATGAAGTTGGAGAAGTGGAAGAAACTGCGGCAGACCTCCCCTATCCTGAAGACAGCTTCTCTCCTGAGGTAGGCTGTAATAGAACCTTTAAAAAAAGTTTGTTTCTTCTTTCTACAATGGCTCATTGCCCAAAAGCCTCTCAGATAGAACAGGCAATATCTAATATGGGAAGGTCTAAGGCAATACATGCATTTCTCATGAGTCTCTGAATCTGGTAGTTTGTGGGAGCAAGCTATGCATTTTTTTGAAACCAGTGGGCTTATCCACCATCCTAACAGCCAAAATAAAGAGGACAAAGAAAAATAAGTTCCCTAGAAAACAGAAATTCTACCCTATTTACTATAATATAAATATATCTGCTTAACCACTACTCTTTTTTTAATTACTTTTTTATGAAATAAATCCTCAAAGGTGCAAGAAGGAAAGTGATAAAGAAGAAGGTATGGAACAGCAAACATATATGATAAGAGAAGAGTTCAAAATTTAAGCCCAAATAAAAGGTACTTATAGACATAACTTTTTTTCTGAATAAACCATTCCTGATCACCAACAGCCTTCAAATGAAATCTGAGGTAGCTTGCTCCTCACAAAGGGATTATGGGTAGGGAAGGAGCCTGAGCACTGCATTCAAAGCTTAGAAGTGGACAAAGCTGGATCAGAGACCCAAATGTTGAGGAATGATCAGAAAAGATATCAAATAACATATTTTAGGATTGTAATGAGTTGGCAGATTTTTTAAATTCTCTAGAGTACTCTTTCAGAAGTACTGGGTGAACAAATGACTGTAACAAAGGAAATGATTCTTTTGAACACACAGGATCTGAACTGCCTACACATAAGGTCTTGTTAAGCTTAATTCTGTTGGGTTCCAGAAAAGCAATTACTAGAAAATGGAAATCAATGTCTAAACCAACTGCATTTTAAGTATTATATATTGTAAAAGAAATAAAATAACTAAAAGTGGGATATTAAAAAGGGAAGGAGCAAATTACATAGAAATAAATTAAATTTGTGGAAATAATACATGCAGAATAATCTTCAGAGGAGTATGAGTGAGCTTTAAGGAAAGCCAGGAATCGACCAATTTATGTAATGCTGGACTGATGATAGTTATAAAGAATGAACACATATGTGATGTACAATGGATGTAAATTGAAAAAAAGTGTTAAACAATTTGTTTTCTGTTAATGTAGGTTTTGCCCATGTCTTAATTGATAATTTAATAAAGGTGTTAAAAAAACATAAGTCAAGATTTAACCTCAGCTACAGCAGAAAATTAATGGGGCTCAAAGTGAGAAGGCAAAATGAGAGAGACAGATGGCACCAGATTATGAACAAGCTGCCACAGCTGACATCACAGGGCAGAAAGTACAGTTGTGTACACTTACCATAAATGTAGATGTTCGACTGTATTCACTGTTGCAGTCCTAACATATGGGGGTTATCCGGCTCCCGGTAGCCCTCAGTCGGCCCGAATACCAGAGTCCTCGGTATATGATGTCAGCTGTAAAACTGATGTCAGAATGTCAGGTATAAAGGGAGGCAGCTCACGCCATTTTCTCAGTTTTTCTTACCTTAACTGTCAGGAGCCCCCAAAAGAAGGCTAACCCAGGAAGGAAACACCCTGGAAACATGCCATCCAAAAAATGAAATATGTAGTCTGTGCCTTAGGAAAAAAGGGGGAATAGAGGGTGGGAAACCAGGACTGCAACAGTGAATACACTTGAGCATTTACATTTATGGTAAGTGCACACAACTGTACTATGTTCTTCGTGTTTCACTGTTGCAGTCCTAACATATGGGTTGATTGTCAAAGCCCAGGAAAAAAACAAAGTGGGGAGGAAGAATCACAGATTAAGGGTTGGTAAGGAGGCCTTGCAAAACTGCAGAGGCAAAACCAGCCCTGGATTTGGAAAACAAAGGAAGATTGTAATGCTTTGTGAAAGTATGGACAGAAGACCAAGTAGCTGCTCCTAGAATGTCCTTAGTAGGCACACCTTTCAAAAAAGCAGCAGAGGTAGAGGCTGCTGTAGTGGAATGGGTCCTAACACCCTGAGGGGGAACCTTCCCATGCTGCAGGTAACAAAAGTGAATACAATGAGCAATCCATTTGAAGATGGCTCGTTTCGAAATAGCTTTACCCTGAGCCCCAGGAGCAAAACTAACCAACAACTGCTCAGACTTCCAAAAGGGTTTAGTCCTGTTTAAGTAAAATCTCAGCTGTCTATGCACATCAAGAGTGTGCAGAATCCTTCCCCTTTATTCTAGGGATTACTGAAAAAGGTAGGCAGGTGAATAGACTGGTTAAGGGTCAGACTGGAAACCACCTTAGGCATAAAGGAGGGATTAGTTCTCAGAGAAACCAGATCTGTATGAAAAATAATGAAAGGTTCTACTGCCATTAAGGCTTGCAGAAGTAATAGCCAAAAGAAATGCAGTCTTCCAGGAGAGAAACTTTAAATCTGCAGAGGCAGCTTGTTCAAAAGGAGGTAGAGTAAGCTTCTCCAGGACAAAATTAAGATCCCAAGCAGGAGTAGGAGCTCTTCTGGGAGATTGCTAGCTCCTCTCAGGAACTGCTTCATCAAGCGGTGAGAAAAAATCGGTTGCTCAAATGAACAAGCAGCAGAAATTGCTGAAGCATGAATCTTGATTGAAGAAAAAGAAAGTCCACCATTAAGCAAGTCTGCTAGATAATAAAGAATGAGGGAAAGAGAAGGATGAGAAGAGTCTTCTCCTTTAGCCTGCATCCAAGAGCAAAATCTCTTCCATTTATCCGCATAGGATTTCCTGGTCCTAGGCCTTCTGGCTTCATGAAGAACTTCAACCACCTGCTGGGAAAGATTTAAAGCATTAGCCAGGCAGGTAAATGCAGAGTTTGAAGATGAGGATGAAGAAACTTCCCCCCTTCCTGAACCAACAGATCTGGTACAAGGGGAAGAAGCCAAGGCTGAGCTTGGGAAAGGTTGCGAAGAAGGGGATACCAATGCTGCCTGGGCCAGTCTGGTGCTATAAGAATAGCCCTTGGTTTTTCATCCCTTATCTTTAGTAGCACTCTGGGAAGAAGAGGCAGAGGGGTGAAGGCATACATTGAGAGTTGTGTCCAAGGGAAGGACAAAGCGCCCACTCGCCAAGCTTTGTTAAACTACCTGGTGCAGAAGGTTGGAAGGAGATGACTGGTGTGACCGGAGAAAAGATCCACTTGTGGAGTGCCCCAATGCTGAATGATGTGCTGGAAGATGATCTTGTTCAGTTGGCACTCGTGAGGATCCAGAACATGTCTGCTCAATTGATCCGCCAAAGTTTAGCCGCCCTGGAAGATACTGGGCTATTAGATGTATGACACACCAACCGTTGAGAAAAAATCTTTATGAAATAGCAAAGCTTTCGGGTTAAGACCCTTCTTCAATACTAATACAATCATGAATGAAACAATTCAATTTAAATAAGAGTCAAGTATCACATGAGCACAGCCAAAATCATGTGACACATAATTACAAAAAAGATACATAAAAAACAACCAATATACAAATGTAAACCAAAATAAAACAATATTACATATAACTATTCCTAAAAATAATTCCAACGCATATATTTAACAGTACAATTTAGTGCGTTACAACTTAACTAAAATAGGTTTCAGAGTTACAGCGGTATTCAAGCCAGGAGGGCAATCAGCAGCTAGCCTTAAGATCCACTCATACTCATTAATTTCTAACAGATTATTGATATCTCCACCTCTAATAGATGCAAGAACCATGTCTATCACCCTAAATTTAAACCTATGATTGGCACCATGAGCCTTAATATGTTTACATAAAGCATTCTTACCATTATTCCTTCTAATTTCAGATTTATGCTCAATGATGCGTTCTTTTAATTTTCGTGTGGTTTTAATAAACAACATTGATGCTACCACAATTAGCTGTTAAATTAAATGTGTAAGTTCTTCCCGTAATTGGATGAACAAAGGAATCATTAGTATTCCCTAAGATATCTGTACATGTACAGTTCATACATCCAAAAGTACCATGACGGGATGTAGTATAAAAATTACGGCCATGGTTAAAATCCTTATAGCATAATTTACTTTTAAAAGTTCTCATATTTCTATATGAGAAATAAGGTTTAATATCCAAAATATTCCTAATCTCTGGTGATGCCATTAGAACAATCCAGTTCTTTTCTATAAACGCTTAACTAAATGAGTTTTAGTATTATATGTAGTAACATATCTGATCTTATCCAATTTTGATTTATCCCTATCCAACTTAGGAACAAGTTCGTTACAAGTTGTAAAAATTGGTCTGAGTGTTGTCTGTCTATCCTTTACGGTGCTAGCTTTTGATCTAATAATAGTCTGGAATCATAACCACTATTTGAAAATTCACTCCAGCTGTATAATAAAGAGTGAATCATCAGTGTTGAGTCTACTGGCTCTAGCAAACTGTGCTTTTACTATTCCTCTAAAAACATGTGGGGCATAAAATGGTATTCTCGGATAGTGATGTGACGTTTTTGGATTTAAAAGTTGTCTTAGAAGATGGGTCACTGCATACCAGCATTCATAAGAAAGAGGTGCATGCTGGTAGATATATACATAGGAACAGTATGCATGCCCCACATGTTTTTAGAGGAATAGTAAAAGCACAGTTTGCTAGAGCCAGTAAACTCAACACTGATGATTCACTCTTTATTATATAGCTGGATGAAATGTTGATTGAATTTTCAAATAGTGGTTATGATTCCAGACTACTATTAGATCTAAAAAATAGCACCATAAAGGATAGACAGACAACACTCAGACCAATTTTTACAACTTGTAATGAACTTGTTCCTAAGTTGAATAAGGATAAATCAAAATTGGATAAGATCAGATATGTTACTACATATAATACTAAAACTCATTTAGTTAAACTTATTATAGAAAAGAACTGGATTGTTCTAATGGCATCAACAGAGATTAGGAATATTTTGGATATTAAACCTTATTTCTCATATAGAAATATGAGAACTTTGAAAAAGTAAATTATGCTATAAGGATTTTAACCATGGCCGTAATTTTTATACTACATCCCGTCATGGTACATTCGGATGTATGAACTGTACATGTACAGATATCTTAGGGAATACTAATGATTCCTTTGTTCATCCAATTACTGGAAGAACTTACACATTTAATTTAACAGCTAATTGTGGTAGCATCCATGTTGTTTATTTAGCTACTTGCACCTTATGTTTTTCCTTTTATGTGGGGAAAACCACACGAAAATTAAAAGAACGCATTATTGAGCATAAATCTGAAATTAGAAGGAATAATGATAAGAATGCTTTATGTAAACATATTAAGGCTCATGGTGCCAATCATAGGTTTAAATTTACAGTGATAGACATGGTTCTTGCATCTATTAGAGGTGGAGATATCAATAATTTGTTGGAAATTAGAGAGTATGAGTGGATCTTAAGGCTAGCGGCTGATCACCCTCCTGGCTTGAATACCGCTGTCGCTATGAAACCTATTTTAGTTAAGCTGCAAGGCACTAAATTGTACTGTTAAATATATGCGTTGGAATTATTTTTAGGAATAGTTATATATAATATTGTTTTATTTTGGTTTACATTTGTATATTGATTGTTTTTATGTATCTTTTTTATAATTATGTGTGTAACATGATTTTGGCTGCGGTCATGTGATACTTGACTCTTATTTAAATTGAATTGTTTCATTCATGATTGTATTAGTATTAAAGAAGGGTCTTAACCCGAAAGCTTTGCTATTGCATAAAGATTTTTTCCTCAGTGGTTGGTGTGTCATTGAATTTTATCGTATTGCAGCAGTCTTTGTCTTCTGGCTATTAGATGTATGCCCATGAAGCTGCTAAGGACCATAGTCTCATGCTGTGTCTGCACAAGGGGTAAGAGTGAGTCCCCCCTGCTTGCTGATGTACCACATGACTGTGGTATTGTCTGTCATGATCAGAAGTGTCCCAGGGTAGAGTAGGTCCTTGAACATCAGCAAGGCCTGCTGCACTGCCATCAATTATTTTAAGTTTATGTGCAGAAGAATCTGCTGAGTGCTCCAAGTCTCCTGTATGCCCCTGCCTTCCAGATGCACTCCCCATGCATAATCTGAAACGTCTGTGGTGAGAGTCTGGCTGGCAGGTGGTGGGCAGAAAGCCAGACCCTTGTTCTGAGAACAGGCTGTCGCCCACCAGAGAAACTCCATTTGTAGACAGGGAATAAGAGGAAGAATCAAGTCTAAGTCCTGTGTGTGTTGACACCAAAGGTTCTTGAGGTACCATTGAAGTTCTCATATGCAGCCTTGCATATGGGATCATCAGAATACATGAAGCCATGAACCCCAGTGCTTGCAGGAATTGCCTTGCAGAGAGCTGGGTCATGCTTGCCAAGTTCTTGAAGTAAGCCGAAAGATCTTGTTTCCCTTGAGGAAGGAATACCATCTGGGTGGCTGTATTCAGACTCGCTCCCAGGAAAACAATCTCCCTTGTAGGAGCCAACTTTGACTTCTTTTCGTTGACATGTAACCCAAAGAGGTGAGAATGTTCTTCAAGAAGTCCAAATCCTTTTTTAGTTGTTCTGGGGAGTTTGCTTGAATGAGACAGTCATCCAGGTAAGGATAAATTTGAATGTTTCTCTGCCTGCAAAATGCAATGACTGGCGCCAGGCACTTCGTGAAAACTCTGGGAGCAGTAGATAAGCCAAAGAAAGGACAGTGCAGAGAATTAGAACTGTTGCTCCCCAGCCCTGAAACGAAGGAACTGCCTGCAACTTTCCCTTATTGGGATGTGCAGATAAGCCTCCTTGAGATCCAAAGTTACCAGCCATGAGTCCTTGTCCAGCATTGGCAGTAACTGTTGAAGAGTGAGCATCCTGAATTTGGGAATCACCAGAAAAGTGTTTAGAATAGACAGATCCAGGATAGGGCACCAGGTGACCCCTTTTTTGGGTACCAGATAAAGTCTTGAATAAAAACCTAGGCCTGCCTGAGCTGCATGTACTGGCTCTATAGCACCCATAGTCAGTAGAGAAGAAATTTGATTTTCTACCTCTGCCCTGAGAGTTCTGGGTATGTCTGGGTACCCTTGTAGAACAGGGAAGGCGTGAAAATAAAACATGTAACCTTGGTTTACTATATTGACCACCCATTTGTCATCTGTGATGGTAGACCATACCTCTGTGAACCTGGCTAACCTTCCCCCTAAAGGAAACCCTGGGCCCACAGAGGTAGGCACAAGAAGGCCGAAGTCATTGAGAATGCTTGCTTTGGGAAGCTGGCTTAGAACTTCCCACTTTAGAAGAAGAATGCCATTGTTCAGCCTTTTGAGGGGCAGAAGCCTGCCCTCTGGAAGATCTGAAAACCATAGGCCTAGAGCGACCCTGCTTGCCAGGATCAGGGAAAGACCAATTATTGGAAGGATAATGCCTACTAAACCAGGGAGGCTGAACCTGAAGGAAATATTTAACAGCTTGCATAGATTTCGCCTTATCCTCCAACTTATTCAGTACCTCCTCAGTCTTGTTACCAAAAAGGTTGTTTTTGTGCAAAGGAACATCCAGCAATTTAGACTTAACAGGTTCAGAAAGAGGCTGCTCCCTAAGCCAAGCATGCCTTCTAATAACAGAACAAGTGCTGCTGCTCTGCAGGAAGCCTCCAAGGTGTCAAAGCCACAATGTAGTGAATGCTTATTAACTAGAGTGGCAGAATTTAGTAAATCTTGTAAGTCTTTGTTCTCCGACATGGAAGGAACATCCCCAAGTTTAGCTTTAATAGTCTCCAAAGTATGCTGCTGATACTTAAGCATGTGAAAAAGACAGTTCACAGATCAAATGACAAGAGTTGCGGAGGTATAGACTTTTTCACCCTACCTGTCCAAGGCCCTGGACTCCTTATCAGAAGGTACAGGGTTTTTAGCAATAGTGGCCTTAACACCCTCTTGGGGCCTTGAGAAATAATCTCAAGATCAGCAGTAGGATTTTTGAAAAGGAATTGATGAGAATTAGGAGCCCTATAATACCTACCAGGTTTTCTGGGGGCAGGAGGAACAGAATTAGGAGTTAAAGAATTTTCCATGAAAACATCATCCACAACTTCCAAAACTGGAGGTATAGCCAGAGGTTTAAGCTGTGGCAAATCCAAAAATTCCCTGATTCTTTTTTTAGACTAAGGAAAATCCCGACTTCCCCATTTAAAGTGCTCACTAAGATTATTCAAAATATCCCCAAAGGAAAAATCTTCTGGAGGGGAGGCAGAAGGGATAGAGTCTTCAGCATCCAAATCCTCAAAACCAAAAAAAGTTGAGAATTCCCTTCTTCACCAGCAGAAATACTGGAAACCTCAGAATCTGAGACAGACAAAACATCATAAGACAATTCCCTAGCCCTCTTGGAAGGGGGAGGTTGGGAGCCCCTAATAAGGGAAAGATCATCACTAACCATCTTTACCAACTGGGACTGAGGCAAAGCAGGGGAGGCCAATACATTCTTGTGAGTAGTTTTGCATCTGGAAGGTTTGTTAGCAATCCGGAGGGACTTGAGAGGCCTAGCAACTGCAGAAGTCTGAATTAAGGTAGTTGGTCTGCTCTAGTCTCGTGTCGAAGAGAAGAGGCATCAGAAGCCGGTGCCTGCATAGCGGTTCCGGACCCATCCGCGGTGGTGACATACAGAGGGTCTGAAGAGGAAATAGCAGCCTGCGGCATGGAGGACTCCATAAAGGTCTCGGCAGAGGCCTATGGCTGAAAATCTGCGGATTACAGGGGCTGCGAAAGCGCCTCACTGACTACCGCTGGGCTGACAACCAATTTCTCCCGTGTGCCATCAGCAGATTTAACCCTAGGCCTGTTGCGGTCCTTGTCCTTGCATTCCCTAGGTACATCTGAAGTCGGGAGACCAGAAGACACCATACCGACGAACTTAGGCTGGACCCCGAAATGCTTATACAGAATCTTGGCTCTATGGCAGGTTGAAGGAAGCACAGAGTTCGCAGGGACGTCGTTGTTCAATGCCCAAACAAGTTATACAATAGGAATGAAAATCATGGTGCGGAATCTGTTTTCCACAGGCAAGACAGTTATTAATGTTATGTGACATTCGTTAAAGCAAGAAAAGAGGGTCCCCAATGGGGTACTTATCTGAGGGCATCTTCAACTTGGTAGTCGGAATGCAAAAAGAAGGTAAACGGCTGACCAACACTAATGCAAATTGCATTTGCTTCGGGCTCTGCGGCAAGAAAGACAGAAAATGGCGTCAGCTGCCTCCCTTTATACCTGACGTTCTGACATTAGTTTTACAGCCGACGTCATATACCGAGGACTCTGGTATTTGGGCCGACTGAGGGCTACCGAGAGCCGGATAACCCCCATATGTTAGGACTGCAAAAGTGAAACACGAAGAAAGTACAGTTTTGTACCTACCATAAATGTAGATGTTCGAGTGTTCACCCTGCTGCAGTCATCACACTTGGGTTATCCTGTCGTCAGGCGGTCCCGCAGTCGGCCGGAATTCCAAAGTCTTGGTCCGGCGTCGGTTGCTGTCAACTCTTCCCTGACGTCAGTGCACCAGGGGTATATACAATGCAACCAACACCATTTTCTTCAGTTTTTCTTGCCCCAGATGTCAGGTGCCCCCAAAAAGGTGGTCAGAATTAGTACCAAATGGAGTGAACACTGCACAAACCCAAAATCCCTTCAGCTATAAGCAAATACATCAGTAAAGCATAGAAGAGATTTAGCCAGTAGATCAGAGGGGATGGAGGGAGGGTAACCTGGACTGCAGCAGGGTGAACACTCGAACATCTACATTTATGGTAGGTACAAAACTGTATTATGTTCATCGTGTTACCCTGCTGCAGTCATCACACTTGGGTTGAATCCCAAAGCTAAGGTAGGGGGGAGGTATCATAGAGGGTTAGTGGAGGCAATATGGCGAAGCCCGCCCTAGACGAGTAAAGAGGTAAGTGATCGTGTTTGGTAAAGGTGTGTACTGAACTCCAAGTTGCAGCTTCTAAAATTTCCTTGGTTGGAACCCCCCTGAGAAAGGCTGTAGAGGTAGCTGTTGCCCTGGTAGAGTGGGATCTAATGGTAACAGGAACTGGTTTCCCATGATGGGTATAGCAGAAACGTATGCAATGACCTATCTATTTAGAAATGGTTTGCTTAGATATAGCCTTCCCTTGAGAAGCTGTAGCATAGGATACAAAGAGCTGGTCAGTTTTTCTGAAAGCCTTAGTTTTGTCCAAGTAGTAACAAAGCTGCCTGTGAATGTCCAAGGAATGCAGGAGTCTCTCACCTTTGTTCTGTGGATTGGGGAAGAAGGTGGGTAAGTGGATAGTTTGATTTAAAGCTACACTGGAAACCACCTTAGGTATAAAGGAAGGATTAGTTCATAGAGAAACTCTGTCTTGATGAAAAATGAGGAAAGGTTCCACTGCCATTAGTGCCTGTAGCTCTGAGACTCTCCTAGCTGAAGTTATTGCTTGGAGCAGGGCAGTCTTCCATGATAGGAACTGAAGATCTGCAGAGAAAGCTGGTTCAAAGGGAGGTAGCGTTAGTTTTTCCAGAACAAAGTTGAGGTCCCATGTTGGTGTAGGAGCTCTCCTGGGTGGTCTAATGTTTTTTGCCCCTCTGAGGCACTGCCTTAGAAGAGGATGTGAAAATAAAGGTGGATCCGTGTTGTAGTGAGCTGAAATAGCTGAAGCATGGATTTTAATTGAGGAAAAGGAGAGTCCTTTGTGCAACATCTCAGCTAAATACTGTAGAATGTGAGGCATGTGAGGCTGAATTGTGTCTTGGCCTTTAGCTTGGTTCCAGGCACAAAACCTTTTCCATTTGTCCGAATAAGCCTTCCTGGTGCTTGGCCTCCTGGCTTCCAGAATAACATCCAGAACTGCTTGTGAAAGAGGAGTTGGTTGGATGTTTAGTTGATTTGCCATGCAGCCAGATTTAAAGTTTTGAGCTGGCTGTGAAGAATCTGTTTGTTTTGTTGTGTGAGCAAATGGGGTATTTGAGGCAATATCCATGGTGGGCTGTGGGCCATATTTTTCAATAGCGGGTACCAGTGCTGGCATGGCCAGTCTGGGGCTATGAGAATCAGTCGTGGTCTCTCCTTTTTGACCTTCAAAAGAACCTTTGTGAGGAGAGGTAATGGAGGGAAGGCATATGCTGTCAGGTTTTTCCAACTGAAAGAGAGAGTGTCCATTTTCCAAGCTTGATGGTGAAATGTCCTTGTACAAAATTTTGTCAGTTGGTAGTTTTGAGGACTGGCAAACAGGACTATGTTTGGAAGGCCCCATTTTTGAGTTATCATTGCAAATATTTGTGGATCTAGTTTCCACTCGTGGGGATCTTTGATGTTTCTGCTGAGGTCGTCTGCCAATGTGTTCTTCTGTCCTGGCAGGAATTGAGCTTGTAACTGGACTTGGTAGGCCAGAGCTGTGTTCCATAAGATCATTGCTTGCCTGCATAGAGGGTAGGAATGTGTACCCCCTTGTTTGTTTATGTACCACATTACTGTGGTGTTGTCCGTCTTTATTGCAAGTTGTCCTGGATGTAATAGATCCTTGAAGGCTGTCAGAGCTTTCTGTACAGCCAGCATCTCTTTTTAATTTATGTGCAGATTTCTTTGATCTGCAGTCCATAGGCCTTGAATGCATTGTCCTGCCATGTGTGCCCCCAGGCGTAGTCTGAAGCATCTGTTGTGATAGTTTGCCTGGCGGGGGGCAAGGTGAAAGGCTGACCCTTGTTGAGGTGACATGCCTGTGACCACCATAGAAATTCCTGTTGTAGGCATGGAATGAGAGATATCATTGTGTCCAAGCTGTGGCTGTGTTGAGACCATACGCTTTTTAGGTACCACTGTAATTTCCTCATATGTAGCTTTGCAAATGGTATTAGTATGCAAGATGCCATGAAGCCCAAAGCCTGCAGAATTTTTCTTGCAGTTAATTGGGTCTTTGTTGCCATTGTCTTGAAATATTGAGTCAGTTGTAATTGCTTGTCTGGCGTAAGATAAGCCTTCTGGGCCGTTGTATTCAAGCTGGCACCCAATATTGTCATTTTTTGTGAAGGTACTAGTTTTGACTTCTTTTCGTTTACTGTGTACCCCAGGCAGTTTAGTAGATGCTTTACAAAGGCCAGATGATGTAAGAGAATGTATTTGCTTTCTGCTTGGATGAGGCAGTCGTCCAGGTATGGATGTATTTGAATTCCTCTTTGTCTACAGTATGCAATTACTGGTGCCAGGCATTTTGTGAAAACTCTGGGCGCTGTAGATAAGCCAAAGGGCAGTGCAGAGAATTGGTAATGGGTTGAACCTGCTCTGCAGGAGGCCTCCAAAGAATCAAACCCACATTGTAAGGTATGTTTGCCCACCTGCTCAGTGGCGTGCAACAGATCCTGTACTTCTTTCAATTCAGATTGTTGAGGGAGAGTGGTTATTCTTTGCTTTAACTAAGAGATTAGAAATTGCTGATACTTAAGCATGTGAAATTGACAATTCAGTGCCCTCATAGCTAGTGTGGCTGAGGTGTAAACCTTTTTCCCCCACCTGTCTAGTGCTCTGGAATCCCTCTCACAAGGTGCTGGGTTTTTAGCCATAGAAGCCTTAGCCCCCTTGGGACCCTGGGAGATAGTCTCTGGGTCAGCTACTGGGCTTTTGTAAAGAAATTTGTGGGAATCAGGTACCCTGTAGTATCTGTCAGGAGGTAGAGAGTCTGGGTTGAAACTGGATTCTAAATAGACATCATCCACAATGTCCAAAACTGGTGGGATGGCAAGTGGTCTGTGTTGGGGGAGTTAAAGAAACTCTCTGAGCCTTTTCTTTGAATCAGAGTAGTCCTGACCTTCCCAGTGAAAATGTTCCCTCATAGTGTGTAAAGTTTCCCCAAAGGAGTAGTCTTCAGGAGGAGAAGCTGAGGGAATAGAGTCCTCAGCATCAGAATCTTCATAAGGAGAGAAGGAATAGTCTTGGTCCTCAGAGGAGTCTGAAGAAATGGACATTTGCTCAGAGGATGCATAATCTTCCTCTTGTCTACGCCGTTTGTCAGGAGGGGGCTGGGAACCCCTGATTAAAGAAATCAAATCTTCAGCCATTTTGAGCATCTGTTTCTTAGGCATAGGGCCTTGAACAGGAGACTGAAGTGCAGTCCTTTTAGATTTAGAAGGAGTCTTCGACTTAGAAAACGTTTTAATGGTGAGAGTAGTCGGTCTGAAAACGCCTTCAGAAACCAATGGCGTTTCTGTAGCACCGACGTCTTTTGAAGCAAAGTCGTTGGAAGGGCCTGAAGTAAAAGGCTGCGTCGGCCTGGTACATTCCGTCAAAATTTCCGTAGCGGTCTCGGGTTCCAGATCTGCAGTAGTCAGGGGCTGCGTCGGAGCCTCACTGAGGACCGGGGAACCGGAGACCGGATCAGCCGAGGCCTTGGAATCTGGCTTAGGCCTTGGCTGTCTGTCCTTATCCCTGCGTTTTTTGTGCACGCCGGTAGTCGGTTGCTCTGACGGCATGGTGTAGTTAAATTTCCTACCGAAGTAGTGTTGTGCAAAATCAAAGCGTCTTTTAATAGTACACTTATTAAACCTAGCACAAAACCGACAAGAAGTGACGTCGTGGTCTGGGCCTAGGCAAGGCATGCAAATAAGAATGAAAATTCTTATGAGGTATTTGCTTCCCACAAGAAATACAATTGTTAACTTTTTCTGACATCGGTCTGAGGCAAGAAAAGTTTCCCCAATGGGATACTTAGCTTTATAGAAGACTTTGGTCTGAAATTCGAATTCGAAAATCTCAGGAGTCGGCCGACCGGCACTTGCTAACTGCTTCTGCTTTGGGCACCGCGCGGCAAGAAAGACTTAAGAAAATGGCGTCGGTTGCATTATATATACCCCTGGCGCACTGACGTCAGGGAAGAGGCGACAGCAACCGACGCTGGACCAAGACTTTGGAATTCCGGCAAACTGCGGGACCGCCTGACGACAGGATAACCCAAGTGTGATGACTGCAGCAGGGTAACACGAACATCATGAGGGATTCTTCTAGATGTACAACAGCATCACCAGAGATGAATGTAAAGGACAATGGCAAAAATGTAACAAATTAATACATAAGGGATGAAGCTAAATCTGCCTGAGGTAATGAATCCTGCCATCAGAACCCAAAGGTTCTTCTGGAGCACTATGAAAGTCTATGTATGAGACCCAACATAGGTGCTTAAACCAGAAACTAACTTAGCAAGGAAGCCCATCTTTTGTCTGCATATTCTGAGAGAGATGAAGAGGTTACAAAGGACTTGAACACTTTCAGAGATGCAAGATTGACGCTTTGCTCTGTCAGGGAGAAATAAACAGCAAAGAGAGAAAAAAATCTATTCTTTTCTCAGACACAAAAGTAGCAAACCGGTATAAATAAATCAGACAGGCTGTTACTTCTCAATATTATTATTTTCAGGATTTAACAGCCAGTCAGTCCCAAAGCTTCAGAGCTCTTTCCACACTTCCAAACTGTTAGGCAGCTTGAGCTGAGCTGACTACAAGACAAGGTTGGATGCCAAACAGCTGAGACACCCTTCTTGCAGAGGTCAAAGCAGTCAGTAAAACAGGACCTCATATCAGCCAGGTTAGCTGGTTCATAGGTAGGTACCAGGCTATCGGCCCTAGGGCCTATACAAGCCTAGCCAAAAAGGTACCCTGGCTTTTGCCACCCAAGAAAATTATTTTCCTGTGCCCCTGTCGAGCAGAGCCACATAGGTGATCCCAGGGGTGAATTTCCTATTTCCCATCCAATCATCAAGATTTTTCTTGAAGAGTGCTAATGAGGAGCTTTGTTTGATATAGATAGACAACTGATCCTGGTAACTATCCCCCATAAGCCTGACTAGCACATCATCATGGAACTCATTAACAAAGACATTGGGAACCTCCAAACACTTGACCCGACCCAGTTCAGCCTTGTTAAGGGCAGATCATGCCTACTAAACCTGGTTGACTTCTTCGAGACAGTCACCAAGGCCATAGATGAGGGAAAGGTGGTTCACACAGCCTACCTTGACCTTGCCAAGGCTTTCAACACCATTCCTCACTCGGATATTACGGGAAAACTCACCAGCCTGAACATAAACCCCTATGTCACGAGATGGGTTGCCAACTGGCTTACAGACAGAACTCACACGATAAGAATAGCGTGCTCCAGGTCAGACTCTAAACCAGTCACAAGTGGTGTCTCACAAGGCTCGGTCCTGGGACCCCTACTGTTCGGCATACACTTCTCAGAAGTACATGCAAACACAGGAGGACTATGGCTAACCAAGTTCACCAATGACTGAAAACTGGGAGCCATAATTGACCCTCCGGCTGACATGGACATCCTCCAAAAGGGCCTTACTGAGATGGACACCTAGTGTCAAAGTCATGGCCTCAAGCTAAATGCCAAAAAATGCATAGTCATCCTATTTGGGAAAAACAAAACACCCACGAATTACGACATAGTTGGCAGCCCCTTAATACAGAAGAGGTAATAAGAGATCTGGGGACCCAGGTAGATATCTCTCATTTGACAATCATATTGCCAAAGTAGACAGGAAATCCTTCTATGTGGCCCATTTAATTACTAAAGGGTTCGCATCTAGAAATAAAGAGGTTATAGTGCCCCTCTACTCGTCACTCATTAGACCCATCATAGAATACAATGCCCCATTTGGGATGTACTTCACAAGACACTTCCAACAGCTGGAAAGACCAAGAAAGTACCTCACCAAGAGGATTACTGGCCTCAAACATATGTCCTATGCAGCCTGACTGAAAAAACTCCAGCTGTACTCAGTGGAATATCGCTTACTCAGAGGTGATCTCTGCCTGACTTACAAAGCCCTGTCCAACTCAGAATTGCTGGACATCCTCCACCTAAAGAAATCCAAGTCACTGCGAGCCACATGCTCTAGTCAGCTAAACCTCGCCACAACAATAAACAGAACATGCTGGAGGGATAGAGTCCTGTCACAGAGACTCCCCATGCTTTGGAACAAAATTCCAAATGATATCAGGCAGAGCCCCCTCACTAACACTCTTCAAGACAAACCTTGATGAGTGGATGGGTAAAAGAAAA
Organism: Protopterus annectens; assembly: GCF_019279795.1. Taxonomy (NCBI): domain Eukaryota; kingdom Metazoa; phylum Chordata; order Ceratodontiformes; family Protopteridae; genus Protopterus; species Protopterus annectens. The sequence continues at coordinate 14,669,014 of NC_056730.1, forward strand.
TTCACCCCTGGGATCACTTCATTGGCTCTGCTTGACAGAGGATCAGTTAATTAATCAATGGGGCGGCGAAAGCCGACACACTCTGGCTAGGCTTATAAATGCCCTCGGGCAGATAGCCTAGTACCTACCTATGAACCTATAGGTAGTTTGTTCCAGAGTATGGGAAGTCTCTGGGACAGGAATCTATCCCTCCAACATGTTCTGTTTATTATGGTGACAACGTTTAGGTCCTTAGAGCGTGTAACAAGGAGGGATTGGGATTTCTTTAAGTGAAGCATGTCCAACAGCTCTGGGTTTGACATAGCTTTGTATGTTAGGCAGAGATCGCCTTTGAGTAGGCGATATGCAACGGAGTAAAGCTGGAGTTTTTTGAGACAGTCTGCGCAGGGCATCTGTTTGAGGCCAGTAATCCTCTTTGTGAGGTATTTCTGTGGCCTCTCCAGTTGTTGTAGATATCTTGTGAGGTACATACCAAAAGGGGCGTTGCACTCTATAATGGGTCTAATGAGTGACAAGTAGAGGGAACAATGACCTCTTTTTTCCTGGATGAGAAACCTTTTGTGATGAGGTGTGCCACATAGAAGGTTTTCCTGACTACTGTGCTGATGTGATTATCAAAGGAGCGACTACTGTCCACCTGTGTCCCAAGCTCTCTTATCACACTTTCAGTGTTAAGTAGACTACAACCTATGTGGTAGTTCATGGGTACAGATCTTTTACCAAAGGGGATGACAATGCACTTTTTGGCATTGAGCTTGAGGCCATGGCTTTGACACCAGGCACTTGTCTCAGTGAGGCCCTTTTGCATCGTTAGGAGTTTGAATTACGGCTCCTAGTTTGCAGTCATCTGCAAACTTTGTTAGCCAAAGACCTTCTGTGTTAGCCTGTACTTCAGAAAAGAAGATACCAAACAGGAGAATACCCAGGACTGAACCCTGTGGTACTCTACTTGTCACTGGTCTGAAGTCGGATTTGGAGTCTGCTACTTTCACAGTGTGGGTTTTGTCACTGAGCCAGTTGGCAACCCATCTTGTGACATAGGGATTTATACCTAGTTTAGTGAGTTTATCTATAATTCCAGAGTGGGGATACTTTCCAACTTTCCATGGCCTTGCAGACCAGGCTCTTTAGGCTAAGGGCAGTAGTTCCCAGGGTCCGTGGTGGCTCCTCTTTGTGAAGTGGGATAACCATTGCTGTGCACCATTCAGTGGGCACAAAGCCTGCGGTGAGGCTATGATTGAACATGATGCTTAGGTGGGGTGCCAGTTCATTCTGTAGTTCATGTAGTTCATTTAGAACGCAGCCTGGGATGTTGTCAGGTCCCATGGATGCTGTGTTCTTGACTGTGGAAAGTGTGGTTTTTACCTGTGCAGCCGTGATTACAGGAAATTTACATTCTTCTGGTACAGTGATGGGCCCTTTAAGGGGGTGAGGTAAAGTTAGCACTGAACCTATCTGCCAGGATGTTTGCAATATCAGTTGGGTCTGTATATTTAGTGCCATTGTGCTGTAACTCAGAGCAGATCTGAGTGTTGCCATTAAGATTCGTGACATAGCTATAGAATGCTATGTGGTTGTCTTTAGAATCAGTGGCGATTTTGTTTTTTCTTACTGAGGCTGTCCAGGGAGTGTTAGCTTCTCTAACACAAAATTAGGATCCCAAGGAGGGGCCACTGGTTAACTTGGTGGCCTCTTAAAACCCCTTTCAAAATTATTTTGACATGAGCCTGCAATAAAAGAGTAGGATTCATGGTCAGACATGCTGAAATGCCATCAAACAGATCAAATGACTAAAAATGGAATTCAAGACCATGAGCAGTGAATTTCAGGGTGAAATAGATAGTGTTTGGTAAGCCAACAGTAAATAGAGAACAGCTGTGGAAGTTGAACTTACTGTACTAGCAGATGCTTGAATGATCACTGCTGCAGTAGACTTAGCTATGAGGATTATATCCTGTCTAGGATAGAATAGTCTACCAGCTTTCAAAATTTTAGGGCACCTTCCACATGCCCAAACTGCCAAGCAGCTCTAGCTGAACTGACTAAAAGACAAGTTTGGGGGCAAAGCCCTTCAAATCTTTCCCGACAGCAGAGAAAGGGAGGCTGAACCCTGAAAGGACAATGTTAGTAGCAACAAAATTTAAATGCTCACACCCTGTCATAAAAAACACATAATAAAACAAGGCAGATGGACAGAGGGAGTGGCCACTACAGCAGTGATCATTTGAACATCTTCTGTTATAGGAAGTTTAAGTTACACAACTGTACAATGTTCCTCATATTGATCAATGCTCAATTAGCTTTAGCTATATGGGTAAGATTATCATAGCTAATTACCTTTGGGGGTGGAAGGAGAAGAGACTGGGATCCCTGGGGAATGTCCTAGCAAAGCTTAATCTGGACCAACAGAAGGAATCAAGCTTATAGTGCTTTGTAAAAGTATATACAGAGGACCAAGTAGTAGCTTCTAGAACACTTCTAGAATCCAACACTTTCCAAAAAGCCAAAGATGAAGCCAACGCTTTGGTAGACAGGGCCTTGATCCTGCCTTGAATAGATTTGTTATGGTAAATACAACAAAAGGTACTAGCCTGAGACAACCATTTGGAAATAGTCTGTTGATACAGATTATCCCTTCTTACTTTGACAAGAAATAAACAATAGATCAGAAGATCTGACAGAAATCTAGTTCTGGCAAGCTAGTATGCAAGTTATCTGTGTACATCCAAGGTATGGAGTATCCTTTATCAATTTTTAGGTTCAGAAAAGAAAACAAGGAGATGGATAGTTTGGCTTAAAGTAAACTTGGAAACCATTTTAGACATAAAAGAAGGATTAGTACTCAAAGAAACCCCGCCCTATGGAAAATGCTCACAGTAAGAGCTTTCAACTCAGAAACCCTTCTTGCAGAGGTCAGAGCAATTAGTAAAACTGTTTTAAATGTTAACAACTTCAAGTCAGCCACACTGATTGTTCAAATGGAGCAGTGTTAGCTTCTTTAACAAAGAATTAAGACCCCAAGGCGAAGCCACTTGTTTACTTGGTGGTCTCTTGTGCAATACCCCTTTCAAGACCATTTTACCATGAGACTGCCTTGAAAGACGAGAATCTATGGGCAAACATGCTAAAATGGCGGATAAATTAACCTTGATAGCTGAATAATAAAGGCCATAGGATAGTAACTCGCATAAATATTGTAAAACCAGAGAACAACTAGCCCTGAATGGGTGTTGTTTTGGTTGTTGGCACTAACTAGAAAATCCTTTTCATTCGCTAACATGTGATTTTCGAGATGCAGGCTTTCTTGCCTCCATTAGTACCTGCTGCAGGTCCATAGTAAACAAGTGCCAAAAAGGAATTAAGGCCTTATCATCCAGGCAGTCAATTGAAAACGTTTGATGTCAAGAGTGCATCAAATACTCCTGTTCTTGTGTAAGTAGATCAAGTTTGTGAGGAAGCTCGTTATTGCCACTGGTCTTTTCAGAAAGATGGGCAAACCACAGCTGCCTATGCAAGAAGGGAGTCACCATAATGATTTAAGGGGATTCCTTCGGAATCGTGAGAAGTACCCTGGATATTATTGGAATGGGTGGAAAAGCATACAGGATCATTCCTGTCCAAAGAAAAGAAAAGGCATCCATTTTCCAGGCCTTCTTGCATGGAGTCCAGGAACAGAAGTTTGCCAGCTGATTATTTAAAGATGAGGCAAAAAAGTCTACTTAAGGAACTCCCCACAGATGGATCAAATGTTGGAAGACCCCTTAATCTAGTTTTCATTTGTGAGGGTCTGCCCTGGTCCTGCTCAGCTTGTCTGCAACGCAGTTATTCTAACAGAAAGTAGGATGTCTGTACAGTAAGATCTCAAGCTAACGTGGCTAGTCTGCAAAGGTGGTATGACTCGGTTCCTCCTTGTTTGTTGATGTATTATGACTATGGTATTGTCTGAAACACTTTGAAGAGGTTTCAGGGGCCAAAGATCGTTCAGAGAGTCGAGTGCTTTGATTCAGTGCAAGCAACTCCTAGACATTTATGTGCTTGCTTCTGTCCTTGGTGTCCCACACCCCTGCACTTTTATCCCTTTCTTCCCAAGCAAAGTCCGAAGCATTTGTTTACTGACTACTTTGGTGCAGGGGAGGGAGGAAGGAGGGGAGATTTGGATTTAAGGACATCTGTTGTCACTACCAAAAGATTTATCTTTTGACAAACCCCAGTATTCGGATTTGAAAAGATAAAGAGTGTTGATACTGAGACCAAAGAGATTTCAGATACCAGTGTATCTTTCTCATGTGGAGTCTTGCCAGGGGTTGTCATGGGAATCATACATGCCATGAGACACAAAATGTTGAGGTATTCTCTTGCAGTGACCAAAGTCTGAGTGGACAATTTAATAAATAGATATAAATAAGGATCGATTTTTTTCCTGTTGAAGATATCCTAGGAACACAATCCTGTGTGAGGGAGTCAAGATGGTACAGTGGATAGTCCAAAGGTTAAGGTAAAGAACTGATAATGTGATCCAGACATACAAAACCATAAGAAACGTCTGAAGTTTGGATGAATAGAGATGTGATGATAAGCAATATGTCTAGTGTCATTGTCACCAGGAAATTTGAAAGAGGAACGAGAGGTAACAGGTTGTGAAGTGGCATTATTTTGAATTAGGGTATTCTCACAAGCACAAGAAACAAAGATCCAGAACCAGTCTCCAAGCATTTTCTTTCTTTGGCATTAGGAATAACAGAGTCTGAAATGGAGGAAGATGAATGACCCCCTGGAAAGGAGGAATTCCCCCCTACTGCCATCTATAACCTTGATGAATGATATTCAGTACCCATTTGTCTGACGCAATCTGTTGTCAAAGAGAAAAATCAACATTAAAATTTTCTGTTACAAAAGGGGAGCCAGGGTGGGGGTGGGTCAAAAGGTCTCTTGAATAGTCATTCAGACATACTGGACTGTCCTTGATTTGGGAAGCTTAGAGACTTCTTTCTGGAGCTCTCTTACCATTCCTTGTTTACCTGGATTCTGTTGAGACTTTTTATTCTGTTTTCTGTCAAAAATGGAAGAGGCGAAAGAAGCCCCTCGGGCAATTTGGAAAAGGAGAGCTGAAAAATCTTAAGAGATTCCCTTGATCAGTATGTCCGTTTCATCACACTTTTTGATCACCTTTACAGCAGAGGATCCAAACACAATCTCTATCCAAGGGAAAATTTAAAATCTCATTTTTATCATCATCTGGAAGGTTCTGAGAATGCAAACAAGCAAACCACCTTAAAACAGTACCATTGGCCAAAGCCCATGAAGAAATATCAGCAGACACAATGTCAACAATGAGCAGTGACAAGTGCAAAGGAAGAAATTAATTTATTTAAAGCAGATTTTTCCTCACAAGAAGAAACAGCAGATAAAACATTCCTCATACTTTCACAATTTGTCAGAAATTAAAGTTACGTACTCACTACAACTAGGCGTCCCTTTTCATTCTTCCTCAATGCATGGGTTACAGATACAATCGTCAGAACTCAATCGGCCGCATTCTAGAGACTTCTGAGCCAACTTTCGAGCTTCTCCCACTACCCATAATGCACCAGTGCTTCCCCAATACCTCAGATCTCATTTGCTACCATCTTGCACAGACGTAGATCCTGTCTCACAGCATTTTATAACAGCTTTGGTAAAGCTCTATTCTTATACAAAATATCAAAGATCTGGAACTCCAGCCCACAACTAACTGTAACCACCACTAATACTAATAATTTTAAATCACTCCTCAAAAACCACCTAACCAACAACTGGTTGTGCTCCTCCTGGGTGACCACACAGTAAGAAGTTGAGATCCCTCATAACATCCTCCAAAGCTAGTTACAAAAATAAAATTGCCAAACATTCCGAAGACAACCACAAGGCATTCTATAGTTATGTTAGGAATCTAAATGGCAATGCTCAGATCTGCTCTGAGCTACAACAGAATGGCATTAAATATACTGATCCCAAGGATAATGCCAATATCCTGGCAGATCGATTTAGTGCCAACTTCACCCCCTCTCACCCCCTAAAGGGCCATCCCAATACCAAAAGATTGCCAAATTCCGGTAATCATGGCCACACGGGTAGAAACCGCACTCTCCAAAGCTAAGAATACAGCATCCATGGGACCATATGACATCCCAGGCTGTGTACTACATAAACTACAAAATGAACTGGCACCTCACCTAAGTGTCATGTTTAATCATAGCCTCACATCAGGCTTCGTGCCCACTGAGTGGCGCACAGCTACAGTTATCCCACTCCACAATGGGGGATCCACCTTGGATCCCGGGAACTACCGTCCTATCAGTTTGATGAGCCTGATCTGCAAGGGCATGGAATGCATTATCATGGAACTTATAAACAAAGACACTGGCAACCTTCAAACACTGGACCCCACCCAGTTTGGGTTCATGAAGGGAAGATTTTGTCTCCTGAACCTGACTGACTTCTTCGAATCACTCTCCAAAGCTGTGGACGAGGGTAAGGCAGTCCACACAGCCTATCTGGACCTCGCCAAGGCCTTTGACACCATCCACCATTCTGGAATCATAGATAAACTTACTAAGCTGGGCATAAATCCCTACGTCACTCGATGGGTTGCCAACTAGCTTACTGACAAAACCCAGACTGTAAAAGTAGCCGACTCCAAATTCATCTCCAGACAAGTGGAGTACCTCAGTGCTCAGTCCTGGGACCACCGCTCTTGTTTGGCATCTACTTCTCTGAAGTACAGGCCAACACTAAGGGACTCTGGCTAACAAAGTTCACAGATGACTGCAAACTGGGAGCCATTACTGAATCCCTAAATGATGTGAATATTCTACAAAAGGGCCTTACAGAAACAAATGCTTGGTGCCAGAGCCATGGGCTCAAGCTTAATGCCAAGAAATGTATAGTTATCCCCTTTGGGAAAAAACACGTACCCATGAATTACCACACAGGTGGCAGTACACTAAACACCGAAAGTGTGATGAGAGACTTAGGGACACAGGTGGACAGTGGTCTCACCTTCAATAACCACAATGCCACAACAGCCAGGAAATCCTTCTATGTGGCACACCTCATCACTAAGGGCTTTTCATCCACAAAATAGGAGGTCATTGTCCCACTGTACTCATCCCTCATTAGACCCATTATACAGTACAACACCCCCATTTGGTATGTACCTCACAAGACATCTGCAACAGCTAGAAAGGCCGCAGAAATACCTAAAAGAATCAGAGGCCTATTGTCTACTCAGAGGTGATCTCTGCTTAACATACAAGGCCATGTCAAACCCTGAGCTGTTGAACATGCTCCAGTTAAAGAAATCCCAATCCCTCAGAGCCACACGCTCCAGGGAACTAAACCTTGTCATCACAATGAACAAAACATGCTAGAGGAATAGGTTCCTAACCCAGAGACTCCCCATACTCTGGGATAGACTGCCCATACATGTCAAGCAGAGCACCTCCTTGGCCCTCTTCAAAAGGAACCTTGACGATTGGATGGGAGATAGGAAATTCACCCCAGGGATCATGTCAGTCGTCCTGTTAGAGAGGGGTCTAGGGGAGTAAATATTATGGGAAGAAATATCCAGGGAATTGTTATGGCTAGGCTTGTATAGGCCTTAGGGCCGACAGCCTAGTACCAACCTATGAACCCTGGATGACCACTCACCTCACCCCACTCATCCAGTACGGCTTCTATTCTTGACAACTAAGAACCATCTTCTAATATCAAAGTACTAATACCCAATACCTAATCTCAAGTTCTTCTGTTCCTTTCATCCTACAGAAAGGCTGACTCACTTACATACTGTCTGATACACTAGTTTTGCCTAAGGGACATAGTGAGTTTGTGATAACAAAACACACACACACTTTTGTATAAAAAAACAAAGTGATTTTCTTAACTAAAAAGAAAAATGCAACATTTAACTTGATAAGATAGGAGGCACAGGATTTTTTAGAACGTTTAATTTGTTGTACTATTTTTTTATCTTTTGAACACTTGTATATATTCAAACTTTCTGTACAAAATTTTTTGCTAGCTATTCTTTGTATAACATGGGGCTTTTCTCCCCGGACCTCTGCTAAAAATGGGACACTGGCTCAGTCCGACACTCCCAGTAAACAAATGAAAAATAAAATAAAATTTAAGCATTTTAAGTAGTAAGTGTACCAGTTTCTATTTCATCCTTATATTTTCATACATATTTAGTTTTTATCTCACTCTAGTTTCCGGTTCTCTTTTGTCAGATTTTTAACTTTTAACAAAATAAATTTTTGCAAGTACCATTGTTGGTACTCCTTTTGTTTTATCTCCTTATTTCCTATCCTTTTTAATGGGGTATTTCTGACTTTGTTGGTAATTTCTTTATATATTTTATAGTTTTAAAAAATCCTTTTTCATCACTTATTAGCTTTTATTTATAATGTCATGGCTAAAAAACCTACAGGTTTCAAGAAATGCACTTCCTGTGGGCAAAAAATCCCAAACTCGGATGCCCACAGGGAGTGTTGTTTACTGTTTAGGAGCAGCAACCTTGGGTACAAGTTGTACCATTTCACAGGATTTAATTCCCGGGTTATTGCTGATAGACATAATAAACTAGTTCTCAAGGGGTTGCTACTTCCTTCATCTTCCTCAGGGGCTCAATCCCCCAGTAAATCTTCAAAGGTTCCTTCAAAGCAAAGGAAAAGATCACCAAAGTCTCCAAAGATGTTGCCCTCAGAGCCACCACAAAAGATACCAAGGTCTTTGGACAAGACTTCATCAGAGCCAAAGGAAAAAATCTTCAGATCCGATAGAAATATATGGGTAAAGGGAGACGCTTGAGAGATGGATGCTGGGTCAGATCTGAGGATTGGATCTGTAACCCATAAGTTGAGGAAGAATGAAAATTACATCAGATCAAACTTTAACATACGAACTTGACAATTCAAAATTCTGAAAACCAAAGTTGCAGAAGTAAACTTTTTTTCCACAACTATTAATTTTCCCATCTTTATCAGAAATTGCAGGATTGGAATAAAGTGCTTAGCAGCACTGGGATCAACTAAGGCTACAGCTGTTGGGTCAGGGTTTGGGAGTAGTGTATAAAAATATAAAAAACTGAGGAAATTGAAATATCCTATCTACCTTTTTAGGGGCAGCTGACTAACAGGAAAATTACACACACAGACAGACCCACAGACAGACAGACACACACACACACACACTTTCTCTCACTCTCTAAACCTGAGAGAGCAGGAGGAATGGGTATAGGTTCTGGAAAATCTTTTTGTAACAACTCATAGTATTTTCTGGGGGACCGAAAAATCTCAGCATTCTCCCACTGAAAACATTGTCACATTCTAGCAATAGTGTCAGAGAAAAAGATATTCCCACAGGCAGAATTAGAAACTGAGCTCTCTAGGTCTGAATCAGATATCTGAGGAAAAATCCTGAATCCATCCCTGTATCTTTTTGTTCAGATTCAGAATCTTGAATCACTTCAGGAAATGAGGAAGCTTGTTTTCTTTTACCGGAAACTATTATACAGGAAGGATCAATAGCCTGAATTAAATCCAGAGTCAGACCCAGTAAACTACTACTTTCTAAAGAAACTTGAGGAGGAGTACATACATGACTGGTTTTCTGTTTCTTTTTGACAGGAAAAATGGGGCCAACCATGTTACTAATGGCAGTCACTGCTTCCCCAGGGATGGGCACAGCATTCTAACACAAGAGGGAAACCTTCCCTATTCCCTCTCCCAGAAGTGACAAAAGTGTATCTTCCTTGCTCACTGAGGGGACCCCAACAGTTGCAGAGGATGTGGCTAATTCTAAGTCCACAGGGGCAGTAAGTGCTACAACAGAGATCTGTGGTAAAAGATGAGTGGTCTGAGACACAACAAATGGTCACAGCAGAATCACCCATCTGCAACTGAGACAAATTGCTAGCCTGCTGTGGTGACAAAAGCTGTTTGCTTAACTTTTTCTTTTTTTGGCTGGAAGAAGGACCGATTGTGGGACTGGTAGTCTGCTCCATGGTCAAGTCGAAAACTGTGCCTCTTTCTTGGAGATGACAAGCAGCAAATGTCGGTAAAAATCCCAGTCTGCTAAAGTTTTTTTTTTTAATGGGAAAAAAAAAACAGTAAAAGCACTTTCAAGCACCGTGCCAGCCCATCAAATAAAAATAAACACAATTTCTCCAGAGAAAATATGTTTTCAGTTAGTTAACATTACTTTTAAACTTTAAAGTACAATACAGTGACAAGACAGTCTGTTAAATCAACACTCCTAGTTTTAAAATGACTTTCCTGAAGAGGAAAGTAATAAAAGATCAATAAATTTAAGAAATTGGAAAGCTGTTTCACCAAAGGAAACTTATTTGCCCAGCACCAGAAAACAAAAGTTGACCATCAATCCTCAAAAGACTCAGAGCAGCATGCTCTTTGGAGACAGCAAAGCTCTGAAGGGCTTTGTGTCCAAATTTATTTTTTAGTCAGCTTAGCTCAAGCTACTTGACAGTTTGGGAGCTTGGAAGGTGCTTGGAAAGTTATCCCCTTTGGGTAAAAACATGTACCCGTGAATTACCACATAGGTGGCAGTACACTAAACACCGAAAGTGTGATAAGAGACTTAGGGACACAGGTGGAGAGTGGTCTCACCTTCAATAACCACATCGCCACAACAGTCAGGAAATCCTTCTATTGTGACACACCTCATCACTAAGGGCTATTCATCCAGAAAAAAGGAGATCATTGTCTCCCTGTACTCATCCCTCATTAGATCCATTATAGAATACAACACCCCGTTTGGTATGTACCTCTCAAGACATCTGCAACAACTTGAAAGGCCGCAGAAATATCTCACTAAAAGAATCACAGGCCTAATGCAGATGCCTTATGCTGACCGTCTAAAAAAACTCCACCTATACTCTGTCATATATCGTCTACTCAGAGGAGATCTCTGTTTAACATACAAGGCCATTTCAAACCCAGAGCTGTTGAACATGCTACACTTAAAGAAATCCCAATCCCTCAGAGACACATGCTCCAGGGATCTAAACCTTGTCATCACAATGAACAAAACATGCTGGAGGGCTAGGTTCCTGATCCAGAGACTCCCCAGACTCTGGAATAGACTTCTCATACATGTCAAGCAGAGTGCCTCTTTGGCCCTCTTGAAAAGGAACCTTGATGATTGGATGGGAGATAGGAAATTCACCCCAGGGATCACGTCAATTGCCATGCTAGACAGGGGTCCAGGGAAGTAAATACTGTGGGAAGAAACAGCCAGGGAATTGTTATGGCTAGGCTTGTATAGGCCCCTAGAGCCGATAGCCTAGTACCAACCTATGAACCCTGAAGCTTTGGAAGCTGGCCAACCATTACATCTTTGGCAGGGTATAACCCATACAGCAAAAGCTACTGCAGCAGTGATTAATATCATGAACACACAGAGTTCAGAATGACATGCCACCTGTTTTCTGGGCAGGAGGAAGGTACTGGACTCTCAGCTGTTTTATGGTCAGATGGGAAGGAACTCTACTCTCATCCATTTTATAGTCAAAAATGGAGGTATACATGTCTAAAGAAGAAAAAATTAAAATTGTAAATTTGAAAAAAAAATGGAGTCTTATACCAAAAGAAATGCTTGGGCCTCACTTCTCTGAGTTTTTTTATTGTTGAAGGATTGGGTCCGGTCGACATTCTCTCTAGAAGCATAAGGTTCAGAATTAAGGTACATCAGTTATAAAACTTCTCCTTTTATTTCTTCTTGAATCTTAAAGGGAAGGAGTAATCACTTCTCACTGCTAAAAAAGTCTCTATCTGCTGTTAACTACATCATGCATGCTCAGACATGACTCTCAGACAAAGACAGAAGAGCTTTAACACCTGCAAGACTAAAGTGTCAGCACACAAAGTATCTCCCATAATAACTTTAGTAAGGGTTTAACCTTTTGGGTAGTATTTTGACAAATGTTCAGCCATCATAATAGCATCGGACTGAAATCTGACATGGAAAGCAGCTTCCTGTGCAGCATTAATTATGGATTTAATCAAGGGCACCGCAGTTTCTTCATATCAGTATAAAAAGTAGAATTTCAGATCAAACCCACGCTTGCAAAGACTACGCATTTTTTTTGTTTGTTTCTGACCATGATACACTCCCCTGCTTCATTCTGACAGCCATCCCCAACAACAGGTATTCACTGGTCATTCCAGTTACACCACTAGACTATATCCCCAATAATTACTGGGGCTGATGCACAGCTTAAGGGCATACTGGAGGGGTGTTGCTGTCTAACCTTTGGTGGGGGGATTTCTCTTTAAGGCTTACTCTGGTTTCCCTGCACTCCCTTCAAGTAACATTGTGAGGGGCAGTTGTGAAACTGAAACATGCAATGTCTCAACCCAGTGCTGCGGATGCTTAGCCATGTTCCCGCCCTATTCCCCATTGAAGAATACAACCTCTTTAGCACTGCTCCCAGCTTCCTCCAGGGATGTCATGGAAAACACCCACACAACCATCCACCCTCACCAAGATGGACTTACCTTCCATCTTTTCTTGCATCGTAGTCAGTCACCCAATCTGCTAATCATACCCAAGTCGACTGGGCTGTAATCCCAAGTTTTTATCCATCTATGCCACTGGAGTGGCAGCATAGTAAAAGAAAAGTAACATGACTGTATCTTACTTTAAGTGCAACAGCTGCTTAATAAAAAGCAGTTGTCGTGACAAGACAACCTAGTAACAAGCATGCATGGATATGAGCTGTGTCCTGCAAGCAGCGCACATGATGCACTATTCTTCTCTGTATTATTTGCAGACATGAGGGGGAAAGACTTACCCATGCCAGAAGACAATGTAGCAATCTGAAAGTTAACTTTCTTTAAATACACTAATGTCTGAAGTGTAGATTTGTTTAATTCTGTCATAAGCATGTGTGTCTCAGTACTAAGCAATTAATATTCAATCACTTCAAGGTCTTCATCATCAACTAATTAACATGCACACATATGTATGCAACTGCTTTCAATGTAAAAGTCCATTATGTACAGACTTCTAGAGGTCTGAAACACTGGAAAACTTGCAGATGTATCAACTATTCATAATGATACTCTCCCCATTAATTCAAAATCTCCCTACAAACACAGAAGCATTTCTGCAATGTACTGGCTTTAATATTTTTATGGAAATTAAGGGATATCACTCTGCACCTTTAACTACCCCAAATGGCAGTTTAGCCTGTGGAGAGAATCTCCTCTATTTTTGTCTAACTGTACTTAAATTCCTTGCAGTCATTGCAAGTGTCACCTTCACAAGTTGTCTGTTCTTCCATTCATTCCATTCTGAAGTGGGCACTTAGACAAGAAAGCATTCACCTGATCTACTTACTGTTGTCACCAGCTGGTACCTGTTAATGGGATGAAGTTATGATAAAAAAGATTAGGGCCACAGTATGGACAAAAGTACAGCAGTTCACATTACTTCCTTTGCAGGCACAAGTCAGTATACAACACATCATATGCATCAGTGAAGTGCCACAGTTTGCTGACATAATGCTTTCTTTTCTGGTCAACTTTCCAACTGGAAGTGAAGGCTTACACTTTAAGACAAGTCAAAAAAAAACAAGCTACAAATAAGCACATCAAAAATTCACAACAAACCGCTCCAATACAATTATGTAAGAATCTATTAAAGATCATTCACATAGGTGGCCTTGTATGAACTGAAACATGTACATTTGCATGTATTATAACTTAGATGGCCATGTATCATCTAAGGTAATTCCACAGTAAATATAAACAATAGTCTGTCAATGTACCTGCCTCGGGTCCCAACAGCCTGCTGGCAGCTTTCCACATATCTGGTCTGAAGACAGACTATTCGTGCTGCTGGGCAGCATCAATTGAACCATGAACCCATCCATAAGACAAGTACATGCAGTGGCTGTATGTGTGGCATGGTTACTACAGCTAGCTGTAATTCACATGGTGACAGTATTTATGCATGTCAGCATGCCGCACTTCCCTATACTGCATTATGAAAACATCAGTGGGAAGAATGACGCTGCCTCGCACTGCCTAGAGTCAATTTCATAAGCACATTTACAAGCAGGCGGCTTGACTTTGTTTTAACTCTGCTTTGTAACAAAACATTTCTGATATGAAATGGGCAAGTCATACTATTAATACTGTCAGTGACTCCACTTTATCCACACACACACACTCGGGCATGCACACACAATAACACACACAGACGTTGGTAGCATCCTGTACAGCTTTCAGTGATTTACTGATCAGGAATATCTTTGTGGTTAAGGGTTGGTGCTTTATTGACAGACTGCCAAGTAGCCAGCCTCTGCAGATCCTGTGTCAGTGGGTAATCATTTCAAAACTTAAGCAGTGAGAAACAGACATAGAAAAATGATCTGATAATGTGCTCATAGCATCACAGTTACAATAGGAGTGCGTGACATGGTGATCTTCTGCCCTGGGCATGCTCTGACAGCTCTTAGTAACAAGTCCAGTAGTAAATCACAGCCCTCTACAGCACAGCATTTTACAGTATCTTCTGTAATAATGTGACACGGATGACTCGTGGTGAAATGCCATCAATACAACATTCTCAACTGTGGTCCATGACTGTAAGCATAATCAAATTGTTTTATTGAATGTAATCATTCTGCATCTGCCAATTACAGTGGGAAAATGAACTGGGCATAACATACCTTCTATTGAAGTTTAAAAAATGAGAATTAAAGTCTAAGAATTTAGACAGATGATTGCAAAATGAATGGTTCAGAAACAGCGGGCAGGGACAAATACAAGTAATAGACTTGCATACAGGATAGATATACACTGGTGGCATTAAGCAGGAGACAAGATTGTCAAGAGTGCATTTTCCCTCACTGCCAGATGGAAGGGCTATTATTATAAATGAAAGGCACTAGGTGCTGGATGCCAAGTCTGTTTTTTTTTCTTCAGTGTGCACCAGATTCAAAAGTCCAGATGCAAGCAGGTTACCCCAGGGACATGACAGGCTTCAGTTCCTGCAGCAAAATAGATCCAATTACCATTTTTTCACTATTTATGACAAGCTGTGCTGCTGAGGCTTCCTTCAGCTCCAAAGTGACAAGTACCAGTGATGTGCTGTGCACAGTTTTAGCTGCAAACCTGGAAAAAAAAGGACACAATTTTCACAATATACACAATATTTTTGAAGGTTATTCACTTTCAAAAGCAATCAACAATGCAGTTTAAAGAACTTTAAGCCACAAGTTACTTTACAGTACTTTCTGGAAACAAGGGACACTTATTTTGCCTGGATATGATGCAATGGGATAAGATAAATTGATATAACACATGGGCAATATTACAAGAGTTAGGCAAAATAATCATGTACAAGCACTAGATTCTGCAAAGTAAAAAAAAATATATATATATATATATATATATATATAGTAAGCAATCACAAGTTAGAAAGGTATCTCCTCTTACAGGCACCTAACAACCTAATACAAACAAATCATGCCGAGGCTCATTATTTGAACTATATGTCATATGAAGTACACAGTACCACTTCAATATCTTTTAGGGCTTAAAAACACCTTATGAAATTTTGTGTAGATGATAAAAAGTGATCTCTTATCAGAAACACTGGTAATACAGTGCCGGACAGACCACAGCATCAGCACAACCTAGCACTTACAACAATATTTTTAAGATTACAAATTAAATTATGGCACAGGCAGAAGGAATGCTGCATACATGTTATCCAAGAGCACACATGTTTTGCTACTTTATGATGCTTAGCTTAGTACACTAACTTTAAGGAACATACTTAAGAGCAATAATCATAGTAACACACTTCAAAGGGTACTAATAGGACAAACAGGCCTTCTCGGCTGGTAAAATTCAAAGATGTAGCTATATGAAGTAGGCCTTTATTCCAAAAAAACAGTTACAATGCCTTAATTCTCATACCATTTCTTTCCTCACCTTTCCTACAATGTCCTAAAAAAATCCAGATTATTTTTACCTATATTATTCTTTTAACTTGCTACCAGTTTACTTTTATTTCACCTGTTAGTAGATGCTACTTTTCTCTCACAGTGAATTTTTTTCTCTTTCCAAGGAGTCTTGGCTCTACACATCTTTCTTTATTATGAATGTTTACATAAAAGGGAAAAAGTGCATTAAAGAATACATAACAGCACTGTAAGATGGATAATACTGTTAAGATGCATCAAAATTGCCTAGAAGTGGGTTATCACATTGTAATGTGCAGCAGTAAAGGTGTCTTATACCTTCATTTTCTAATTCCCATTTCATCCCATTGAGAGTAGCAAGAAAACTAAAGCCTATCCTGGCATTCACTGAGCACAAGGTCGAGCAATCCCAAGTGGAATTGTATCTCTAAAATGGCTCCTCACCCCCCCCCCCATACCTCTCAACCTCTCAGTGCAAGAAATCTGGACAAAGACTAATGAACTGCAGGGACAAGGGCACAAAAATAGGGACATTTTAAATATTACTCTTATAAGCTTAGAAAGTTGATAGAGTAACAGGATTTGTTTTAACATACATTTTCTGAAGGATTTGAAGCCTGAAACTCAAATGCATGTCATGCATTTAGTGACTTCAATCCTCAGATCACCCCAGTAATTTGTCAGAAAAACACAGCTTTTATGAGGAACAGACCAAAAATATGAGCCAAAGTATCTGGACATTCTGTGAAAATCTCTACAGTTGAGAGGTATGCCCTTTTTGTTCCTGCTGTATGCTACTCATCAATCTCCTATTGGTCAATCAGCCCATTTGTTCTCTGTCACTGGGATGAGGGTCGACCAGGAGTGGCCATCTCTCAGCCACCAGGGGTGATTTCAGATTTTCTGTATGATACCTTATCTTCATTGTGCACCTGCAAAGTGCAAAGAAGGGGATGTGTAATGCGCTGCAGCTGTTTCCCCTCACTGCCACAAGGGGGATTTCCACTCAGGAAGCCCTGACAATTACTTTGAAGTAAATTACATGGATTTCTCAGTCAGTACATGCATCCTTCTGCACACCTCAGGAGAGGGGAGCAGGCCACAACCTTCACGCCTCCTGTAATTCATTGCTTGGGCCTGCTGATCAAATCCTGGATGCCTTGATCACTGTCAGAATTCTATCCCTTGAACCATGGAATCAGACCTAAGATTGTCCTTCATTTTTTACTTCTAAACAAATAATTGTATAAATGAATATGTCATTCTATGAAAACTAGCTATTCTGCCAAGTCGTGCTTAATAAAACTGAAGATTAAATATCTGTTAATACTGCCAGCTCACTTCCGAATTACTTTGTTAACCAGGACAGCCTTCTGAAACCAGCAATAACTTTTTGAAGGTGACAGTGAAAGACAGGAATTACAATGAATTGTTCCAGTTTATACAGTACCCAGGGCCAACAGGCTTCAAATTCAGGTCTCCATTTTTCAAAACATAACCAATTACGCAGTGCTGACTTCTATGTTAAGCAGTTGTTCATGAGGTTCAAATCTATCCACATTTCATGTATTCTAAGGTCCTGGGTTTAGTTCTCAGTCAGTCACATACTCGCAACTTTCTTCTTCTTCTACAAAGTGACCGGTAAAATGAAGGAGATGCAAATGCATTTTGATCTGTTACTATAAATGACCCCCATACTAAGGATCTCATCTTAAAAGACAAAAAAGTCTGAATATTGCAGAACATACTAAACTGTTCAATTATATGCAAAAAAGTTGTTCCGCAGTGTGAATTTAAAAAATGTCATTTAAAAAGATATTACTTTTTCTAAAAAAGACAGAGAAGATTTTGTGGGGTGAGGCAACGAGTGGTAAAAGAAGGCTCTTACATATTTATAACGGCCACATTTTCATTTAATCTTTTTACTCGGATGAATATTCTAATCTGCAGAAAAATTTCCTGTCATCGCTCAAACAGAACAAGAAAGGTCTAACTGGCTGTCATCAGTGCATGTGCTTGCTACACTAACACTATGATTCAGGCATTCTTTAACCAGAAAGGATGTTACCAATGAAGAATGGAGATTAACAATTTGATAGCAGCAAGAAACTGCTCTGCTCAGAGGTAGCTGCAGGACATGCTGACACAGTAAGCTTAACGGCTGCAAATTTCTTTTCTTTTCTTTTACTTTAAAGTTTGTTATCCAGAGTAATGGAGGACTCCAAAAGGAGCCATTTTAA
Organism: Protopterus annectens; assembly: GCF_019279795.1. NCBI lineage: Eukaryota > Metazoa > Chordata > Ceratodontiformes > Protopteridae > Protopterus > Protopterus annectens. The sequence continues at coordinate 14,687,251 of NC_056730.1, forward strand.
CCCATGCTCAGGCAAAATACAGCTGACTATCAAAGCAATGTCTTTTGGCTTCTTCCATTAGGGGTCACCACAATGGATCACTGGTCCGCAGATTGATTGGCAGTGGAGTTTTTATGGTGTCAGTTTCACCCTGGTGCCCAACCTTCACAAAAGGCACACACACACACACACACACACACACACACACACACACACACACACGCACGCATGGACCTACCTGCATGTCTTTAAAACTCGACCTCAGGGAGGATATGCAGACTCTACACAGAAAGCGCTCCACCCGAGAATCGAACTGGAGAACCTCTTTGCTGTGTGGTAACAATGCTAACCATGGCACCACAGCGGCCAACATTTATTTATTTATATTTATTTATATATATTTATTTATATATATATGTATGGGTCTACTATCGGAGATCGAAATGACAGTATTTTGAAATACAGTAGTAATGTTCACTAACGCAAAAGTGCACTTCACAGAAAGTACACTTTTGCGAACACCAGTAGAACGAACGGGCAATGTCCTCCACTGTGGTGCGGTAGTCACGGACCTTAGGGTTAGGGCTTGGGTTAAGGATAGTGGATAGCCCTACTAGGTATCCACTATCCTTAACCCAAGCCCTAACCCTGAGGTCCATAACCATTCGCTCAAGTGGTGTTCGTGAAAGTGCACTTTCGGTGAAGTGCACTTTCACGTTAGTAGGCATCTACTACTGGATTTAGAATTATATATATGTATATATCTCAATATCCTCCTGCTGCTCCCATTAGGGGTCACCACAGCAGATCACCGGTCTGCAGACTGATTGGCAGTGGAGTTTTTATGGTGCAGAGTTGCCAGCCCAGTGCCCAACCTTCACAGAAGGTGTGCAAGCGCACACACACACAAAACCTATCTGCATGCCTTTAAAACTCACTTGACTGTAGGGGCGACATGCAGACTCTGCCAAGAAGGTGCTCCAGCCAAGAATCGAACTAGAGAACCTCAGCTGACTACAAGTAACAAATAATTATAGAGGTAGCAATATTTATAATGTAAATCTGTGCAATGTATAAATTGGTACAGAGATTGACAATTAACAGCAAGATAGGAACAATAAGCTGCATACATACAAATAGCTCCATGGAGAGGAAAATTATGTACCATCAGAAATACATATTAAGTGGTAGAGCAATGACAGAGGATTATGATCAAATTGCAGATCATAACCAAACTATTAGTGTGTTCCAGAAATGGATTCAAGGAATTCATCTCAAGAGTGAGGCCTGACAGGTGAATTTCTTGAAACTGAATGCATTTCAAAAACACATTAACAGATAGTTATGCTTTGTAGTACATGGAGCGTTAGCTGTCCTGATGAACTACAACTTACAGAAAAAACATGGAAGAAGCACTAAACGTGTGAAGGCTTTGAAAGCTGTAACACACTTAGCACTGCTACACAGACACTGAGCAGAAACTATGACCCTCTGATCAAGGAACAACTTTAAAATATGACAGACACTTCACTATGCCACATCCACTGTGAAATGTATTACAGCTTTCAAAGCTATGAAGATGCCTGCAGATGCTGTTTTGTGGGACTACTGCATATGCTGCAGTTGATCACATTACCCTTCAAAGGTGAATAACAAAAGTTGTTAATGCACCTCTCTGATGACAAATACATAAAAAGTTTATATTTTTGCTGTTTTTTTTGTTTTTTTTACTATAAACAGTGTGTTCTCTCTTCCCCCACACCTATAGTCTGGAAATGAAATTTATCAGCTCAAGGCTTTGGCAAATATGTCACACACAAAATAGAAAGTTACGTCTTACCATAACTTGGCATTTGTGTTGTCCATTTTCATTCCTCCTCACGATTGGGTCTCGGATCCAATCTTTGGATCCAGCTCGGCCACATCTTCCAGACTTGAATCTGACTTTCAAGCTCCTACCTCTTACCCACAATGCACTACACCCAACCAAGCACCTCAGATCAAGTTTGCTGATCCATCATCCAATCAAGAAACCAGAACAGAAAAGAATGAAAGGCAACTGAGGCTGAGACAAGGACCTGAGTGCCCAATCTTCCACAGATCCTCTAGAAGAAAAAGGCAGGAGATTGTCTGTGTGGGAAAACTGAGTAGGACTGAAGATGGACAACATGGATACCAAGTTATGGTAAGACAATTTTCTAATCTGATGTTGTCCTCTTCATTCCTCCTCACGTTAGGGTCAGAGTCCCTAGCTATGTGATTCCTGGGTGGCCTTTATGGAAGGATGTGCCTGAGCACCAGCGAGCCAAAGGAAGCCCTGCTCCTAGACACGATATCCAATTTGTAGTGCACGACAAAAGGGCGATTGTTTGACCAGGTGGCTACAGCACAAATATCATCAATGGGAATTCTGGAAGAGAAGGCAGAAGTAGTAGCCATAAATCTAGTTGAATGCGCTCTTGGAGGTTGAGGCAGTTCCAAGCCCCTCTGGGAATAAATGAAAGTGATACAGTCAGTGATCCATTTAGCCAATGTGATTATAGATACAGCTTGAACTAGCTTGTTAGTACAGAAAGCTATAAACAATTGGTCCGACTTCCTATGGTGCCTTAATCTGTGCAGGTAAAAACGTAGTTGTCTATGAACATCAAGGAGATGAAGAGTGTACTCTCCTCTGTTGGCAAAATTTGGAAAAAATATTGGTAACTGAATGGATTGGTTATTATTTTCCATGACTACTTTAGACATAAAGAGGGATCTGTACATAGAGAAACCCTGTCCTTGTTAAAAATTATGTATGGAGGCATGGAAGATGATTCTTGCAAATCACAAATTCCCTTTGCCAAAGTTACAGCTACTAATAAATTGTCTTTCATGACAAGAACCAAGTCGCAAGTAGCTGCTGGCTCGAATGGTACTTGAGTTAAACTTGGTACTACAACAGTAAGGCTCCACAGTGGGGATAGATCTTTAGTGGGTGGTCTCAACAAGAAAATGCTCTTCATAAATGCTTTGCATAATCTGAAGGTAGACAAGGATCGAGACTGGCTACTCTCTTGAAAATTGCTGCTAGTTGAAGTTTGTTGGTACAAAAACTTGCTCCTTCTTTGAGCTAAGAAAAAGTAAAATGTCATGAACAGGTGCTGAAGAAAGCATCAATATTTTTACTTGCAGCCCAAACAACAAATCTTTTCCACTTATTGTTGTAGACCTTCTTGGTGGGCACATTTTGAGAGGCAACAATGATGCTACGAACCAGGGAGGAAAGCCTGGACTGTCTTACTATGGTTGGAATTGGAGAAACCATGTGGTCAGTTTGAGGGCCTGAAGATTGGGATGCTGCACGGGGGAGAGAGAAGATCCTGTCTTGGCTCCAGTATCCATGGAGGATATTTTAGATGACACCAGAGGAAGGAGAACCAAATCTGTTGAGACCAGAAGGGGGCAATGTGGATGACGCTTGCCTTCTGAAGAAATTTTGGGATAAAGTGAAGAGGGGGATAAGCATACAGGAGATCCGGGGAACAACTGTGCACCATAGCATCATTCAGGGACTCCCCCAGAGGGGGAAATCAGAGCGAAGAACTCACTGCATTTGTTTGGAGGGGAGAGGCGGAGAGGCAAACAGGCTGCAGCAAGGTTGACCCCAATGATTGAAGATCATGTTTGCCAATGGCTGCTTGAGGGACCACTCGTGAGGAATCAGGATAGATCTGCTAAGTCTTTCCGCCAGCTCATTGGTTTTCCCTGGAATGTGTGTTGCTGATAAGAATGGGTTCCTCCTTGCTTGTTCATGTAACAAACTGCAGACATGTTGTCGGTGTTAATAGCAATTTTCCCTAGAGGAAGATTGTCCTGAAAATCTTGCAAAGTTAGGAGAACTGTTGTCATCTCACAGACACATATGCATTCTGGTCTCCTGCGGGGACCATGTGCCTTGGACCATCTTTCCCTTGTAATGCCCCCCACCCCAAATGGGAAGCATCCGTGGTCACCGTGGCTATTGGGAGATCAAAAAGGGTCTGCCTAACAAAAAGTTGTCTGATTAGATCCAAAAGCAGATATGGCGTCTGCAGATTGGTGTTCTGATCAGAAAATATAGAGTTTGGTAGAGTATAGACCACTGAACTGCTAATGTCCACTGAAGAATTCTCAAGAAAAACCTTGCCAGAGGAACTGACAGAATCGCTGTTGACATGGAGCTCAGGGCTTGTAAAACTAGCTGAGGTGAGGGTGGACTGGTGAGATAATAGCTCCAGAACTTAATTCCTCAGTGTTATGTGGTGTGAAGGAAGAGATGCTATTTGATCCCTCATGTTCAACTGTCTTCCTATGAATTCTAGGTTCTGCACTAGAGTCAGATTGGACTTATTTAAATTTATGGTGACGCCCAGAGATTGTGAGAGTCGAATCAGATAATCTCTGGCTTGAAGAAGTTGATGACTCATGGCAGCAGTACGAAACCAATTGTCTAAGTATGGAAACACCCGGATCCAATCTTTGGATCCAGCTCGACCACACATCTTCCAGACTTGAATCTGACCATCAAGCTCCTACCTCTTACCCACAATGTGCACTACACCCAAAACCAAGCACCTCAGATCAAGTTTGCTGATCCATCATCCAATCAAGAAACCAGAACAGAAAAGAATGAAAGGCAACTGAGGCTGAGACAAGGACCTGAGTGCCCCATCTTCCACAGATCCTCTAGGAAGAAAAAGGCAGGAGATTATCTGTTGGGAAAACTAAGGTAGGACTGAAGATGGACAACATGGATACCAGGTTATGGTAAAGACAATTTTCTAATCTGATGTTGTCCTCTTCATTCCTCCTCACGTTAGGGGTCAGAAAGTCCCTAGCTATGTGATTCCTGGGTGGCCTTTATGGAAGGATGTGCCTGAGCACCAGCGAGCCAAAGGAAGCCCTGCTCCTGAACCACGATATCCAATTTGTAGTGCCCGACAAAGAGGCGTATGTATTGTTTGACCAGGTGGCTACAGCACAAATATCATCAATGGGAATTCTGGAAGAGGAAGGCAGAAGTAGTAGCCATAAATCTAGTTGAATCTCGCTCTTGGAGGTTGAGAGCAGTTCCTAAGCCCTCTGGAATAAATGAAAGTGATACAGTTAGTGATCCATTTGCCAATGATAATGATTATAGATACAGCTTGAGGGCTTCAGCTTGTTGGTACGAGAAAGCTATAAAACAATTGGTCCGACTTCCTATGGTGCCTTAATCTGTGCAGGTAAAAAGCGTGGTTGTCTATATGAACATCAAGGAGATGAAGAGTGTACTATCCTCTGTTGGCAAAATTTGGAAAGAATATTGGTAACTGAATGGATTGGTTATTATTTTCCATGACTACTTTAGACATAAAGAGGGATCTGTACATAGAGAAACCCTGTCCTTGTTAAAAATTATGTATGGAGGCATGGAAGATGATTCTTGCAAATCACAAATTCCCTTTGCCAAAGTTACAGCTACTAATAAATTGTCTTTCATGACAAGAACCAAGTCGCAAGTAGCTGCTGGCTCGAATGGTACTTGAGTTAAACTTGGTACTACAACAGTGAGACTCCACAGTGGGGATAGATCTTTAGTGGGTGGTCTCAACAAGAAAATGCTCTTCATAAATGCTTTGCATAATCTGAAGGTAGACAAGGATCGAGACTGGCTACTCTCTTGAAAATTGCTGCTAGTTGAAGTTTGTTGGTAGAAAAACTTGCTCCTTCTTTGAGCTAAGAAAAAGTAAAATGTCATGAACAGGTGCTGAAGAAAGCATCAATATTTTTACTTGCAGCCCAAACAACAAATCTTTTCCACTTTCATTGTTGTAGACCTTCTTGGTGGGCACATTTTGAGAGGCAACAATGATTTTACGAACAGACCAGGAGGAAAGCCTGGACTGTCTTACTATGGTTGGAATTGGAGAAACAAAAGCCATGGTCAAGTTTGAGAGGCCTGAAAGATTGGGATGCTGCATCGGGAGAGAGAAGATCCGTCTTGGCTCCAGTATCCATGGAGGATATTTTAGATGACACCAGAGGAAGGAGGAATAACCAAATCTGTTGAGACCAGAAGGGCAATGTGGATGGCAGCTTGCCCTTCTGAAGAAATTTTTGGGATAAAGTGAAGAGGGGGATAAGCATACAGGAGATCCGGGGGAACAACTGTGCAACGAATTCATAGCATCATTCAGGGACTCCCCAGAGGGGGGAAATCAGGCCAAGAACCTCACTGCATTTGTTTGAGGGAGGGGAGAGGCAAACAGGCTGCAGCAAGGTTGACCCCAATGATTGAAGATCATGTTTGCCAATGGCTGCTTGAGGGACCACTCGTTAGGAATCAGGATAGATCTGCTAAGTCTTTCCGCCAGCTCGTTGGTTTTCCCTGGAATGTGTGTTGCTGATAAGAATGGGTTCCTCCTTGCTTGTTGATGTAACAAACTGCAGACATGTTGTCGGTGTTAATAGCAATTTTCCCTAGAGGAAGATTGTCCTGAAAATCTTGCAAAGTTAGGAGAACTGTTGTCATCTCACAGACACATATGCATTCTGGTCTCCTGCGGGGACCATGTGCCTTGGACCATCTTTCCCTTGTAATGCCCCCCACCCCAAATGGGAAGCATCCGTGGTCACCGTGGCTATTGGGAGATCAAAAAGGGTCTGCCTAACAAAAAGTTGTCTGATTAGATCCAAAAGCAGATATGGCGTCTGCAGATTGGTGTTAGTCTGATCAGAAAATATAGAGTTTGGTAGAGTATAGACCACTGAACTGCTAATGTCCACTGAAGAATTCTCAAGAAAAACCTTGCCACAGAGGAGACTGACAGAATCGCTGTTGACATGGAGCTCAGGAGCTTATCTAAAACTAGCTGAGGTGAGGGTGGACTGGTGAGATAATAGCTCCAGAACTTAATTCCTCAGTGTTATGTGGTGTGAAGGAAGAGATGCTATTTGATCCCTCATGTTCAACTGTCTTCCTATGAATTCTAGGTTCTGCACTAGAGTCAGATTGGACTTATTTAAATTTATGGTGACGCCCAGAGATTGTGAGAGTCGAATAAGATAGTCTCTGGCTTGAAGAAGTTGATGACTCATGGCAGCAGTACGAAGCCAATTGTCTAAGTATGGAAACACCCGGAATTCTCTGAGTCGCATGTGAGCTACTACAACTGCCATGCATTTAGTTAACACCCAGGATCCGTGGAGAGCACAAAGGGCAGCGCTTTGCACATGACAGGCTCCCAGCTGAAAGCGCAGGTATTTCCTGGGGCATCTGTCTGTTTTGCTGTGATGGTATGCATCCTTGAGATCTACTAACCATATCCAATTATCCTTGTGCAACAGATGCAGAATGGACTGAACTGTAACCATTCGGAACTTCGACTTCTTTACATACAGATTCAACCGGCTTAGGTCCCGTATGGGCCTTAGGTCCCCTGTCTTTTTTTGGTACCAAAATGAAGCGGGAGTAAGTTCTGAATCCTCTCTGATCGGTTGGGACCTCTTGGATAATTCTTTTTTGCTCTGTCTGGTTGGCATGTTGGGGAGTTTTTTGCTGGTGTCTTGAGGGGGAAGGAAAAGGGAATGCAATAACCTCTGGATATTATGCTTATCACACAGGAATTTTATGTGAAGTGTGTCCAGGCTTCTGAGTGCAAAGCAAGTCAACCCCTGACTGTCTCCATAGATGGACAGTCAGGCAGCGGTTCAGGGGCGCTGACAGTGCTAGTCAGAGAATGTCTGTCTGAAGTCCTGTTTTTTTGGACAGTGCTAGTCAGAGAATGTCTGTCTGAAGTCCTGTTTTTTTGGACCCCCCTCTGCCTCTGAGGTGACATGTACTGTTAAACACTCCTCCTCTGCCTCTGGAAGAGGGATCCCTGCATGGGTCCTGGAAAGGCCCTTGTGATTTACGGAACCACATTTTCTTGCTTCCACGCTGGTTCCTCAAAAAAGGACCTCTGAGGTGAAGAAAATTTGATTCCTATGGCAGAAAGGGTCTTCTTGTCCTTTTCTCTGCAGGTAAATATATTTCTAACAGAGACACCCCAAACAATGATGAGCCATCAAAAGAGATGATTAACAAAGGATGCCTTAAAGGGTTCTGCAAAGTCATATAGTCACATCCAGGCATGTCTCTGTAGGAATAGTCTTGAACCAGCAGCTTCTGAGGAACCTTCTGCTATATGGGATATTAGCCTCATCGAGGAATTAGCAATGGATGACAGAGTGGCCAGCTTGGGAAAAAGTTTCTTAAAGTCCTCCTCCGTAGGCATGGACTCAGACAGAGAGGCTGAAAGCTCCTTGATCAGACCTCTCTGAAGCCGGGTAAAGTGAGCTAGATAATTTAACTATGGCACAAAAGTGGCTGAGGCGTAAATGCCCTTTCCAAACCTGTCCAGCACTCTAGACACCTTGTTAAGCAGATGGACATTGGCAGTCTCTTCTGAGTTTTTTCTTTTTTTAAGTGGCTGCTGCCAGCACGATGGCATCAACTGCAGGACCCTTACTCCAGTGTTTCCTATCAGCTGGTGGGAACCAAGAACCTACCAGGGTGCTCAGGAATAGGCTCAATTGTATCCAGTTCCTTCCAAGCCTGGTGGGATACCAAATCAAAGAGGTCATCCAACAGAGGGGGTCACCCAGGATGCCAATGGATTTTCCCCGAAAGCATCCAAGAATATGGAGATTGGACAGACCACCCTCCTTTCTGCTTCAAGAACTCTAGAATGTCTCCAAAGGAGATGTCATCAGATGGGGATGGAAGGGATCCTTCTTCCTGATCAAAGTCAGTGTCTTCGGTTAATGACTCCAACGGGAGACGATGTGTCTCCTTTTGCACGTCTTCTTCAAAGGGACTTTCACCATGGGGTAGTCGGGGGTGGTATCGGAAGAAGCGGATCCTTCCTGGGTAACAAAATTTTGGAGACTGCTTGGGGCAGCATGACTTGGGACAAAATGAGTAGGCTCAAGACCATGACTGAAAGAGTTATAGCGGTAGGCTGCAGGATATGAGCGGACAGTTCTCCACTAAGGAGAATACTCTTTCCACTACTTAAAAGCCAGCACGCCTGCAGAAGCCCTTTTCACCTCCCTTGGAGCCGAAGCAACAAACTGAAGATGGTCAAAACTCACTCTGGATCTGTGGCCCCCAGGTGGAATCGGGCCCAAGTTGTCAAGGGCTGAAGCACCTTGGGGAAGAGACAGCTCCAACAAAGAGCTGATCCTATTCCTGCAGACCCAGCCCTGTCCTCCTGGCACTAAGATCCTCTCCACTCCAAAGGGATGGGAACAAGGCATATCAGGGGCAACATCAGAGTTGAGGAAGGTCGTTTCCCTGGCACCAATGCTGACACTCTCAGGAGTCCTGAGCCCTGTAACTCAGAAGCTGAGGGCCAGATCAGACAAGGAGGAGTCCTAATGGTATGGGCCAGGTAGCGCACCGATCTGATAGAGGATGGAGCCAACACTACCCCCATCTGAATCTGGGCCTTGAGAAACCTCCTCATCATCCTTTCCATGTTCACACCTTGGACCAGCTTCTAGAAGACCTGGAATAAGCTGACAAGGGAGGCCTGGAGTGCCTGGATTTAGGAGAAGGAGACTGTCTTAGCTGGCTAAGGGACTTTGCTTCAAGCTCTTGGATCCAGATCTCTGGGACCCAACACTGGAGCTGAAGGAGCAGTAGGAGAAATGGCAATGACATCAGTCAGATCCAAAGAGGCCTATGGATTCAGTAAGGCAGCTGTCTTCTCCAGATCCAAGGAGTTCAGATCCAAAGATTTCTTAGATTTTGATTTTGGCTCCAATCAGTGTCTCTCAGGGATGCAGGGGGAGACCTCTTCTTGGGCACCTTGGACAAGTGAACTTTAAAGCCATTGAGGCAGTCTGAGCCTCAGATGCTGAAGAAGGAAGAAGACCCCTCAAGATACATCCACCAGCGCACGCAGATTGAAGGACAAACAAATGCCACAATTAGCTTTGAGATGGTCTGTGCCTAAACAGTAGATGCTGCACTCATTAGCCGAGCATCTTGACTGGGGATCTTGTGCCCACAAGAACTGCACTGCTTTAAACCAGGAGCTGGTTTGTCCAACATAACTACTGTCTAAACCAACCTGGCACAAGCCTGCCAAAACACAAAATGTCCATCACAGCAACTTGTCAACAGTAACTGAACTCTACCAGCTATACAATAATTTCTTTTCTAGAATAACCAACACAAGGCTACAATTATCTAATTCTAAGAAAAAAAATAATCAATCAACTATAACACTATAGAACCTCACAATGCTACTAAGCTATCTTAGGAAGTATCAAAACAGTACAAAGGAAAAAACCTATAAATCTAACCTACAACTTATTAAAGTAGAACACTAATACACTAACACCTAATGCTAACACATCGAGAAACACACCAAAACAATTCTAATTATTACGGTTGAAAAGGATACAAGTAGTCGAGAGACCGATCTTCCGTCAGCTCTGAATGCAGCAAGAGATCTGAGGGTGCTTGGGTATGTGTAGTGGCATTGTGGAGTAAGAGGGAGTAGCACAAGAGTCAAATTTGAGCCTGGAAGATGTGGCTGAGCCAGATCTAACGATTTCGACTGGATCCAAGAGACTATCGTGAAGAAGGATGAAGAGGGACAACATCAGATACAGCTTTACATAGAACAAAAGTAGGGGTGATGCTAGAAATTTACCTATACATGTGTACATACTTGATATATGTCACTGCATCTTGAATGTAAAATTTCCTGGGAAATACAAAATTTCAGTGTAGCCTTAAAAATAAATGCTCGTTACATCTTGCTTACAAATGGTGAGGAAGTTTACCTCGGTGAGTATAAAAGCGGAGGACATGCCCTCTTGCTTAAGTTAAATTTTTCTTCAGTTTCACATCTAGAGGTATTAAATTCCTACTGACCAAGCACACAATATGTCACATGCCAGAACAACTGCAACACACTCTGTAGCCATCAGTTTCTCACCATCCATTGAATAAACAAAAACTGTAAAACAGAAAAAAAAGCAAACACAGCACTATAAAAGATACAAATACTTTATTTACAGAGAACTGCAATAGCAGCAGGTGGATGCAGGAGAATTCTTGCCATGATGGACAGACAACAGAGTAACCAACCTCACCGAGAATTGGGACTACTGATATGACATATAATGATCGACATAAAACCAACACATATTCAACATATATGCTGAACTGTGAGGGGCTCTTCCTTGGTGGGTATACAACTCTAAATAATTTCAAGCGCTCAGTGAAGTGCCAAAGGTGAAAGCTCAGCATGCTAAACCCTGAAAAGTGAAGTGCAAAAGGATGTTCAACTACCAAAGTCACAGTTCAAGTAACAGTGCTTAAAAGGCATGAGCCAACAGCCAAAGTGCTCCAGTACCACACCCTCCACAACCCCTATTTTGGAAGTATGCAACTATTTTCAGGTTTTCATTTTACCTCTCTTCATTTGAAGTATACATATTTCTGGTACTATGTTCTTATTTTCAATTTTTGATTTGCACCTTCACAAATTTTCTAGACACATCCTCCTGGTCACACAAAGATTTCAAAGGTGTTTAGTGAGCAGATTGGTGTTGAAGTTGTCACAGTTTGCAAGCTTTAGTGCATGTGGTACAGGTTTTGACTCCCTCACACCCTTCATTTGCTTACTGTCTGATCTTTTTGAGCATTGCTCCCAGGTTGCTCCTGAGAAAGGAACTGTGTCCACAGTGGGCCTACTTGGTTAATAAAAAGGTATTAGTGCAAGAGAAACCCAAAAGTACATGACCACATGTGTGGTGGCAACAATAATTTAAAGAGAAGATGTTGCGTCCCTTTTTCAGAAGAAAACAAATGACATGTGCAAAGTAGATTTTGCAGTATCATTCAATAGCATACATATTTTATAGTGAGTCATTGATAACATGCTTATATTTTTGTATCATTTTTGTCACCCCATTTCTAGACTTGGCGCTTTCTCTGAGTAGCATTCTACAATCTACTCACAAAGGAAGGGCTAGCGCCACTGCCACTTCACTTTTAATATTCTAACACGTGTTCAGACATTGGCTGAATGCACCACTTTTCAAAAAGGCTTGTGTCTACTTCTCAGTGTCCTCAATTTGAGAGGTATGGTGACCACATAGTATGAATTTATTCACCTGGGACCCTTTCAGAAAGTATTGAAGCAGTTGTGCTCCTGAAATACAGCCTTTAAAAAGTAACATTATCCACTGGGTGGTGAGCTGTTTGGTATAAAACACAATGCAAAGGCAATCCAGCAGGAAACACCATAAGAAAATGTCAAGCCCTCCCCACCCCTGCCTGCAGCAAGATGTAAACAGTTGCCCTGTTCAATGGACGGAAAACAGCTTCAGGTAGAACTTGAGCATGTTAAATCAAAGCAAACAGCTTTTTCTCTTGGTTTTGCATCAAGAAGCAGAACGACAGATGCACGGACTGCTTTAAGGAAATTACAAAAACAGTTTGGGGGGAACATACTTCAGTATTATGATCATATATTGGTATTAAGATTTCAGGGCATTTTGTAGTGTTTCAACTCGCATCAAGGATCAGGTGAGTTGTTATTCCTTGTAAGATAAAAAGCTTCATAAACATTTTAATAAACCATTGTTCAAATAAATTTAGCATATTCCTTAATGATGCCACCAGAGTGATGTTAGAATACATCCAAAATCCTAATGGATCGGCACCATCTGAATCTGGGCCTTGAGAAACCTCCTCATCATCCTTTCCATGTCCACCTTGGACCAGCTTCTAGAAGACCTGGAATAAGCTGACAAGGGAGGCCTGGAGTGCCTGGATTTAGGAGAAGGAGACTGTCCTAGCTGGCTAAGGGACTTTGCTTCAAGCTCTTAGATCCAGATCTCTGGGACCCAACACTGGAGCTGAAGGAGCAGTAGGAGAAATGGCAATGACATCAGTCAGATCCAAAGAGGCCTATGGATTCAGTAAGGCAGCTGTCTTCTCCAGATCCAAGGAGTTCAGATCCAAAGATTTCTTAGATTTTGGCTCCAATCAGTGTCTCTCAGGGATGCAGGGGGAGACCTCTTCTTGGGCTCCTTGGACAAGGAACACAAAGCCATTGAGGCAGTCTGAGCCTCAGATGCTGAAGAAGGAAGAAGACCCCTCAAGATACATCCACCAGCGCACGCAGATCGAAGGACAAACAAATACCACAATTAGCTTTGAGATGGTCTGTGCCTAAACAGTAGATGCACTCATTGTGAGCATCTTGACTGGGGATCTTGTGCCCACAAGAACTGCACTGCTTTAAACCAGGAGCTGGTTTGTCCAACATAACTACTGTCTAAACCAACCTGGCACAAGCCTGCCAAAACACAAAATGTCCATCACAGCAACTGTCAACAGTAACTGAACTCTACCAGCTATACACTCTTTTCTAAGAATAACCACACAAGGCACACAATTATCTAATTCTAAGAAAAAAAAATAACAATCACAACTATAACACTATAGAACTCTAATGCTACCTAAGCTATCTTAAGTGTCAAAACAGTACAAGGAAAAAACTATAAATCCTAACCTACAACTTATTAAAGTAGAACACTAATACACTAACACTAATGCTAACACACGGGAGAAACACACCAAAAAAATTCTAATTATTACGGTTGAAAAGGATACAAGTAGTCGAGAGACCGATCTTCCGTCTAGCTCTGAATGCAGCAAGAGAGATCTGAGGTGCTTGGGTATGTGTAGTGCATTGTGGGTAAGAGGGAGGAGCTCAAGAGTCAAATTTGAGTCTGGAAGATGTGGCTGAGCCAGATCTAACGATTCCGAATGGATCCAAGAGACTATCGTGAGGAAGGATGAAGAGGACAACATCAGATACAGCTTTACATAGAACAAAGTAGGGGTGATGCTAGAAATTTACCTATACATGTGTACATACTTGATATATGTCACCATCTTGAATGTAAAATTTCTGAAATACAAAATTTTCAGTGTAGCAAATAAATGCTCGTTACATCTTACAAATGGTGAGGAAGTTTACCTCGGTGAGTATAAAACGGAGGACATGCCCTCTTGCTTAAGTTAAATTTTTCTTCAGTTTACACATCTAGAGGTACAAATTCCTACTGACCGCACACAATATGATGTCACATGCCAGACAACTGCAACACACTCTGTAGCCATCAGTTTCTCACCATCCATTGAATAAACAAAACTGTAAAACAGAAAAAAAGCAAACACAGCACTATAAAAAGATACAAAATACTTTATTTACAGAGAACTGCAATAGCAGCAGGTGGATGCAGGAGAATTCTTGCCATGATGGACAGCAACAGAGTAACCAACCCTCACCGAGTGGGACTACTGATATGACATATAATGATACGACATAAAACCAACACATATTCAACATATATGCTGAACTGTGAGGGGCTCTTCCTTGGTGGGTATACAACTCTAAATAATTTCAAGCACTAGTGAAGTGCCAAAGGTGAAAGCTCAGAATGCTAAACCCTGAAAAAGTGAAGTGCAAAAGGATGTTCAACTACCAAAGTCACAGTTCAAGTAACAGTGCTTAAAGGCATGAGCCAACAGCCAAGTGCCCACCACACCTCACAACCCTATTTTGGAAGTATGCAACTATTTTCAGGTTTTATTTACCTCTTCATTTGATATACATATTTCTGGTACTATGTTCTTATTTTCAATTTTGATTTGCACCTTCACAAATTTTCTGAACACATCCTCCTGGTCACACAAGATTTCAAAGCTGTTTAGTGGCAGATGGTGCGAAGGTCACAGTTGCAAGCTTTAGTGCATGTGGTACAGGTTTTGACTCCCTCACACCTCATTTGCTTACTGTCTGATCTTGAGCATTGCTCCCAGGTTGCTCCTGAAAAGGAACTGTGTCCAGTGGGCCTACTTGGTTAACAAAAAGGTATTAGTGCAAGAAACCAAAGTACATGACCAATATTAACGGTGGCAACAATAATTTAAAGAAAGATGTTGCACGTCCCTTTTTCAGAAGCAAACAAATGACATGCAAAGTAGATTTTTGCAGTATCATTCATTAAAGTATACATATTTTATAGTGAGTCATTGATAACATGCTTATATTTTTGTATCATTTTTGTCACTCCATTTCTAGACTTGCGTTTCTGAGTAGTATTCTACAATCTTACCACAAAGGGAAGGGTTATGCGCTACTCGCTACTTCACTTTTATTCTAAATACGTGTTCAGATATTTGGCTGAATGCACCTACTTTTCAAAAGGCTTTGTGTCTACTTTCAGTGTCCTCAATTTGAGAGGTATGGTGACCACATAGTATGAATTTATTCACCTGGGACCTTTCTGTAGAAAGCATTGGAAGCAGTTGTGCTCCTGGAAGAGCAGCCTTTAAAAGTAACATTATCCACTGGGTGGTGAGCTGTTTGGTAGCAAAACACAATGCAGTTAGCAATCCAGCAGGAAACAATCTGCTAAGAAAATGTCAAGCCCTCCCTACTTCCCTGCCTGCAGCAAGGGATGTAAACAGTTGCCCTGTCTAATG
Source organism: Protopterus annectens (assembly GCF_019279795.1). NCBI lineage: Eukaryota > Metazoa > Chordata > Ceratodontiformes > Protopteridae > Protopterus > Protopterus annectens. The sequence continues at coordinate 14,702,798 of NC_056730.1, forward strand.
GACTTGAAAACTAGCTTCAGGTAGAACTTGAGTTAGCTATACAAATCAAAGCAAACAGCTTTTTCTCTTGGTTTCTGCATCAAGAAGCAGAACGAGCAGATGCACGGACTGCTTTAAGGAAAATTACAAAAACAGTTTGGGGGGGGAACATACTTCAGTATTATGATCATATATTGGTATTAAGATTTAAAGTGTTTTGGTAGTGTTTCAACCTGCATCATGGGATCAGGTGAGTTGCTGTTATTCCTTGTAAGATAAAAAGCTTCATAAACATTTTAATAAACCATTGTTCAAATAAATTTAGCATATTCCTTAATGATGCCACCAGAGTGATGTTAGAATACATCCAAAAACTTTAATGGACGGGCACCCACGCATGAGTGACCTCACATCCATTAAGGTGTATGGACAACCCCCAAAGTCTTCCCTGTGAGGACATCAATGGGACGAAGGTCAGATTAATTCTCTAACGTCAGCAGGAAGACAATATAATTTTATAAAGGATAAGAAACAACAGTGTATAAATAACAAACAAATGAAAGGAAAATGCAGCTTGCCACTGTAAGCACTGTATGCTGTGATGCAGGAGGGGGGAAATCTTCTTCTTTCGGCTGTTCCTGTTAGGGGTCACCACAGCAGATTATCCGTTTCCATTTCTTCCTGTCATCTGTATCTTGCTCTGTCACACCAACTACCTGCATGTCCTCTCTCACCACATCCATAAACTTTATCTTAGGCCTTCCTCTTTTCCTGCTACCTGGTAGCTTCATCCTTAGCATATTTTTCCCAATATACTCTGCATTACTCCTCAGCACATGTCCAAACCAATGTAATCTTGCCTCTCTGGCTTTGTCTCCAAACCTTCCAACCTGGGCTGACCCTCTAATATACTTATTCCTAATCCTGTCTACCCTCGTCACACCCAGTGCAAATCTTAACATCTTTAACTCTGCCACATCCAGCTCAAACCCCTGCCTTTTTGTCAATGCCACTGCCTCCAACCCATATAACATAGCTGGTCTCACCCTCTTGTAGACCTTCCCACAAATCACTCCTGACACTCTTCCCCACCCACTCCATCCTGCCTGTACTCTCTTCTTCACCTCTCTTCCACACACTCTGTTACTCTGAACTATTGATCCCAAGTATTTAAACTCATCCACCTTCACTAACTCTACTCCTTGCATCCTCACCATTCCTCTATCCTCCCTCTTATTCACACACATATATTCTGTCTTAGTCCTGCTGACCTTCATTCCTCTTCTCTCTAGGGCATATCTCCATCTCTCCAGGGTCTCCTCCACCTGTTCCCTACTTTCACTACGGATCACAGTGTCATCTGCAAACATCATAGTCCACGGGGACTCCTGTCTGATCTCCTCTGTCAACCTGTCCATCACCATTGCAAATAAGAAAGGGCTCAGAGCTGATCCTTGATGTAATCCCACCTCCACCTTAAAAGCATCTGTCACTCCCAATGCAGACCTCACCGCTGTCACACTACCCTCATACATATCCTGTACCACTCTTACATACTTCTCTGACACTCCAGACTTCCTCATACAATACCACAACTCCTCTCTAGGCACCCTGTCATATGCTTTCTCTAAGTCTACAAAAACACAATGCAACTCCTTCTGACCTTCTCTGTACTTCTCCATCAACACTCTCAGAGCAAACATCGCATCTGTAGTGCTCTTTCCCGGCATGAAACCATACTGCTGATCACTAATCATCACCTCCCTTCTTAACCTAGCTTCCACTACTCTTTCCCATAACTTCATGCTGTGACTGATCAATTGAATCCCTCTGTAGTTACTACAGCTCTGCACATCACCCTTATTCTTAAAAATCGGTACCAAAACACTTTTTCTCCATTCCTCAGGCATCCTCTCACTTTCCAAGATTTCAATAAACAATCTGGTTAAAAAATCCACTTCCATTTCACCTAAACACCTCCATGTTTCCACAGGTATGTCATCTGGACCAACAGCCTTTCCATTCTTCATCCTCTTCATAGCTATCCTTACTTCTTCCTTGCTAATCCATTGTACTTCATGATTCACTACCCCCACATCATCCAACCTTCTCTCCCTCTCATTCTCTTCATTCATCAACCCCTCAAAGCACTCTTTCCATCTCCTCAACACACTCTCCTCGCTTGTGACTATGTTTCCCTCATTATCCTTTATCACCTTTACCTGCTGCACATTTTTCCTAGCTCAGTCCTTCAGTCTTGCCAATCGGTACAGGTCCTTTTCTCCCTCCTCAGTGTCCAACCTTTCATACAACTCTTCATATGCCTTATCCTTAGCCTTCGTCACCTCTCTCTTTGCCAAGCACTTCATCTCCTTATGCTCCTGTCCACTTTCTTCATCTCTCTGACAATCCCACTTCTTTGCCAACCTCTTTCTCTGTATACTCTCCTGTACTTTCTCATTCCACCACCATGTCTCCTTGTCATCCTTTCTCTGTCCAGATGTCATACCAAGCACCTTTCTAGCCGTCTCCCTTACTAGCTCTGCTGTAGTTACCCAGCTATTTGATAACTTTTCACTGCCACCCAGTGCCTGTCTTAACTCATCCCTGAACTCCACCTCACAATTACCCTTTTTCAATTTCCACCATTTGATCCTTGGTGCTGCCCTCACACTCCTCCTCCTCTTCTTGATCACCAACGTCATCCTAAAAAAAGTACAGTTTTGTACCTACCATAAATGTAGATGCTCGAAGATCCACATTGCTGCAGTCCTTACACTTGGGTAGTCCGCTGTCCTCGGTCGGCCCGAATATCAAAGTATTAGGCTGACGTCGGTCACGGCGCTTAAGACTGACATCAGGACGTCAGGGTACAAATGCGCATGACCGACGTCATATCCTCAGTCTTTTCTTGCCCCAGATGTCAGAAGACCCTAAAAAGAAAGGTCAAAACCAAAAGACAGCAAAAAACAACCAACCACCCTTGCACTAATCATATGTACAATATATACAATATCCACAATATATACAACCCAAACCACACAAACGACTCTAACTACAGAGGGAAGGAGGGAGGTAAATTGGACTGCAGCAATGTGGATCTTGAACATCTACATTTATGGTAGGTACAAAACTGTACTATGTTCTTCATCTCACATTGCTGCAGTCCTTACACTTGGGTAGAATCCCAAAGCAGAGGTAAGGGAGGATGGCAAAACTATAAAGCAGTAGGAGCTGCCAAAATGCCCTGTAAAATTGCAGTGGCAAAACCAGCCCTAGATTTAGAGTAAAGTGGAAGGTGGTAATGCTTAGAGAAAGTATGCACTGAACTCCAAGTAGCTGCCTCCAAAATATCTTTAGTTGCCACCCCTTAAAAAGCTGTAGAAGTGGCAGTAGCCCTAGTGGAATGAGGCCTAATCCCAGCTGTAATCTCCTTACCATGATGGGAATAACAGAAAGCAATACAAAACCCAATCCACTTAGAAATAGTTTGTTTTGACACAGGCTTGCCCTGAGAACCCAAAGCAAATGAAACAAATAACTGCTGAGACTGCCTGAACCCTTTAGTTCTGCTCAAATAATATCGCAACTGCCTGTGTATATCCAAAGTGTGCAAAATCTTTTCCCCTTTATTTTGGGGTTTGCATAAAAAGTAGGCAAATGAATAGTTTGGTTTAAAGCCACACTAGAAACCACTTTAGGCATAAAGGAAGGATTAGTGCAAAGATACCCTATCCTTATGGAAAATTAAGAAAGGCTCAACCGCCATAAGGGCCTGTAATTCAGAAACCCTTCTCGAGAGGTAATGGCCAACAAAAAGCAGTCTTCCATCATAAATATTTCAACTCGGCAGTAGCTGCAGGCTCAAAGGTTGTAGAGTGAGTTTCTCCAACACAAAATTGAGATCCCAAGCAGGAGTAGGAGCTCTCGTGGGGGTCTTATATTCTTTGCCCCTCTAAGGAATTGCTTAAACAAAGGATGAGAAAACAATGGTGGGTCACAGTCATAGTGAGCAGAAATTGCTGCAGCATGAACCTTAATAGAAGAGAAGGACAAACCTTTGTCCAGTAACTCAGTAAGATATTGAAGAGCCACACTTAAATTAGGCTTAGAAACATCAAATTCCTTTGCTGTATTCCAAAATAAAAATCTCTTCCATTTATCTGCGTACACTTTCCTTGTACTAGGCCTTCTGGCCTCCAAAATAACATTCAAAACTTGCTGTGGAAGCTGAGACCCTCCAGGGTTTAAAACAGAATATGCCAGGCTGTTAGGTGAAGAGAGTGAAGTTTGACATTGAGTAAATGACTGTTCTCCTGAGACAGCAGGTGTGGAATCGAAGGCAAAGGCCATGGAGGCTCCGTGCCAGACTTCTCAGTAATGGGTACCAGTGCTGTCGAGGCCAATCTGGAGCTATTAAAATCATCTTTGGCTTGTCCTGTCTGACCTTCAGGAGTACCTTTGGGAGGAGAGGCAGAGGTGGAAAGGCATACACATGAAGATTGCTCCAATTGAATGAAAGAGCATCCACTTTCCAAGCTGTGGGATGAAACCTTTTTGTGCAAAACTTTGGCAGCTGGTAGTTTAGTGGAGAAGCGAACAGATCTATGTCTGGAGTTCCCCATAACACTGTCAATTTCTGAAATACATGAGGATCCAATTTCCACTCGTGGGGATCCATAATTTGTCTGCTCAACACATCTGCTAAGGAGTTCTGTGCTCCCGGCAGAAACCTTGCCTGAAGATTTAGCTGTAAACTGAGAGCAGTCTCCCACAAAATCATTGCTTGTCTGCATAGAGGATAGGAATGTGTTCCCCCTTGCTTGTTGATGTACCACATGACAGTTGTGTTGTCTGTTAGAACCAACACCTGCCCTGGAAGAAGTAAATCCTTGAAAGCTATTAATGCAAATTGGACTGCTAACATCTCCTTCAAGTTGATATGTAGATGTTGAAGTCTGGCAGGCCACGTGTCTTGTACCCACTTTCCATTTAGATGAGCTCCCCAAGCTTTGTCGGAGGCATCTGTCATTAGAATCTAACTCGCCTCTGGCCGGGTCACAGAGAGTCCCTTGTTTAGGTGACATTCCTGAGCCCACCACAAAAATTCCTTTTGAATGCAAGGTATTATCTGAATGACAGTGTCCATATCTTGGCAGTGCTGTGTCCATACATTTTTGAGATACCATTGTAGCTTCCTCATATGCAGTTTGGCATTGGGAAGCACCAGAATACAAGATGCCATGAACCCCAAGGCTTGAAGGACTGTCCTTGCAGTCAGCCTGGACTGATGAGACAATTGATGGAAGTAAAGAGAAAGATTCTTTTGTTTGTCCGGGGTCAAACAGGCCATCTGGGATGCTGTATTCAGTCTCACACCCAGAAAGCACATGTCCTGAGAGGGTACTAGACTGGACTTTATTTAGTTCACAGAATACCCCAGGCATCTTAGCACTGCTATCACATATTGTAAATGATGAAGAAGTTTGTCCTTTCCTTGGGCCAGAATCAGGCAATCGTCCAAATAAGGATAGATCTGTATTCCTCTTAGCCTGAAGAAAGCTATCACTGGAGCCAGAACCTTCGTGAATACTCTGGGCAGTAGATAAGCCAAAGGGCAATGCAGAGAACTGATAATGAGAAGTCCCAGCCAGCAGATACTTCCTGCAACTTAGCCTGATAGGAACATGAAGGTAAGCCTCCTTGAGATCCAGAGTCACCATCCAGTGATCTTTGCCCAGCAGAGGTAAAAGCTGTTGTAACGTCAACATTTTGAACTTGGGAATGTCCAGATAAGTGTTGAGGATAGATAAATCCAAAATTGGTCTCCACGTGTTCCCCTTCTTTGGTACTAGGAACAGGCGAGAATAAAATCCTAGGCCCACTTCTGGCAGAGGGACCGGTTGTATGGCCCCTATTTGAAGCAACAGAGAAATTTGTTTGTGAGCCTCTGGTCTTTGCTGAGGAGGAACGTCCGGCATGCCTTTGAAAGGAGGCAAGGTATGGAAATAAAACTTGTAACCTTGGTGTATGATATCCAATACCCATCTGTCTTAGGTAATCAAACTCCAATTTTCCTTGAAGAGTGCCAACCTTCCTCCCAAAGGTGCTGCCAGGCAAGAAGGATCTGGCAGCTGAAAAGGTAGGTCATTGGGCCTGTTTACGAAAGGACTGGCCCCTGCCCTCACCGAAGATTGTGCAGGTGAACTCCTGTTCTAGGTCTGAAGGAGCTCTGAGCTCTGCCCCTGCCACGTCTAGATCTACCCCTAGACTGTGAATCATAAGAAGAATCGTCCACCCCTTAGCAGGCCAATTCCTACTAAACTTCGGAGGCTGAACTTGCAAAAAATCTTTAACAGCCTGCATAGACTTAGCCTTGTCTTCCATTTTCTTCAAGACTGACTCCACAGGTGAACCAAACAACACATCAGACTGCAAAGGAGCATCCAAAATCCTTGTCTTAACATGGTCAGATAAATTCTGATCCCTCAGCCAGGCGTGCCTGCGAAGAACTGACCCAGTGGCAGCCACCCTAGACGAGGCCTGTACAGCATCAAAACCACATTGTAAAGAATGCTTACCCACCTGTTCAGAGACGTACCAAATCTTGTAATTCTTTACACTCAATGCCTTCCAGAGCATCTACCTTAGACTTCAATTGAGAAAGAAGATAGTTTTGATATTTCAACATGTGAAACTGGCAATTCAATGCCCTCATAGCTAAGGTGGAAGAAGTATAGACTTTCTTTCCCCATCTATCCAAAGCTCTGGCCTCTTTATCTGGAGGAACCGGATTTTTACAACAGAGGCCTTGACACCCTTAGGTCCCTGACTAACAGTTTCTGGGTCCGCCCTAGGACTCTTATAAAGATATTTATGAGCCTCAGGCACCCTGTAATACCTATCCGGTTTAACAGGAGCAGGAGGCAAAGAATCAGGATTAAGTGAAGCCTCTGCAAACACATCTTCCACAACATCCAGAACAGGTGGTATAGCCAAAGGCCTATGCTGGGGTAAAAGCAAAATTCCTAAGCCTTTTCCTGGAATCAGAGAAGTCCTGACCTTCCCACTTAAAATGTTCCCTCATGGAATGAAGAGTCTCTGAAAAGAAAAATCCTCTGGAGGAGAAGCAGAAGCAGTCGAATCATCTGCATCAGAATCAGAATAAGGAGAGTACTCCTGCAAGTCTTCAGCCGAAGACTCTGAAACATCGAAGCCTGCTCAAAACTCCCCAACTCTGGTTCCACCCTAGGCCTCTTATCAGGAGGAGGCAAAGAACCTCTAATCAAAGTAATTAAATCTTCTGCCATTTTAAGCATGTGCTTCTTGGGCACAGATCCTGTTGAACTAGGAGTGACACCAACAGAAGCTAAACCTGGCCTGCCTCTGGGAGAAGCCTTGGAAACAGAAGGAGAGGGCCTAACCACCCTAGGAAGGGAGGGGAGTACAGTAACCTGAGAAGCCCCTTCAGCCTGACCTGCCTCCTGAGAGGCCACATCCTGCAAAATCAAAGTCTCCCCCTGGGACTCCAGAGAAGCCTCCGGAACCACGGTTCCACTGGCGCCTCTAAAGAACCGGCGTCCGTGCGGGCGACTCTTCTTGCCTGGGTTTAGCTGCTTTGTCTTTGCGCTTCTTGAAGGCGGGCGTCGAGCATCCGGCGGCATATTATAATTGCACCGCTTCCGAAGACCAACCTGGCACAATCTAACCTTCGCTTAATAGTGCGCTTATTGAACCTAGCACAGCGACACCCAACAACGTCGTGCTCAGGCCCCAAACAAGGAATACACAAAGTATGATAATCCCTATCGGTATCTGCTTCCCACAAGAAATACAGTTATTCACTTTTTCTGACATCCGGTAAACCACTGAGGCAAGAAAAACTAAAATATTCCCAGGTACTTATAACTTTGACTCGGTCTGAAACTCCGAATTCGAAAAATTTCAGAGCGCCGCGGCACTTCAGCGCTGCTTCTGCATCGGACCATGCGGCAAAAGACTGAGGATATGGCGTCGGTCATGCGCATGCGATTTTGTACCCTGGCGTCCTGATGTCAGTCTTAAGCGCCGTGACCGACGTCAGCCTAATACTTTGATATTCGGGCCGACCGAGGACAGCGGACTACCCAAGTGTAAGGACTGCAGCAATGTGAGATGAAGAACATCCACCATCCTATGCTGCCTAACTACACTTTCCCCAGTCACCACTTTACAGTCTCCAGTCTCCTTCAAACTGGCCCTCCTACATAAGATATAATCCACCTGTGTGCATCTTCCTCCACTCTTGTATGTCACCCTATGCTGCTCCTCCCTCTTGTTAAAATACGTACTCACCACAGCCATGTCCATCTTCTTTGCAAAATCCACTACCATCTAACCTTCTGCATTCCTTTGTTTAACACTACACCTACCCATCACTTCCTCATCCCCTCTGTTCCCTTCACCAACATGCCCATTGAAATCTGCTCCAATCACCACTCTCTCACCCTTGGGTACGGTCATCACCACTTCATCCAACTCACTCCAAAATGTTTCTTTCTCATCCATCCCACACCCAACTTGTGGAGCATATGCACTAACAACATTCATCATTATACCATCAATTTCCAGCTTCATAAACATCACTCTATCCGACACTCTTTTCACCTCCAAAAACACTCTTAGCATACTGTTCCTTCAGGATAATTCCTACGCCATTTCTTCTCCCATCCACACCATGATAAAACAATTTTAACCCACCTCCGATACACCTAGCCTTACTCCCCTTCCATCTGGTCTCTTGCACACACAATATACCAACATTCCTTCTGTCCATCATATCAGCTAGCTCTCTCCCTATACCAGTCATACTGCCAACATTCAAAGTTTCAACCCTCACTACCACAGTCCTAGCCTTTCTCCTCTCTTCCTGCCTTCGGCCATGCCTTCCGCCTCTTCTCCTCCTTCGGCCAACAGTAGCCCAATTTCTGCCAGCACCCTGTTGGCTAAAAGTACTGGTGGCGGTCGTCGTTATCTCGGGCCTCGACCGATCCAGTATGGAAATATTTACTGATGTCTGCATTAATTATTTGGAGAAGTTTTACGCCGGATGCCCTTCCTAACGCAACCCTCCCCATTTATCCGGGCTTGGGACCAGCACAAAGAAATGCACTGGCTTGTGCATCCCCAATGAATGTCGTTAAAATACTTTAATGTTAGTAAGCTAGCTATACTGATTAGCATGTCATCTGGTACACAATTCTGCAGAGAAATCAAATGAAATATAAGCCTCTAAAGGTCAGACTACATCTCCTGTCACTGTGCCTTACTGATGAAGTCTCCTGATATAACAGGTACCACGAGACAACTGATTCCGGTAAAAGAATAAACCCTTAAAAAGAACAGTTGTGTAAAATCTTACCCTAACCATAGATGTCCTTCTCTTCCATGTTGCAGTATTCTTGGTGTGGGATTTCCCGCCTTAGGTGACCCGAACGTCGGCTCCTATATAAAAACTTCAGCTTGGCTGTTGTAGTTGCGTGGGACGTCACATGTAGGACTATAAACCAGGGACATTAAATGTGACGTCTGCACGCACAGAACGCACAGACCTCAGAACTTGAAAGTCCAGCAGGACCGGTCCCAATAGAGTAGCGCAAGTGATGCCAGCCATAGGGTTACAGAGCCATGTGGTGGTTAAATCGGTCATAGGGTAGGGTATAACCACCAGGAGACACAAGACAGGTCAGTAATGAGCGAGAGGGAAAGGATAAGGGGGTTAAGGTGGGTGGGAAGGAGTAATGCAACATGGAAGAGAAGGACATCTATGGTTATGGTAAGATTTTACACAACTATTCTATGTCCTACTATTCCTACGTTGCAGTATACTTGGTGTGGGAGAGTACCACAGCTTAGAAGGAAGGGAGCGAGGAGGTAGAAGAAGCTGATTCCACAAAGCCCTGCAGAATTGCGCTGGCAAAACCTGCACGTGCTCTGGAGACATTGTCTAACTTGTAGTGTTTGGTGAAAGTGTGAACGGTGGACCATGTGGCTGCTTCCAGGATGGACGCAGTGTCCAGGCCTTGTAAGAAGGATTTGGAGGCTGCTACTGTCCTGGTAGAGTGAGCTTTTACACCCTGTGGGAGTTTTTTTGCCATGGTGACAGTAACATAGGCAAGCAACTTTTCTAATTCAACATGGGATGGTTTGTTTGGTGACTGCATGTCTAGGGCCATGGGGTGGAAATAAATTAAATGTTGATTGGATTTTCTTATGGATTTGGTTTTGTCAAGGTAAAACACCTTAGCTGTCTGTGCACATCCAGGGAGTGGAGTATCCTCTCACTTTCATTGGTGGGAGAGGGGAAGAAGGTGGGTAGATGAATAGATTGGTTTAAGGACAGATCGTTGACCACTTTAGGCATAAAGGAAGGGCTGGTTCATAGGGGGGCAGGACATTACAGCCTGTAATTCTGAGATCCTTTTGGCTGCAGTTATAGCTACTCTAGCAGAACTGTCTTCCATGTGCACATTTGCAGAGTAGCTGTACTGGCAGGTTCAAAAAGGAGACTGTGTTAGTTTTTCCAGGATGAAGTTCAGGTCCCAGGGTGGTGGGATGGGTTTTCTTGGTGGCCTGATGTGCAAGACCCCCTTTAAGAATAGCTTAACATTGAGCCTAGCTAGTAGGGGAGGGTCTAGAGGCAGGCAGGCTGAGACTGCTGGAAGGTGGACTTTCATTGAAGAGTATGAAAGTCCCTCCATTAACTACTTGACACACACAGGCAAGAACTAGGGGTGGATCTGTGATGCATGGATCCCTGCCCTTGCCCAGACATCATTTGGAAAATCTCTCCCATTTAGCTAAGTAGTAGGTTTCCTGGCCTCCCTCAGGACTGAAAGCACGTCCTCAGAGTAGTGGCACCTGAAGGGAATTAAAAGTTTATCACCCACAGTGTCAGTGCCAGCATCTGCAAGTGTGGGTGAATGAGTTTCCCCTTTTGTTGTATCAGAAGGTCCACCGTGTGGGGTAACTTGTGGTGACTGCCCTTGGCTAGATTTAGAAGTAGGGGGAACCAGTGCTGCCTTGTCCAGTAGGGGGTCACCAGCAAGATTTTTGGTTTGTCTGTCCTGATTTTTCAGGAGGACTTTTTGAATTAATGGGAAGGGTGGAAAGGCATATTGAAACCTCCCCTTCCATGAAATGCTGAATGCGCATACTCTCCAAACTAGTGGGGAGTTGGTTTTGGAGCAGAAAGTCTGCAGCTGTCTGTTCTAGGGGGAGTCAAACAAATCTACTTGAGATGTGCCCCACCGGTGAACAATATCTAGGAAATATATTCCTGTCTAGCATCCATTCGTGATTTGGAGAGGATGTCCTGCTGAGAAGGTCTGCTTGCTTGTTGTCCGCGAGGGGATGTACACAGGATGCCTGCAGGGATAAGTTGTATTGTGACACTAGCTCCCAGATTAGCAAGGTTATTCTGCAGAGGTGGTATGCTTTCATCCCTTCCTGCTTGTTGAGGTACTGCATAATGTGGTGTTGTCTGTTATTATTAAGAGAACACCTGGTTGTAAGAGGGGAAGGAAGGCTTTCAGTGCCAGAAGGACTGCTGTCATTTCCCTCACGTTGATATGTTTGTTCTTTATGGAAGAGTGACACTTTGCTTGTACCCTGTAATTTGACATTGTGCCCTCCCAATCCTAGGTTTGATCCATCTGTATGCATGAACTGGTTTGAGTGGGTAACTGCAGTGGGAGGCATGGGTTCAGGTGAATTTGCTGAATCCACCATTTTAGCTCTGACTGTAGGCAGGGCAAAAGGGTGATTTCTTGCTCTAAAGGATGCTGGTGTTGTGACCATACATTTTTTAAATACCACTGCAGTTTTCGCATAAGCAATCTGGCTAGTGGTAGCATTGGAATGGTGGCTTCCATATGGCCCAGGGTGCATAGGAATTGCCTTGCAGTTATCTGCTGGGTCTGCATAAGGGTTTTGAAGTGGGAGGACAGGGAGCTGACTTTATCCTGAGGAAGAAATGCTTTCATTATGTCTGACCTGGTCCTGCAACCCAGAAATGTTTTGTCTTGTTCTGGGGTCAAGGAAGATTTCAGGAAGTTGAGGGTGAACCTGAGTCTTTGAAGTAGGCAAATGGTGAACTGTAGATGGCTTAGCAGGGTTTCCTTGCATTCTGCTAGGATAAGGATGTCGTCCAGCTAAGGGTAAACCTGAATCCTTTGTGTTCTGCAACAGTCTAAGGCAAGTACCAGCCATTTTGTGAACACTCTGGGAACAGTGGACAAACCAAAGGGTAATGCAGTAAATTGGAAGTGAGAGCAGGGTCCAGAAAAACTAAGAATTTCATGTGGGAAGGTTGAACAGGTATGTGCAGATAGGCTTTTTTCGGGTCAAGTGTGGCCATGAAAGCCTGGGCTGGTAAAAGAGCGAATAAAGTTTGTAGGGCCAACATTCTGAAGGTCACAACCTTTAACAATAAGTTTAAAAAGGAAAGGTCTAGAATGGGCCTCCATGGTCCATCTTTTTTGGGGACCTGAAACAGTCTTGAGTAGAAGCCTTTTCCTTCCTGTCCCGGGGGGGGGGGGGGGGTAGGATCTATTTTTCCCAGGTTCAGAAGGTTTTGCAGAATCTGTGGGAAGAGGTATCTCTGATTTCTTGGGAGAAGGGAACGCCCCTTAAGGGTGGCCTTTCTTTCCAAGAAAGGAACTATCCTTTTTGAACTATAGCTAGAACCCATTTGTCTGTAGTGACGGTTTTCCAAAAGGATTGGCAGTGCGAGAGGTGAGCAGAAAGGGGAAGGTGGGCAAGGCAGTCACGCATTGTTGGGTACTCCTCTGTCTTGAAAGGGCTGACTAGTGGGGGGATGTGAAACAGCTGGCCTGGAAGGGGTTTGTCTTCTGGCCCCTCTTCTGTGCCTGGAAGAAATAGGTCCAGCTGCGGTGGGGTTTCTTCTGACAAACGTAATTTTGGCAGGGTAATTCCTGTAATATTTAGGTATAGGAGACATGAGAAAATGTTTGATGTCTTGCAGTTCCTTACTCTTTTCTTGTAGATTTTTGAAAAGGTCTGCTGACTGTTTACCAAACAATAAGTTAGGGTCCAGAGGGGCATCTAAGATTTTAGACTTTGAAGTTCTCTGGTAAGTGTTGCAGACATACCCAAGAATATCTTCGAAGTACAGCGGCAGAGGCTGCAGACTGTGCAGAGGCCTCTGCAACATAACTACATCTAACTGAGATAGTTTAGAAGCTATGTCAGATTTAGTGGGGCAGTCTGGAGTAGCAGTCAGCAGAGTAGAGGCTTGAGAGACAAGGTTCAGAGCATATTTGGTCATATGGGTTTGATATTTGATGGCTCTAAAGGCCAATGTGGAAGAATTGTAAATCTTCTTTCCAGTTCTATCCATGGTTTTGCTGTCCTTGTCTGTAGGTAAGACAGAGGCAGACGGAATCAGTCTGGATTGTTTATCAGATGATACAGCAATCGCAGCAGGGTCTACCAGGGGTGGTTTGACTAGAAATTTCTGGTCATCAGGCACTTTGTTAAAGTGATCTGGCCTCTTAGGGGCAGGTGACTGAGAGTCTGGGATCTTAGATGCTGAGAAAAAGGTATCTAAATAAGCAGGGATGACAGGAGGAATGACAGAAGGGGAGGGAGATTCCACTTGTAACAATTCAAAATATCTTTTTTGAGTATCAGACATTTGTGAGGTGTCCCATTTGATGTATTCCTTCATTTTGGTTATGGTCTCTCCAAAGGTAATATCGTCTGGAGGGGAGTCCCCTTCGATGGATTCTTCATCTAGGGAGTAATACTCTTGAGGAGTCTATTTGGGAGGTATACGATATTGATTCATCTCAAGATGAATAATAAGCCTCTTGCTCTTCTTCCCTGTCTTATGAATTGGGCAGTGGAAGAGAGGAGACAGAGGCAGGTTGACGGCTGAGAAGAGGAAGAGTAGATGATGAAGAGGCTGAGGGCCCAAGGGCCATGAAGGCCTGCAAAGATGAGGTGAAGGTCTGCAAATCAGGCAGTCCTTCGGTGGGTGTGGCCAGATGTTTGGTTTTCTGTTTCTTTTTAACTGGGGTAGTCTTAGGCGTAGGCCTGGAATCGGATTACCTGGCTAAGGGCAGCAATGTCCGGAGGAGGGATCCTGGTTGGAGGCCTGGGTGTGTCTGGTTCGCCCTCCACCTCAGCGGTAGTTGATGTCTGGATAAGCTCCGTGGACGTGCTTGTCATCAACTGTGACGCACCTTCCTCAAAGGTATAGGAGCCGACGTTCGGATCGCCTGAGACAAACTTCACAGCCTGAAATGGTCAACAGGCAAACATACTGATCATGAAATTCAACCCCAAGCAGAAGGGACTCTTCAGAAGAACGTGGAATTGCTTGACATGATGGTCCACATTATGTACATGACAGACAGAAACTAGGATCATGCACGTGCCTGACGCATGGCAGAATAATCTGCAAGTTAAAGCGTATTGCTCATTTACAAAGCATCTTTTTTTTTAAAAAAAGATTTTGGTGTGTCCACTGATTTTTAGTTTCACTATTTACTCAGTTGTTTCTCAATAACCACACCCTCAAAATGATGTGAGGGTAGCTAACCAGTGGTGTGAACATTGGCTCTATATGGCATAGCAGTGATACAAATATTAATACTGCACATATTTATAATTTTAAATTAAACGAGTCACTACATTTCACTTACTAACCATCTAATTTCTGTCTTGAGACCCTGCTAAACCTTTGTGCTGACTGGGCCTATGAAATGTTGTTGCACAATGCATCCAAACGGACAATGTCTAAGATACTAACATAAATATAATGTGCACATATTTTATTAAGCAAAGCACAAATAGGGGCAAAGTGGTACTAGTTAGGCTGCATCTATTAGTGCAGTTTTCCCACCATTATGACACCCCATATAAACTTCTCCAGACATATGTTATGAAAGAAATGTTAATATGGCTGATTTAAATGTCTTTGAACAGTCTATTTGGGTAATATGGGAGGGTAAGGAGTCCCATTGTTTTGCAATGCTATAGCAGAACAAACACTGTCCAGCTCTTTTATTGGGTTTAGTTACACTTAATAGAAATTTGTTGGAGGATCTAAATGTACGTGTAGGAGTATATGTTTGTAGTATGCAGGACAGTGCTGGGCAGGTATTTGGTTTATAAATTAATTTATGGGCTAGCATTAAAGGGGTATAACAGAGGTAATTGGGGAATATGAGCCAGTTCAGTTCAGAGATTGCTTGGCAGTGGTGTGAGCGGTTTGGCTTACCTGAGGCAAATTTAGCTATTTTATATTAGCAAGATTGAAGTTTGTTGCTGAGGGATGAGTGAAGGTTAGTAAAGATGCCATTACTGTATAGAGAGGAAGGGATGAGTAAGGTATTTGCGATGATAAAGTTGGCCTAATTAAAAGTGCGTTTTCTTTATTGAGTTAAGAATGTGCGATTCAAAGGTGAGTTTGTCGTCTATTGTAATGCCTAGCAGTTTGGCAGATTTTACTACTACTACTTCTGTTCTGTCTTTAGAAAATATTTTGAATTCTACATCTGGTGTTTCTGAAGAGAATAGTAGCAGTTTTGTTTTTTTGGCATTTAGCAGCAGTTGTGCATTATTTAGCCATGATTCTATTTCTATAAATGCATTTAGAGTAATTGTGAGGAGGTCAGAGAAATTGTTTGAGGTAGATATTATTGTGGAATCATCAGCGTTTTGGATAACAGCACCCAGTTTTGAGGCTTTATGAAGGTTGTTGATAAAGATATTGAAGAGTAGTGGTCTCAGAATGGAACCCTGTGGGACTCCTATGCTATTTGACAGATAGTCCAGATTGGATGTTGTGCCACCTTACTGATTGTTGCCTACATATATAATCACAATACATGCAACACTGATATAAGAAATTATTCAGGGGCTAATCAGAATGAGTGTTGAGACTGAATGAGTTTATACCCATAGTGTTTTGTAACAGTTAGTGGTAAATTGAACTTTCATAACAATATAAAGTTGAGGAGAGTACGGTACAGTATAAATGACCAAGGATAAGATGGACAATTACTGGCCAAGTAGCCACTGTATACCAGGATGGGATAGAGTGGATAAGGATAGTTTAGAGGGAGTAGCCAGGTGTAGTATATGAGCAAAGATGTAAGACCTTTAGGTGCTGTTTCAATAGCAACGAAGGATTTCAGGTTGTTAATTTGAATAAGACGTAAACGGAATTACAAACTTTAGAAATCTTAAAAGGAACACAGCGAGTCACCTGCAGTATTGTGGGATTTAATTGTGTGCAACAAGAATTAGTCAATAATGCAGAGAGTCTTAGAAAGGGGATTAAGGCTGGATAATATTTGTAGTGTTTGTCATTTTCCAGGTTGAAAAATTAGACTACAAACAGTTTTTAGAGGTGTGAATATTACATAATGAGGCAATTTTAATCACTTTATCTGTTTTAGTGCCATGCATTGACAAGATATATAAGGCATGTCATGCAAATATAGCTATTTTATTGTAGCATTTTCCACACTCTAATCAGCTTGTCAAGTTATATCTTACTTAGCACTTTTCCCTACCTCTAGCCTGCCTAGTTCATCAGCGCAAACTTACACAGCTCAGTTCCCTAATGGAGAGAATAATTCACTGCAAATACTCCCTCTCCATACTTGTCAAGTGTCCCTAGTTTGGCAGAACTCTGATTTTCCCTCATAACCTTTTTTTAAATTTCTGGTAAATTACAGAGGATTAAAGTCAGTCAGTAATGTCAGACTTTAGACTGCCATTGATTGCCACGTTCTTTAATGCATGGTGACATCAAAATTATTGTTCTGTTTATTATTCAACTAAACCAAATACGTTTCCCCAGTTTTTAGCCCTTTGTACACCCATTATTTGTGGCTCTGTCAAGAATTAAGCAAAGAAAAAAATGGGGGGAGGGGTGCCCTCTCTCAACTAGTACCATCAGTTTCAAAAAAGAAAATGGTTCATTTCACCCCTCATGACTGCAGTGGTTTGAATACTTGAGGTAGTCATTAAGAATCCCAATGTTCCTGGATGGAAAAGCAAAATCTTCCCTTCCTCCATTCCTACAATTATGTAAAAAGAGAAGACATGCAGGAGTGAGCCAAACTTATGGAAAGTAATGTGGGAATCTCAGGGTTGAGAAAACAAAGACAGGCATCTGAATAGCTAGAATGGCATTGACATCAGATGTCTACCATTTCCTTGTTCACTGCAGGCACTGCAAGACAAAAGGAAGAATATACTGTACCTTTTTTATTACTTTAAGTTACTTATTCACAAAAGAAGCAAAACTGCACTGCAGCGTTTTTTTCATTTATGTTCTAGACTATGTGTTTTATAAACCACCGAGGAACAACTGGAGATTAGACAGGAGTTTTTTTTTATTTGCACTGATGAGAAAATGGTATATTTTTATTACAAATTCAAAGAGAGAGTTTTTTTTAATTGATTAACTTAAACACTTGTGGTACTGCACGACTGCATCTGTGCATCTAAATGCTTGAGAAATGGAAACAAATTACTTAATGTCTACAACACATAGTTGTGCTGCGGACATGCTATGGACATTTGGTTCTGGGTTGTGGTGTTACAGGTGCTGATCCACACATAACTCAGGTCATATAAAGGTGCAGATATGTCAAACTTCCAAAAGCTCCTGCAGCAAACCCCAATGAACTAAAGGACTACAAGCATGTCAACCTCGATCTACTCTGTGATGAAATATCAAAATTTACTTATGACTGCAGCAGCAAAATTCACTAAGGAACAAAATATCATGGAAAATTAAAAAACAACCCACCCTTGTGGTCCACCACCATAAATAAGCTATACAACAAAACTTGTTAAATTACTTAGATCTAAAATCACTCTTCTCAAGAAAAATATCAAAAGCATTACAAAAAAACCTGAAGAATACAATCGGGTCCGCTAAAGGAGCCAATGAACTTAGGCTAGCCTCTAAAGCAAAGATGATAATAAATCCTTTTTATTTTGCTGTGTCAGAAAACCAAAAATAAAATATACACTTTACATTGCTCTGAACATATTTCTGACACATCCTGCTCTGAACCAATAGGCAGTGCCAACACCCTTGCAAACAAAGTTTGTGCCAGCTACACTCCTGAGCCATTTATCATAACCCCAAAATATATGAATCCCTTACTCCCTCAATTATTTCTAAATATCATGTACTGATTATGTTAACCAAGACCAACAATAATTCATCCAGGGGAACTGACAGCATACCCATTGCTTAATTTGTTGTTGTGTCTTTCGGCTTTTCCCAGTTAGGGGACGCCACAGCGGAACTCCGGTCCGCTAATGATTGGCAGTAGATTTTTACGTGCTGGCTTGCCGGGCCTAACACACAACCTTCAATGAAGGAAGGCCCATTCACGCATGTCGCCACACAGAAGATGCTCTGAGAATCGAACGGGCAACGTCTAACTGTGAGGCGACAACGCTACCGCAGCATAGTGTTAAGCATGCCCTTGCAGACACACTCCTTGAACAGTTTAACCTAAGTTTTAGCTGATGGCTTTATAAATGAATGGTGGACTGCAGTGGTGATGTCCCACAATAAGGGTGTCTTACAGCTGACCTAGACAATTACACACCTATCAATGCCATGGAACATATTATAATATTATAATGAACCTCAAACTCAGATATCAATATTTTATTAGACTTAACCCCCAACAGTTTGTTTTTTGAAGAGTTGATCCTGTCTACATAATTCGATAAAGTTCTTTGAAAGGGTTACTGAGGGTGTAAATGGTGGCCATGCATTACAGTTCACTCAATGTATACTGACCTGGCCAATGCTTCTGACACCGTTTCCCCATGTTGGCATCACACAAAAGCTAAATGCTTTTAAAAATTGACCCATACATGGTAAAATGGATACCCAACTGGCCAAAAGACAGAGCCTGCACAGTATGAGTTCCAGGTGCTTCATTAGAAAGTATGAAAGTGACCAACAGTGTCCCCCATGGCCTGGAGCTGGGACCTCTCTTTTTGGTATTTTCTTCTCAGATCTTCAAGGAAACATCCAAGACCTCTGGCTAACAATGCCTGTATAATGAGGGTTGTTAAGTTATCCCATGATGCCCAAACCATCCGCAATGAATTCTCCATAGTACACTCATGGCATATTAAAAATGGGCTCAAACTAAATGCTTAAAAGTATAGTACCACCACTTTTGGTAGATAATCCTGCTCCTCATCATACATAGATAACACATTACTAGGAAATGTAAAAGTAGTCAGGGACAAGTAGCTGAGTTAATACCTCCCTCTGTTTTTGACCATCATGTGATAACAGTCATCAGGAAATCAGCCCAACTAACTGCCAAAGGAATAACCTCAAAATCTAGAGAGGTAATCACTACCTTATGCTAAGTACTGATCAGGCCAGTTATAGAGTATAATGTCAAATTTGGGGTGCATCTTACTAACATAAAATAATTAGAAAGGCCCCAAAGGTTCCGAACTAAAAAAATCATGGGCCTAAAGTCCCTGAGCTACCAAGAGAAATTGGAAGCATTATCCATTTTTTCAGTATCTTTTATATTTTTGAGTGGAGATCTCTCTCTCTCTCTCTCTCTCTCTCTCTCTCTCTTACAGCACCATTAGAGACGGTCTGTCCTGGACCTTCTGTACCTCCACATGTCCAATCCAATTTCTCTACCAGTACTAGAACCAGGTACCTAAATCTTGACCAACAGATAAATACATATGGTGGCGGGACAAGACTACAACCCAGAACCTTCCATACCTCTACAATAAACTGCCCTGCATGTTAAGAAGTGTGACTCACTATCTTCCTTTAAACTTAACTTAGATGAATAGATTGGTAGCCAAAAATTTCCAAGATTGACTTGCTTTGCCCTCCTGCAAAATGGAGGTGCAGCCTGAGGGAGGGTACTAGCAAGGTGTGAATGGTCATTAAGAGTCAGTGGCCTTGGAATATCTATAAATCTAAATTAGGGTAAGCTCCTTCTGAATGGTACAGATATCTGAAAGGGCTTTGACAATTACACCCAGTCTGCAGCTGTCTGCAAACCTAGTTAACCAGAGGTCCTGGTTATCAGTTTTAAGATCAGAGAAGTAAATGACAAACAGTAGGTGATCCAATACAGACCCAAGGGGACTCCAGTGGTTACCTCAACACTATTTGAAGATGCACCTGCCACAAGAACAATGTGAGTTCTGTCTTGCAGCCAACTTGGATATCCATTTTACCATATAAGGACCTGTGAGTTCATAGTTTCATAGATGTATAAAAGGTTAACAAACCACTAGTGCTCTTATAAGCCTAGCCGTGCAACCCCACTGTGGCCCACAAATTTGATTTATATAGGGGGTGATTTAATGACTGCCTCAGTCTACCTTAAACTTCTTTACTCACTCTCTACCCTAAACCTTAGCATCTTTTCTATTTCTTGGTTTAAGAGCTATCTATCTGTTAGGCAGCAAGCAGTAAAATGGCAAAACCAACTATCCTCCTTGCTGCCTGTTTTCCTAGGGGTCCCCCAAGGATCCATCTGAGGTCCTTTACTCTTCACTCTGTTCAGCAACAAACTCCCATCCGCCACACCTAAAGCCTCTGTAGTGCAATATGCAGATGACACCACTATAATATGCGCAGCCCCCAGTCTAGATCACCTCCTCTCCTAAACACAAGAATGATTTTCACTAGCCGAAATTTGGATCTCCAACCACCAGCTCATTCTTAACCCATCCAAAACAAAATTACTCCTCTTTAGCTCCCACAGATCCCTTCCCCCCCACAGACAACTTTACTATCACCTCCAAAAACAATACCACTATTACCCCTATCAATCACATCAAGCTGCTAGGCGTGGAAACAGACAACCACCTTAGATTTGATCTCCACATTGCCCAAACTATAAATTTCAAAAAAAAACTCGGAGTACTCTATCATAACAAACACCATCTCTCAAATCATTCCAAGATAACAATAACAAGGACACACCTACTATCTACCTTACTCTATGTCTCCCCTATGCTCACTAACCTTCGCAAAACTGATCTAAACCAACTCGAATCGTGCTACAATAAGATAGCAAGATTTGCTACAGGCTCAACCTATAGAACACATCACTGTGAGTGTCTCAACAAGCTTAACTGGTTAGAGCTCCCACTAATACTTCAGTTCAATCAACTCTCACTAGCACACAAAATATTACACCGTTCAGACAAAATCCCAGCTCTACAACATCTAATTCATCCTCACACCACAACAAGAACCTTAAGCTCTATCATCCAAAATCACCTACAGATCACCACATTTAACAATGAGGCAGGAAAATCTGTCTACAGCCACTCTATATCTAAACTCTGGAACTTCCTTCCTGCCCACGTAACATCCAACAACTCCACCACTCAATTTAAGAAACTCCTTAAAACTCACTTCATGAATAACAGGCTATGCTCCTGTTTCACCCCTGGATAATACTGTACAATATAGCTAATCTCATAGTCACCACACTTACAAATAGGTTCATAGGTTCATACTAGGCTATCTGAGAAACTATGCCCATAGTTTGGAGAAACTATGCCCAAATGCTAGCTTCTCAGCCTGACTACAGTCCTAGCATGACTATAGGAAAGGAAATGTCTACCTTTAAGTTAAGATAGCAGTACTAACTGTTTATACAACTTGTCAAGTAGCTACTGTTACGAACTCTATGCATTTCTGGTCATATTTAGGAATGTGTTATGTACTGTCTTACCTGTCACTCTCATAATTACGCAGTGTGTGTACAATATCCTTTGATGTGGTTCACAGTGTTAGTCTACCTGTAATGAATATCGCATCTAATGACTTATAATGTTCAAAAATGTATGTAATTGGAGCTTTTCTCCCCAGGCCTCTGCTGAAAATGGACCTGTATCCAGTTGGACTCTCCCAGTCAACAAATGTAAAATAAAATAAATACAGTAAGAGCCAGACCAGGGTGCGATTAAGGTAAACAGCTTCCTTACAATTCTTGCAAGAGGTACAGTATTGAATGCTTTGCCAGGATCAAGATAAGTTGCGTGGATAGCATGACTACTGCTGACAATCTGCTTGGCCCTCTTGAAGAAGTTAAGAAAATTTAACAGCAATCTTAACACAATGATGAAACCAAATTGCTGTGGATCAAGCTTAATGAGATTCCAGATACCATAATTAATGAGATCGGTTATTATTTGCTCCATAGCTTGATGGATTAGACTTGTAAGGATGACTAGTCAATGATTTCCAAGGTCCTTGTGGTGGGGCATTACCACAGCAGTGCACCAGGACTTGGGAACATAACCTGTGGATTAGCTTGCCCTAATTAATGTAATGAAAGGCTCACCAAGAGCATGTCTGATGCTGTTTATGAAGCACCCAGCTATGTTGTCAGGACCCATGGAGAAAACGTTTTGGTCTTTGACAATACCTTAAGAACATGTCTCTTACTGGTACTAGGGGGTGTAAGGGAATCTAGGATGAATGTTGTCTGAGTAGTGGTTGGGGGGTGAAGTATGCTGTAAATTTATTCATTAGTATGTTTGTGGTATCATTGGGGTTGGAGTGGGAGGCTTCATTAAGGAAAGTTTAGAGCAATGCTAAGTGTTGCTTCTTAGTTTTCTAACAAACCTAAAGAAGGACTTGTAGTTACTCTTCACTTGAGAAGCTAATATATCGTCATGAGTTGTTTTACTGGTCCTTTCAGTTCCTTGGCAATATTTATTATACTATTCTTATTCTGAAGAGTGTTACCCTTACTCTACAGTTTAAGAAGTTTTTCCCCCTGTTGTTACAAAGTTTATTTATGTTTGTTGGCTACTGAGGGGGGTTGTTTTTAAATGTCACATTGTACTTTGCTCTAGATGGGACTTCTAGATCTATGCATTTGTCTAACTAGTTATAAAACTCCTTAGTGATGTTGGCTGCTGTGTTCATAGGTTGGTATTGGGCTATCAGCCCTAGGGCCTATACAAGCCTAGCCATAACAATTCCCTGGCTATTTCTTCCCACACTATTTACTTCCCTGTTGGGTTCAATGGTGGCTACGTAATGGGTAGCATTAGACATTTTTATCATCTAACTGTATAAGGTTTATGCTTCTGAAGTCCTTAAATACGGAGCCATTAATTACAGGAGACTGACTTAGCGGGAATGAGAGACTAGGGGAGTGGAACATGTAAAGGCATTATTTGTGAGGCTCAGACCAGTAATATTTTGGCCTTTAGTTGGTTTGCCACTATTTAAAAAAAGGGGAATTCCTGTCTATCAAATCCAACAATTTCTAGGCACACCCTAAGTTAGAGATACAGGTTCTCCAGTCTATGGCAGGGTAACTAAAATCACCTACGACTACGGAGTTGTTGCTTATAGGAATTTCTTCTAAAACTTTCAGGAAGCTAACAGGATCATCTGGGAAAATGGAGGGAGTGCTGCATGCGGGTATAAGCTGGAAGCTTGTCTTGTCCATGGTAAACTGAATGTTCTAGAAGCTCACTTTGTGGGTCACTGAGTAAGTCTAGATGACGTGTGGTCCTTGATAAATATGGAGACATCACCACAGTTTGCAACAATCCTGAAGGCATGGTAGTCACAAAACCAAAGTACGGAGGGAGTGCTCTCTTTACATTTAAACCAAGTCTCTGCAACTAAACATATGTGGACATTTTCCACATGCAGGAACACCTCAAGATCAGGCAATTTGTTACCGAGATACCTGGCTATGAAAAGAACCACCTTAATATGGTCCAATTTAGGGTTAGATGAATTTGCCAAGTTAGGATGTTCATTAGATGGATGGTGCCTAAAAGGCATTATGAGAGCAGTAAAGTCTTTTGTCAGTATATGGAATCCCTTGAATGAAACACACAGGTCATCCCTTGCAAAACAAGTACAACTTTTGATCATCTTGTCCCAGGCTGGAACACCCTGATGTGGCACCAGCTGATGGATGAAATAGTCATAATATTTTACTAAAGGCAAGTATATATACAGTAAGAAACATAATTAAAATAGAGTGCAAGGTAACAATCCTGCTAGTAACAAGGGAATTAGAAAAATAAGGAGGACTGCTGTCAGTGTTGGAGATTAACTGAGAAGTGAATAAGTACTATGGGGAGCTAAGGTAGGCAAAAAAGGATCAGAGAAGGATTAGGTAAGTAGCAAGTGGTCAGGATGGGAAGGGAAGGTTATATGAGAAGTGAGGTTAGGTGAAGAGAATAGAGGAGCAGAATAAGGAATGAAATGAGCTAAATGGGAGCTGATAAAGAAAGAGATGAAGGAATATACAGAAGGAGACTACGAAAAGAGGGTAGGGTACAAGGAAGAGAGTTCAGGGTGGATATTTACAATAACATGTACAGGTAGTATTTAGCTAATCTTTTACAGCTTTCTTGAATTCATGAGTCTGGTTTATTTTTCTTAGGGACATGGGAACCTTGTTCCATGATACAGCCGGTAAATAGCTATAAAGTTTTTGTCCAGATGATCTTTTGGGTTTGTAAAATTCTAGGTAATATTGATCAAGGCCTCCTAAGAGTTCTGGGGAGGGGTATAGAGGGAACTTCAGGGCAGGAGGAGGGTTTATACAGGGTGGAATGAATGCCAGTAAGTTGAGAAAAGTACAGTTGTGTACACTTAACATAAATGTAGATGTTCGAGTGTATTCACTGTTTTACATTTGGGCTATCTGCTTGCAGTAGCCCTCAGTCGGCCTGATTAACAAAGTCTTGGGTCCTGCGTCAGTTGCTGTTCCTTCTCCCATGATGCCAGGTCGTCAGGCGTATAAAAACATGCAGCCAATGCCATTACATCAGTTTATCTTGCCCCAGACGTCAGGTGCCCCCCTAATGGGAAGCAATAAAATCTATACATACAAAGATATACCTCCAACAAAAAAGCAAATACACCAAAAAGTTTTTCAGCACAGTAAGTTAAGTAGAGGTATAGCCAAAAGAAGAAATGGGGCAGGAAGGAGGGTAAAGACTGCAACAGTGAATACACTCAAACATCTACATTTATGGTAAGTGTACACAACTGTACTATGTTCTTTGTGTTTCACTGTTACAGTCTTTACATTTGGGTAGATTCCCAAAGCTAAAGTTGGAAGGAGGAATTTAAATAGAATTAGGACCAGCTATAAGGCCCTACAAGACTGCAGTGGCAAAACTAGCTCTGGATTTAGAGAAAATTGGCAAATCATAATGTGAAAGTATGTACAGAACTCCAGGTAGCAGCTTCTAGGATGTCCCTAGTAGGGATGCCCCTGAGAAAGGCTGTAGAGGTAGATGCAGCTCTGGTTGAATGGGGTCTGATGCCCTGTGGAATAGGTTTTCCATGGTGCTTATAGCAGAAATGAATGCAGTGGCCTATCCATTTTGAAATGGTTTGTTTTGAAACAGCTTTCCCATCTGTCTCTGCAGCAAATGCAACCAGCAGTTGTTCAGATTTCCTTTGAGGTTTAGTCCTTTCCAAGTAGAATCTAAACTGTCTGTGCACATCTAAAGAGTGCAGTATCCATCCCTCCTTTGTTCTGTGGGTTAGGAAAGAAGGTAGGCAGATGAATGGACTGATTAAGAGCCACACTGGATACCACCTTGGGCATGAAGGAGGGATTGGTTCTGAGGGACACCCTGTCTGCATGAAAGATGATGAAAGGTTCCACTGCCATAAGGGCCTGTAATTCAGATACCCTTCTTGCAGAAGTGATTGCTAAAAGGAAGTCTGTTTTCCATGAAAGAAATTTTAAATCTGCAGTAGCAGCTGGCTCGAAAGGAGGAAGAGTGAGTTTCTCCAAGACAAAGTTAAGATCCCAGGCTGGAGTTGGAGCTCTCCTGGGAGGCCTTGCATTTTTGGCCCCTTTGAGGAACTGCTTGAGCAATGGGTGAGAGAAGAGGGGAGGCTCTGTGCTATAATGAGCTGAAATGGCTGAGGCATGAATTTTGATGGAGGAAAAGGACAAGCCCTTATGAAGCATCTCAGGCAAGTATTGTAGAATCTGAGGTAAATTGGGCACTGCTGCGTTCATTCCTTGAGATTGGTTCCAGGCACAAAATCTTTTCCATTTTGCAGCATAAGATTTTCTAGTACTAGGCCTCCTTGCCTCCACGGATTTTCTGAGGGATGGTAAAGGAGAGGTTAGGTAATTAGCCAGGCTGCTAGGTTTAGGGTTTGCAGCTGAGGTGCAGAATCTGGTTCTCCTACTGAGACAACAGGGAAGGAGTCTAAAGCAGGTGCAATGCAGCCAAGCGTGACACACTGCGCAATGGTGAGTACCAGTGTTGGCGAGGCCAGTCTGGTGCAATTAAAATCGTCCTTGGCTTGTCCTGTTTGATCTTTAGTAGTACCTTGGAGAGCAGAGGCAGAGGAGGAAAGGCATAAACTGATAGGTTTTTCCAGCTGAAGGATACAGCGTCCACTTTCCAAGCTAGCTTGTGGGGAATCCTTGTGCAAAATTTGTCCAGTTGATGGTTCTTGGGGGGAGGCAAACAGGTCTATATTTGGGCTCCCTCATTTGCTTGTCAACATGTTGAAAATCCTTGGTTCCAGTTTCCACTCATGTGGGTCCATGAGGTTTCTGCTTAGTCCGTCTGCCAGTGCATTTAGTTTTCCTGGAAGGAACTGAGCTTGTAGATTCACTTGGTAGCTCAAGGCTGTGTTCCACAATGCCATGGCTAGTCTGCAGAGGGGCTAAGAATGTGTACCCCCCTGCATGTTTATGTACCACATGACAGTGATGTTGTCTGTCTTTACCATTAGTTGTTCTGGAAGAATGTATTCCTGGCTGTCAGAGCATTCTGTACAGTTTACATTTCCTTTTGATTTATGTGCAGGTGCATTTGACTTGGGTTCCATTTGCCCTGAATGCACTTCCCTGCCAAGTGAGCCCCCCGCATGCATAGACTGATGCGTCTGTTCTTAAGATTTGGGTGGCAGGGGGTAATGTGAATGGTAGTCCCCTGTTTTGGTGGCAGGCCTCTGCCCACCAAAGGAACTCTAGGCATAGGCAAGGTATGATAGAAATCCCTGCTTCCAGAGCCTGTGAATGTTGACACCATAGGCTTTTGAGATACCACTGTAGTTTCCTCATATGCAGCCTTGCATATGGAATTAGAAGAATGCAAGAGGCCATGAACCCCAAGGCTTGCAGCATTTGCCTTGCAGACAGCTGGGTTTTTGTTGCCACTTGTTTGAAGCACGTTGTCAAATGAATCAGTTTCTCTGGCGTGAGGAAAGCCATCTGGGAAGTTGTATTCAAGCTTGCTCCCAGGAATATAATTTGTTGACAGGGTACCAGGTGTGATTTCTTTTCATTTATGGTGAACCCCAATCAAGTCAGTACCCTTTGAACAAAGGCCAAATGATTCAAAAGAATGTCCTGGCTTTCTGTCTGAATTAGACAATCATCCAGGTATGGGTATATTTGAATATTTCTTTGCCTGCAAAATGCAATGACTGGAGCTAGGCACTTTGTAAATATACAGGGCGCAGTAAATAAGCCAAAGGGCAGTGCAGAGAACTGATAGTGCATGTAGCCTGCTTTGAAGTGTATGTATCTTCTGCAAGACTCCCTGATAGGGATGTGCAGGTATGCTTCTTTTAAGTCTAGTGTTGCCAGCCATGCATCTTTGTCTAGCATAGGAAGCAGCTGGTGAAGAGTCAGCATGCTGAATTTTGGAATCACCAGAAAGGTATTTAGAGTAGAAAGGTCCAGGATAGGTCGCCATGTATTGCCTTTCCTGGGTTCCAGGAAAAGTCACGAATAGAAACCTTGTCCCTTTTCCTCTTCTGGTACCAACTGAATAGCCCCCATGTTTAAGAGAGAGAGAGAGTACTTGATTTTGGGCCTCTGCCCACTGATTTGGGGGTAGATCTGGCCACCCGCTTGGTGTTGGTAACGTGTGGAAGTTAAATCTGTATCCTTGGAACACTATTTAAAACCCATCTGGCCTGCAGACCAATCTTTCCGCCTAAAGGAGCATTCAGTTGTGAAGTGGTTGGAAGTTTTAAAAGCAAGTTATTGAGACAGTTTTCCATAGGGGGGGTCTTACTACTCCCAGATTTTGGTGCGGAAACACCCCCTGCTTAGTCTTGTGTGTCCCTTAGGTCTGAAACCTGGGGTTTCTGCTGTGTCTGGGTTTGGCTTGAGAAGACCTGGAAGGGGCTGGAAAGGACCAATTTTTAGAAGGCCAATGCCTACTAAATCTAGGAGGCTGAACTTGTAAGAAATCTTTAACAGTTTGCATAGATTTAGCTTTATCTTCCATCTTTTTAAGAACTTCCTCAGCCTTGTTGCCAAACAGGTGGTCCTGATTTAAGGGAGCATCCAACAATTTAGCTTTAACAAGATCAGGCAAAGATTGCTCCTTAAGCCAAGCATGCCTTCTGAGCACAGACCCAGTAACAGAAGCCCTGCAAGAGGTCTCTAATGAATCAAATCCACACTGCAAAGTATGTTTTCCAACCTGTTCAGCATACATTAAATCCTTTAATTCTTTATTTTCAACACAGTCAGGAATCAACATCATTTTCTGTTTAAGCAATCCAATAACATGTTGTTGATACTTTAACATATGAAACTGGCAGTTTAAAGCCCTAATGGCCAAGGTTGCAGAAGTGTAAACCTTCTTACCCCATCTATCCAGCGCCCTGGAGTCTCTATGAGAGGGGGTAGGATTTTTAGCAGTAGAAGCCTTAATGCCCTTGGGTCCCTGTGAAATAGTCTCTGGATCCACAATAGGATTTTTAAAAAGGAACTTGTGTGAATCAGGAACCCTGTAATATCTGTCAGGTTTTCTGGGAGCAGGAGGCAAAGAATCAGGGGCCAAACTAGATTCTGAAAAGGCATCATCAACCATGTCTAGTACAGGAGGTAAAGCTAAAGGCCTATGCTGAGGCAGGAGTAAGAAATCCCTAAGCCTCTTTTTTGAATCAGAAAATTCCTGGCTTTCCCAGTGGAAATGCTCCCTTAGAGTATGTAAGGTTTCACCACTTTGTGTACTGTGTATTTTTCTAGCTAGTTTCACTGTGTGTGAGGTATTAACTGGGAATTGTCCACTTTTATTAAGCATCTGTTGGGTTGTTTGTTTCTGATAACTTGTTGCAGTTAAACTCTTTTTTTCTAGAGGCTCCTTTAGCTGTTTAAAACTTTCATTTAAAGGCTCACTGCTGCTTTTCAGCTGTGAGAAACATTCTGTTTTTATAGTTGGTGGCTTTGCAGTTGCCCACCCCTAGTGTAAATTTGATCTGGGACCCTCCTCAAAGTCTAGTGTCATTACCTCATTCTACCCAGTACAGGGAGAACATTTGAGAAGGCCAATCAGCTTAGTTTCTGCTACTCCTTTCTCTCTTTCCACTAAAAAAAAAAAAAAAAAAATTCTAAGCTTGTTTCCTGCCTTTCCTGTGGGTAGTCTAGCCTGGATATAGATTTGGAGGGAAGCCTTCTAGCTTAATTTTGTTTCTTAGAACTAGTCAGTGTTTTGTTTCAGCACTTGCTCAGAACTTATTATAAGCACTAAATAAGCTACAAATTACTACAGCACTCAACTTTCCTCACTGTCTAGAGGAAAACAGTTTCTAGTACTTAACAAATAAGCACCTATCCAGGCATGTCTAAGGGTCAGCCCCCGGTGTTTTCTCCTGTCTACCTGATGAATCTGGGCATCTTGGGGCAATGCAGTAATTGCCTCATGTACACAGACAACCCTCTCCTCCTACCACCCAACACTACAACCTGTGAGAGATGTACTTATATAGCTAAACTGGAAGCAAAGCTCTCTTCACACAAGACTGGACTAGACAGTCAAGAGGAGAAGGTAAAAACTTGCACCACACCACACTCAGCACATAGTCCCTCAAAACCTACACCACCAAAACACACACATAGAAACACAAAACACACACCTACATTCATGGAGGCTCTCAGTAAAAACCTGCCCAAGCAACAGGGACCTCCAAAGCAGAAACACAAGCAGCCACCACCCCCCAACACAACCCAAATGACACAGAGCCCACAAACTCAGTGTGCCACTCAACCACAGCCCATAAGGCATAACAACGTACCCAACACTCTAGTCATAGGTGACTCTATAGTCAGGCACACTGATGTTACACTCACCAGGCTAAACAAGGAGAAAGTTACTGTCAGCTGCCTGTCGGGTGCCAGGATCTGCCACATAACGCATGCACTCAGGTCACTCCACAACAAGTACAAATATGACTCTGTCATTGTCCATGTTGGTGTGAATGACCTGAGACGTACCTCCTTGGACTACATGAAAAGGGACACGGAGGAGCTGTCCGATCTTGTAGCCCAGGCAGGTATGACCCTAGCCCTGAGTAGCATCCTGCCATCACCCAGAATGATACCACAGTACAAGGACAAAATGATTGACTTCAACAATTGGCTAAGCTTCTGGTGTCATTCTAAGGGGATCCAGTATCTGTCTGCATGGGATGACAGGATCGACAAGCCACAATGCTTTGCCAGAGATGGCCTGCACCTGTCGCCCCTGGGATTCCGGATACTGGCTAAGGCTCTAGCCACCCCTATAGTGCCTTTTTAGGCAAGGTTCAAATGACAAATTCACCACCCTAACAGGTACAGGCAAGAAGAATCTGAGGGTATTGCTTACTCAATCCTAGAAGTCTAAACCTCAAAATGCACTCTCTCGAGGCACTCCTTAAAATGGAGAACATACGAAAGTCCAAAAGGTTTTGACAACAACTGAAAGTCCAAAAGGTTTTGACAACAACAACTGAAAGGTTGACAACACAACAAAGTGAAGTCCAAATTTTAAATTTAAATGATGCTAATTTTTTTTTTCAAATATGTTGGTTTTTTAGGCAAAAGTTTAAAATAAATTGTTGAATAAAAATAATTCAGTTGTCAGTGAAGCCGGATGGTACCGTTTTGAAAGTGAAGCTGACGATCTTTTAACTTCAGTTTTACATTTTTATTTACATTTCTGTTGCTTCTTCTGTTTGTAAATTCTACAGCAGTTATTTATTTTTGTTTTTGTAAATTATTAAACTGGTTCACTGGTTCAGCATCCAGTTTTCAGTTCCAAATTCCAACCCAAATTCCACAGTAGTTACTTTGATTAGTTTTGTTTTTAGTTTATCAGATCATCCCATTCATCTGTTCATCGTGATCAATGAAGTGAAGGTGGTGATTGGTAGTGTGAATCACTCTTTTAAAAATCATCTGTGCAGTGACAGAGACCTGGCTCAAGGCTCCAGAGAGTACCCCTGCATTACCAGGCTATAATTCATACCACACCTTTCGGCCACCTAACCTGGACTGAAACACTAAAGGCGGAGGCGTGTCCATATTCATTAAGGATATCCACACCTCTAGTCTATTTGCTCAACATAATGCATCCGAGATTATCCAAGTGCAACTAACTCTGGGCAAGACCGCAATCCAAATTGTAGCTTGCTACAGATCCCCCACTATGTCCCAGAATTCCCACTCCTCATTTCTTAATACACTGGAAAATATTAGGGTACAACCTAACACCCTAATAATGGGCGATTTCAACTACCCTACCATTAACTGGGAAAACTACTCATGTACCAACTCTTGTGCTCAAAGTTTTCCGGAATTCATAAATTCCAATGCCATGGATCAACTTATCCACACCCCCACCAGGGGCAGCAATATCCTAGACGTGGTTATTACCAACATGGGCAACCAGTGCTCCACACCAGAGGTCAATTCCTTGTTGGTCAGATCAGACCATAAGCTAATCACCCTAGACATCCACTTCCCTCCCCCACCCCCCATTAGGGAAACCACAGTAAAAAATTTCTCCAAAGCCAACTTCACGCTTCTTAGGACAGAAGTGGCAAACGTCACGACACCCATGCTGACGGACAATAGAGGTATGACTGCTGAATCCAACACAAATGCACTTTATAAGCACTTACATGAGTGCATGGATTGTGCAATCCCTAACAAAACCAAGATGTTATCCTCCAAAAAAAGGAAGCCAATCTGGTGGTCCCCTGCCATAAACAAACTCTACAACAGAAGAAAGAAAGTGTTGCAAAAAAGAGTAAAATCCCATGATTGGAGAAACTCCCTGGTCAGCTTCAGTAAGAAGCTGAGATCCCTCATAAAATCCGCCAAAGCTAGTTATGAAAACAAAATCGCGACTGACTTTAAAGACAACCACAAAGCATTCTATAGCTATGTCAAGAATCTCAATGGCAACACTCAGATCTGCTCTGAGTTACAGCACAATGGCACTAAATATACAGAACCAACGGATATTGCCAACATCCTGGCAGATAGGTTCAGTGCTAACTTTACCCCTCTGTCATCCCCTAAAGGGCCCATCTCTATTCCAGAAGAATGCAAAGTTCTTGTAATCATGCCTGCACAGGTAAAAAACACACTATCCAAAGCCAAGAACACAGCATCCATGCGACCTGACAACATCCCAGGCTGTGTTCTACATGAACTACAGAACGAACTGGCACCCCACTTAAGTACCATGTTCAATCATAGCCTCACCTCAGACTATGTGCCCACTGAATGGCGCACAGCGACAGTTATCCCACTCCACAAAGGTGGAGCCACCACAGACCCCGGAAACTACCACCCCATTAGCCTAACGAGCCTGGTCTGTAAGGCTATGGAGCGTATCATCATGGAACTTATAAACAATGACATTGGTAATCTCCAAACTCAGGACCCCACACAGTTCGGGTTTGTAAAAGGCAGATCATGTCTCCTAAACCTGATAGACTTCTTTGAAGCAGTCACCAAAGCCGTAGATGAAAGTAAGGTGGTTCACACAGCCTATCTAGATCTCGCCAAGGCTTTTGACACCATCCCCCACTCTGGAATAATAGATAAACTCACTAAACTAGGTATAAATCCCTATGTCACAAGATGGGTTGCCAACTGGCTCACTGACAGAACCCACACTGTGAAAGTAGCAGACTCCAAATCCAGCTTCAGACCAGTGACAAGTGGAGTACCACAGGGTTCAGTCCTGGGTCCTCTCCTGTTTGGTATCTACTTCTCTGAAGTACAGGCCAACACAGAAGGTCTTTAGCTAACAAAGTTCGCAGATGACTGCAAACTAGGAGCCATAATCAAAACTCCAAAAGATGTGGACATCCTACAAAAGGGCCTTGCTGAGACAGATACCTGGTGTCAAAGCCATGGCCTCAAGCTCAATGCCAAAAAGTGCATTGTCATTCCCTTTGGTAAAAACTCAGTACCCATGAACTACCACATAGGTGGTAGTCTACTTAACACCGAAAGTGCGATAAGAGACCTTGGGACACAGGTGGACGGTAGTCTCTCCTTTGATAATCACATCGCCACAGTAGTCAGGAAATCCTTCTATGTGGCACACCTCATCACAAAAGGTTTCTCATTCAGGAAAAAAGAGGTCATTGTTCCCTCTACTGCCACTCATTAGACCCATTATAGAGTACAATGCCCCTTTTGGTATGTACCTCACAAGACATCTACAACAACTGGAAAGGCCACAGAAATACCTCACAAAGAGGATTACCGGCCTCAAAGAGATGCCCTATGCAGACCGTCTCCAAAAACTGCAGCTTTACTCCATTGCATATCGCCTACTCAGAGGCGATCTCTGCCTAACACACAAAGCTATGTCAAACCCAGTGCTTTTAGACATGCTCCACTTAAAGAAATCCCAATCCCTACAAGCTACACGCTCTAGGGACCTAAACCTCATCACCACAATAAACGGAACATGTTGGAGGGATAGATTCCTGTCCCAGAGACTTCCCATACTCTGGAACAAACTACCTATCTATATCAAACAAAGCTCCTCATTAGCACTCTTCAAGAAAAATCTTGATGATTGGATGGGAGATGGGAAATTCACCCCGGGGATCACTTCTGTGGCTCTGCTCGACAGTGGCACAGGAAAATAATTTTCTTGGGTGACGAAAGCCAGGGTACCTTTGACTAGGCTTATATAGGCCCTAGGGCCAATAGCCTAGTACCTACCTATGAACCTATAAAAGAAAAATCCTCTGGAGGGGAAGCAGAGGGAATAGAGTCCTCTGCATCAGAATCCTCATAAATAGATAAGGACAAATCCAGATCATCAGAAGAATTAGAAAAATCAGAATCCTGGTCAGAAGATTCATAAATAACTTCAGTCCTAGACCTCTTAGAAGGAGGAGGTTGGCTTCCCCTGATTAGAGTTATAAGATCTTCAGCCATTCTTATAATTAGTTTTTAGGCATAGAGGCCTGAGCATGCGGCCTGGGCGTCGGTTTCTTAGGCATGGTCCGAGATTTTGGTCTAAATGAAGAAGGAGGCATCTGTTTAATATGCAAGTCCGTAGGCCTGAATACACCCTCAGAAGCCGGTGTCTGCACAGTGGCTCCGGACCCATCCAAGGTAGAGACATCCGCAGGTTCCACAGTTGAAGCATCTCGTGGCATACCAGACTCCGAATGGGTCTCAGTAGAGGCCTGCGAGTCAGAAGTAGCGGGTATCAGGGGCTGCGAAAGCGCTTCACTGAGTACCGGTGAACTGGCGACAGGCTTAGGAGAAGCATCGTCGGCAGCTTTGGACCTTGGCAGCCTGTCTCTGCCTTTATCTTTGCGTTTTTTTGGAATCCAGGTAGTCGGATGGCTAACTGACGACATTTCTGGATAATTATACCGAGAACCAAAATATTTAGAGGCGAAAATATACCGACAACGGATAGTGTGCGGATCAATTAAAGCACAAAACCGTCAGCAAGGCACATCGTTGTCAGGGCCTAGGCAAGGAATACAGTACGAATGAAAATCTTTGTGAGGTATTTGCTTTCCACAAGTAATGCAATTATTAACTTTTACTGACATCGGTAAGGAGCAAGAAAAGTTTCAACGGGTACTTAGCTTTAGTTGAAGACTTTGGTTCTGAAACTCGAAAATGAAAATTTCAGGAGTCGACCGACCGGCACTTGCGAACTGCTTCTGCTTCGGGCACCGCACGGCAAGAAAGACTGGTGTAATGGCGTCAGCTGCATGTTTTATACTCCTGATATCATGGAAGAAGGGACAGCAACTGACGCAGGATCCAAGACTTTGTTAATCAGGCTGACTGAGGGCTACTGCAAGCAGAAACACAAAAAACATCTAGACGATGGTGAGGGAATTCTAACCAGTTTAGTCTCCTGAGAGCAAGACAGTGATGAGATTTGGATGGCTGGCTCGAATAAAATCTAGCTACTTTATTATAGGTGGTTTCAAGTTTAGAGAGAAGACTGGATTGTAAGTTAGTTAAGGTTTGATAACTACAGAAGAAATTAGGGAGGAGGTAAGCATGGGCAAGCATCAGTTATGACTCATTTGTTAAAAACTTTTTATTTCTATACAGTAAGCCTAATTTTTGATGGGTTTTCTTTATACAATGGAACACATGAAGGTCAAATTTAAGTTGGTCATCTACAATGGCACCGAGAAGCTTAGTATGAGTTTCGACTTTAATGACTGTATTGTTAAGGGATGTAATGGTGAATGTGGATTTGTGGTGGAACAGTGATATGGGGAGAAAAAGTAGAAGTTTAGTCTTTTTGGGGTTGAGCATGAGTTGTTTATTGGACAGCCATTTTTCAGTTATCTGCTCTTTATACCTAGACATGATTCTGGGTGAAGGAAGAGCTCCACATAGAACTAGAAACTTACCTACATCTGCCACATGTATGTCCAAAAGAAGAAATCAAAGTAAAACTGTACAAATGCCTGCTACATCAATCTGACAGAATTACTACGTCTGTGTCAAACACATGGCATAGTTTTCTCTCTTTTGAAAAAAGCACCGGACCATCAAGCTGATGGATGAAATAGCAGCTTCTTTAATAAAACAACAGAAAAGTACAGTTGTGTACACCTACCATAAATGTAGATGTTCGAGTGTCTTCACTGTTGCAGTCATGACTGTAGGGTTCTCCCCTGCCGGCAGGCAGCCCCAGGTCAGCCAGAATCCCAAAGTCTGGGTCCGGCGTCGGCTGTTCAACCATGCTCCCTGACGTCAGAGCGCCACGAGTATAAAGCCTACAGCCGACGCCATCTTCTCCAGTTTTTCTTGCCCCAGATGTCAGGAGTCCCAAAATGAAAAAGGTCCCATAACCTTTGCAAATACACCTCAGAAGAATGGTGAAAAAAGGAAATACACAAAAGTAAAAATAAGAGGGACAGGAGGGAGGAATCCAGACTGCAACAGTGAAGACACTCGAACATCTACATTTATGGTAGGTGTACACAACTGTACTATGTTCATCGTGTTTCACTGTTGCAGTCATGACTGTAGGGTAGAATCCCAAAGCTGAAAGAAAGGGAGGTGGTCATAAAGAGGAAGGGGTGGCTAAAAGGCCCTGCAAGACTGCAGAGGCAAAGCCTGCCCTAGACTTAGAGTAGAGAGGTAGATTGTAGTGCTTAGAAAAAGTATGCACTGAACTCCAAGTTGCAGCTTCCAAAATGTCCTTGGTAGGAACTCCCCTGAGGAAGGCCGCAGAAGTGGCAGCAGCTCTGGTGGAATGAGTCCATATACTCCCTAGGATTTGCTTTCCATGGTGAGAATAACAAAATCTGATTCCATGAGCAATCCATTTAGAAATGGTCTGTTTTGAAATGGCTTTACCTTGCCGACTGGACAGCGGACTACCCAATAGTAAGGACTGCAGCAATGTGGAACGAAGAACATCAAACAATTGTTCTGATTTTCTGATGTCCTTGGTTCTGTTCAGGTAAAAACATAGTTGTCTGTGTACATCCAAGGAATGTAAGATCCTTTCCCCTTTATTTTGAGGAGTGGGGAAAAAGGTTGGCAAGTGGATAGTTTGATTTAAAGCCACTTTGGAAACCACCTTAGGCATGAAGGTAGGATTAGACCTCAAAGATACCCTGTCTTGATGAAAAATAATATAAGGTTCCACAGCCATAAGAGCTTGTAACTCTGAAACTCTCCTGGCAGAGGTTAGGGCTAACAGGATAGCTGTCTTCCAAGATAAAAACTTGATGTCAGAAGAGGCAGCAGGCTCAAAAGGAGGCAAGGTTAGTTTTTCCAAAACATAGTTGAGATCCCAAGCAGGAATGGGAGGAGATCTAGGAGGTCTTAAGTTCTTAGCTCCTCTGAGAAACTGTCTCAAGAGCTGGTGGGAAAAGATGGGAGGGTCTGTATTATAATGAGCAGAAATAGCAGAGGCATGTATCTTAATGTAAGAGAAAGTAATGTTAGGAAGAAGAGGATCAGAATCCTGAGCCTGCATCCAGGAACAAAATCTTTTCCATTTTCCTGCATAAGATTTTCTAGTGCTAGGACATCTGGCTTCTAAAATGACATCCATAACCTGCTTGGGCAGTAAAGAAGAAATGAAAGGCCCTGGATTAACCAGGCCACCAGGGCTGAGAGTTCTGACATGAGAGTGAAGAACCTGACCCTGATGTTGGGACAGAAGGTTCGGAGACTGAGGTAAAACCCAAGGGGGCTCCAGGCATAGGTTTTTTAGAGTTGGATACCAAAACTGCCGAGGCCAAATTGGAGCCAGCAAGATTATCATCTTGGGCTTGTCCTGTTTTATCTTCAATAAAACCCGTGGAAGAAGAGGAAGAGGCGGAAAGGCATATCCCGAGAGATTCCTCCAACTGAATGACAGAGCATCCACTTTCCAAGCTTCTCTGTGGAAAGTCCTGGTGCAAAAATTCTGTAGTTGATGATTGAGATGGGATGCAAAGAGGTCTATGTGAGGACATCCCCAGACTGCTGTTATCATCCTGAATATTTTGGTGTCCAGCATCCACTCGTGTGGATCCGAAAGGTTTCTGCTCAGACTGTCTGCCAGAAAGTTTTGTTTCCCTGGTAGAAATGAGCTTGAAGATCCAGATTGCAAGCTAGAGCTGTGTTCCATAGATCCATGGCTAGTCTGCAAAGGGGTAGGAATGAGATCCCCCTTGCTTGTTTATGTACCACATAACTGTGGTGTTGTCTGTCCGTATTAGCAGTTGTCCTGGTTGTAAAAGATTCCTGAAGGCCAATAGAGCTTTCTGAACGGCTAACATTTCCTTTAAATTGATATGCAGGTGCTTCTGATCCTTTGTCCAAAGGCCCTGCAAACAATTGCCCTGAAAATGGGCTCCCCAAGCATAATCCGAGGCGTCCGTGGTTAGAATCTGAGTGGCAGGAGGCAGACGGAAGGGTTTCCCTTTGTTTAGAGCACATGCCCTGGACCACCAAAGAAATTCCTTTTGAAGGCAAGGAAGGACGGAGATCAGTATGTCTAAACTGTGGCAATGCTGATACCATACACTTTTAGGTACCACTGTATTTTCCTCATGTGTAGTCTTGCATATGGTACGAGAAGGATGCAGGAGGCCATGTAACCCAAAGCCTGCAGGAATTTCCTTGCAGATAGTTGAGTTAGAGTTGCCAAGGTTTTGAAAGTTGAAGCCAGCTGTAATTGTTTTCGGATGTCAGAAATGCCATCTGGGTTGTGGTGTTTAGAAGTGCACCCAGAAAAGTTATCTGTTGTGATGGTGTCAAATTTGACTTTTTTATGTTTACAGAGAATCCCAGGAACTTGAGGAGGTTCTGTACAAATTCTAGATGCTGGCGTAAGACATCCTTGCTGTCTGCCTGAATTAGACAATCGTCCAGATAAGGGTAAATTTGAATTCCCTTGAGTCTGCAGTAAGCTACTACTGGAGCCAGGCATTTGGTGAAGACCCTGGGCGCAGTAGACAATCCAAAGGGCAGCGCAGAGAATTGAAAGTGCCTCGATCCGGCCTTGAACCTGAGGTATTTTCTGCGATCCAGCCTGATGGGAATGTGTAAATATGCCTCCTTTAAATCCAAAGTTACCATCCATGCATCTTTGGACAGCATTGGAAGTAGCTGCTGTAGAGTAAGCATCTTGAATTTTGGAATCTCTAGAAAGGTGTTCAAGACCGACAGATCCAGAATGGGTCTCCATGAGTTTTGCTTCCTTGGGACTAGAAAGAGCCTTGAGTAAAAACCTTTTCCCATCTCTGAAAGAGGAACCAGTTCTATGGCATTCATAGCCAAAAGAGCTTCCACCTGGTTTAAGGCCTCCGTCCATTGATGTTTTGGAAGGTCTGGCCATCCGCTTGGCCTTGGCAAGGTATGAAAATGGAATTTGTAACCTCTTAAAACCACATCCAAAACCCATTTGTCTTGGGTTATTTGAGTCCAATTTTGATAAAAAAGAGAAAGTTTTCCTCCGAGAGGGGCTTCCAGGCAAGAAGTTCCTGTAGCCCAACAGAGGGAGTCATTGAGTTTGTTTCCTTTGAGATTGTGACCTGTCCTCTCCTCCCCTAGGGGTGGAAGCAGTCCACTGTCTTGGTCTATAAAGCAGCTTGTGTTTGAGGCCTCCCTCTGGAGCGTCTATATCTACCCCTCTGAGGCCTGTCTGAAGTGGGAAAGGACCAATTTTTTGAAGGCCAATTCCTACTAAATCTAGGTGGCTGTACTTGTAAGAAATCTTTAACTGTTTGCATGGATTTCGCCTTATCCTCCATCTTTTTAATCACCTCTTCAGCTTTTGATCCAAACAAAACATTATGCTGAACAGGAGCATCCAATAATTTAGCCTTTACTTGTTCAGGTAAATTTTGTTCCTTTAGCCATGCATGCCTTCTAATGACTGTGCCAGAGGCCGCAGCCCTACAAGAAGCCTCCAAGGCATCAAATCCACAGTGTAAACCATGCTTCCCAACCTGTTCAGTGGCATGCAATAAGTCATGTAATTCCTTATCATCTGCACAGGCAGAAATGGAAGTAAGCTTTTGTTTTAAGACAGACAAGAGAAACTGCTGGTATTTAAGCATATGAAACTGACAGTTTAAAGCCCGAATGGACAAAGTAGCAGAAGTGTACACCTTTTTACCCCATCTTTCTAAGGATCGAGAATCCTTTTCAGTAGGAATGGGATTTTTGGCAGAAGCGGCCTTAACTCCCTTAGGACCCAGAGAAATGGTTTCAGGGTCAGCAGCAGGGTTCTTGTATAAAAACTGATGGGAATCAGGAACCCTGTAATATCTATCAGGCTTAACAGGAGCAGGAGGAAAAGAGTCAGGGGTTAAGTTAGCCTCCGAAAAGGCATCATCCACAATATCCAAAACAGGAGGAATAGCCAGGGGTCTATGTTGGGGAAGAAGAAGAAAATCCCTCAGTCTTTTCTTGGATTCTGAATACTCCTGTCCTTCCCAGTGGAAATGTTCCCTCATTTCAGGCAAAGTTTCCCAAAAGAGAAATCCTCAGGGGGAGAAGCTGAAAGAATGGATTCTTCAGCATCAGAATCCTCATAAGGAGGGAAAGAATATTCCTGATCAGAAGAAGAAACTGAGGAAACAGAAGCCTGATCAGAGGAATCATAATAAACATCCTGCCTTGGCCTTTTGTCTGGAGGGGGATGTGAACCCCTAATCATAGTAAGTAAATCCTCCGCCATCTTGAGTAACTGTTTCTGTGACTTGGGAGCCGGTTCAGAAGAAGCCTGTGTTGAAGTCTTTGATTTAGAAGGAGTCTTTGCCTTTGTCTTTGCCTTTACTAGTAGCTGAGTAGGCCTGAAAACCCCTTCGGAAGCCGGTACCTGCACAGCGGCTCCGGACCCATCCGAAGGAGCATTATCCGAAGGTCCTACAACAGAAATATTTAAAGGCCTGGTTGGCTCCTCATGAGAGTCCGTTTCGGCCGTCGGTTCTGAAATGGCCGACGACAGGGGCTGCAAAAGCGCCTCACTGACGACGGCCGAACCTGAAGCTGGCTCCGCCAGCGCTATCATCAGATTTGGACCTCGGAGGCCTGTCTTTATCCTTGCGACGCTTGTGAACTCCGTAGCGGGACCGTACCCGACGACATTTTGTAGTTAAAGCGCCTACCAAGTAATGAAAAGCAAAATCGCACCTTCGCTAATTGTACGCTGATTGAATCTAGCACAAAACCGACAACTAGCTACATCGTGGTCAGGGCCTAAGCAAGGAATACAGTAAGAATGAAAATCCTTATGAGGTATTTGCTTCCCACATGAAATACAATTATTAACTTTTTCTGGCATCGGACTGGACCAAGGAAAAAATTTCCCCAACCAGCTACTTAGCTTTGGATGTAGAAGAAAGTCTTCGGACCGAAGTATATAGAAAAATTCGTCAGGAGTCAGCCGACCGGCACTTGCGAACTGCTATCACCGCACGGCAAGAAAGACTGGAGAAGATGGCGTCGGCTGTAGGCTTTATACTCCTGGCGCTCTGACGTCAGGGAGCATGGTTGAACAGCCGACGCCGGACTCAGACTTTGGGATTCTGGCCAACCTGGGGCTGCCTGCCGGCAGGGGAGAACCCTACAGTCATGACTGCAACAGTGAAATACGATGAACATCAGGGCTTTCAAGAAAAACCCTTCGTCAGACAATTAGAATAGCATCAAAGTCAGTATTTAAAAACAGCAACAACCAGTAAAATCTCAATAATGAACTCTTAGCCTCTTCAGGGCGGGTTTCAGTGGTACGACACCATTCAAGCCAGAAGCCTTTATCAGCCCTTAGCTCAATAATCAATTTGGTTTCATTATATTCAGTCAAATTTACAATGCCACCCCCAGTGTTTAACTTCACAACCTGCAATAGCATAAAATTAAATACATGCCTTTCATTACTTTTAATATGTTGACATAAGGCATTATGAATATCACTCTAACATATTGCTGAAAGAGGTTTTAAAATCCTGTCTTTCAACCGACAGTTGGTCTTTCCTACATAAAGAGAGCAGCATGACCTGCACAGAGCTAAATAAATAACATTTTTAGTCTGGCAATCGGCATAATGAATAAAAGAATAACATGCATTGGTATTCGGGTGTGTAAAAGAACTTTGTCTCATAATATACATACAAGCCTTACAATATCTGCATGGGAATGTACCCATATGTTGATGTGAAAATGTCATAGAAGACTTCACTGTCATACCTTTACCTCTATATAATAAATCCTTCAAGTTATTACGCCTAAAACTAAAAGGAGGATTAGTCTGTATAACATTTTTAAGTTTTTCATCAGTTAATAGAGTTTTCCAGTTATTACATCCAATCCCCATGTTTACATAAAAAAGAAAGTGCTGTTAAGAAGAAAAAAACTTAACCAAAGACAGCAGACCTTTCACGAAAGTACTTCACAAGGGACAGACCAACCAGTATAGAAAGAAGAAGAATCAAGGTTGTCGCTCACACACAATTAAATTAATTTGCCTTTGTTTATTGGGAAAGTCCGACTGGGCAAAGCCCCTTTTCAGCAGAG
Source organism: Protopterus annectens (assembly GCF_019279795.1). Taxonomy (NCBI): domain Eukaryota; kingdom Metazoa; phylum Chordata; order Ceratodontiformes; family Protopteridae; genus Protopterus; species Protopterus annectens. The sequence continues at coordinate 14,745,127 of NC_056730.1, forward strand.
GCTTAAGGCAAAAAGCTCCACATTACATATATTTGAAAGCACTAACAGTAAAATGTACTATATAACATTCTCGGCTATATAACTTAACAGGCGATCACCATGTTAAATAGTCTACAAAAGTATTTTTAGTACATTAAGCTCAGCACATCTACTGCATATAGTATACACAGCATATAAAATGTCGCACACATCAATAGAACATGCAACAGAGTTATAAATAAGCATATACATACTCCCAGTGCAGTTTTAGTAAGCAGAGAGCAAATAAGGCACATGCATATTTATTGAAAAAGTTAAATTCATTACCTGTAAACAGAACATTACTGCAGTAAAAATGTGATAACTTTATGACATTTGATTTGACTGTACAAGGAGGGGGCCTAGTAATGGGGTTGCTACAAAACATGATTGTTTACTGATGGGTATGATTTCATTAGGACTCTAAATTATAGACCGCAAAAGATTTAGAATAAGAATGGGTCTTAGTGATGGAGTTGATATAGGTGCAAAACCATTTTATGAGAGGTACATTTTCAAAGAGATTTTAATCTGAACATTAGAGATATTTCACAAATCTCCTGGAATCGAGTGGCATAGTTCAGCAATGCATACGAATATAGACATGCACAATTATGATTTTTTTGACAATTGAGCAAACATTAGGCGTTGGTTTACAGAGCACAGTTCTCTGGTACCAGTTGAATAAACGACTGGTGGTACGGCACTTGTCTGCGGTATACAGTACACTGTGGTAAGTCTTAATATAACAAAAGCTAGTAGATTAGATAGATCCATCAAGTTAAGAGAATGAAGAGCCCTACAGTTGTGTGCTTGGTTAATGCAGTTACTTGCGAAGTTTGCACTTTTATTATAAGACTGCTCTAGTATACCTAGCTGAGAGGACTGTAGATTAGTGAAAAATAAGAAGGCACAGAGATAGGGTTACCACCCGTCCCTCTTTGCAAGGGACAGTCCCTCTTTGGGCAGTCATGTCCTGCGAAAAAAACTTAAAAATCACAAATGTCCTGAGATTTTAGGACAAAAATATTTCCAGAGTTTTCTTTAATAGTTACATAAACCAGTTATTTTACATCTGAAACACCTAAATGTTATATGAAATAGCACAAACAACTCAAATGCTACAAGAATAAGCTTTTATTTGGGCAAAAAAGTGACGTTTTGTCTTTTGCACTGATCATGGGTATGTTTTGCCCTGAAAATTTCACGTTTCTACAAAAAATGTCCCACTTTGGGCATTTGAAAAGGTGGCAACCCTACAGAGAAGATGTGGGAGAAGATAGGTCTGAACTATAATTTTATGCGCATATTGTACAGCAACACATTTTTTGCAAAACCTGTACTACTTCACAGATGCAGCAGAATGCCTACAGCTCACCTATGCATAAGCAGAAATACAGCTACAGAAATGCACATACTTCTGAAAGTGATATCTTGATAAAATTTTCAACAGCACCATTACTGCATCCCTGCTTCTACAGCAACACAGCAGGCATCATTTATTTATTTATTTTACATTTGCTTACCGGGAAAGTCCAACTGGACATAGGCCATTTACCAGTGGAGGCCTGGGGAGAAAAGCTCTTGTACAGACAATTTATAGTTTAACAAACATGTAAAGAGAATACAGAAGTAGCAACTGCAGACAAATAAGTTAACCATATGAAAATTACTACACTGATAGCAAATAACAGATACATGATGGAAACAAAGCTTTTGCTCAAAGCGTTCATATTATACATCATACTGAGTGAAATACAGGATACATTAGGTAAACAAGTCACCTGTCCTAAGCACCAATTTGTAAAGGGCATCAAATGGTGAAAAAACAGTTTCCATCTTACAAGCTATCAATTAAGTGATAATGTAGACAGATTTCAAAATATTAACCTGCCCTGATATTTAAAGGCTGTTACTTAAAAAGTTAGTTTACAAGCTATTAGCAATCAGAATGGCAATCACTTAATGACAACCTGCAAATGTTAAATTGTTCCTTAAAAAGTCAGAGTTTACAAGCTGTTAATAAGGAACTACTGCCATTGTAATTGCTTGTACATGTATACTATATGTACACACAAACGTGTCTGTGTGTGCATGTGTAACTGTGTATGTGTATATGCACTCTCAGTTCTTGGGCCCACAGAGCCCCCCCCACCTGAAATTAAAGACTCGTACTCTTATTCCAAGTTCTGCGCTCTACTAAAATCACATTTAGTTAAACAAGCAGAATGTATTTGTTACCCCTCAGGTCACATTACGTAAGTCTGCTTAAACTATTCTAATTTACCCTACTTTAACTTCTCAAATGTTTTGAAACTTTTGTACACACAGTAAATTAATACATTAGATTGACCTTGTGTCCTAGGCATTAGGGTACCACTGTAGGGTGTTAGCGTCACTTATGTGTTACTGTACTCTTGTCTATTTATATGTCTCATCATTTTTTTTGCCTCAGGTAGAAACTGAATTTGACCAGAAATGATCAGTGATCTACCCCCAGTAAATAAATTCAACTAAATAAATGTGTTTGTGTGCATCTTTATCTATCTATAGACAGACAGATATAGAGATGCATGTATGCATACGTGTGTAGACATGCAGATCTGGCATTTGCTAACAGCACTTCAATCAAATCACATTTGAAAGGCCATGACCATAGCTTGATGGGTGATCTGGTTATATCTGAACTACCTGGTAGCAATTGTCTTGGAGACCCCGTTCCCCTCATACTCCCTTAATCAGTTATCATGTGATGACTCAATTAACAATGCTGCACCAAACATTCTCTTTGTGTAGAGATTTTAAGTAAAGAGGAAATAAAAAAAAATAACATGAGGTGACACCATATCTAGTGATGCACCTATTCACTTGCCTCAGCATTAACATATGAGGTGACACCATATCTAGTGATACACCTATTCACTTGCCTCAGCATTAACATATGAGGTGACACCATATCTAGTGATACACCTATTCACTTGCCTCAGCATTAACATATGAGGTAACACCATGTCTAGTGATACACCTATTCACCTGCCTCAGCATTAACATAAGAGGTGACACCACATCTGGTGATACACCTATTCACCTGCCTCAGCAAAGTCTGTCACTGATGGGCTCTGTGAGGTAAAGGGATGGAACCTTCATTATGAACCAGGTGAATGGAATTTAATCAGTGGTCCAAGTAGTGGGGGGGGGGCCAGGCAGGGGTAACAGAGGTGAGTGAAGAGACAATCCCCCCCCCGATGAACTAAACAGCATGGGTGTAAGCTATGGTATCACCCGTCCATTCTCAAATGTATGGTACCCAGCTACCACAAGATCTTCACTCCAACTACTTCAGATGAAGTTCTACTTGTGTTTATCATACATAAATAAATTAGAAGGGGTCACATATATATAATTGCAACCTCTCTCTCTGGGCAAGAGGTGGTATGCATATGCATGAGTGTCCCTGATGCAGATGTGGGGGTGGGGGGATAGCCTGTGATGCCTTATGGCAGATGGTGACGGCATTTTCTGGGAAACATTGTTGTGGATATTAAGAGTCTGCCCCGGTACTATCAACCCACTGCTGCATGGCTGACTTCAGTTAACTTATTTGTGGATGCATGTTGGACTATGGAAAGACATATAATCTTAAACCATCTTACTAGTCATACATATCTCACAATGAGTCAGGGGCACTTTTAAAATATTAGCACTATCAATCTGTGACTGGCAGAATAAGAGAATGTGAATTAATATACATTTTATGAGGTAAAAGAAACCAATAACTCTGACTTATGTCCTTATTTATTATTTTCTTTCTTTATTTTACATTGGGTAATTGGGAAAGTCTGACTGGACACAGGTCCTTTTTCAGTGGAGACCTGGGGAGAAATACTCCACATACAATATACAAATATGATTCAAATTACAGTCTGAAAAAAAAGAATGTAAAATAGCAACATACACGGTACAGAACAGAGCTACAGAAAGTGTGACAGTACTATGTGTAATTCACCACATTTTCTCCAAAAAATGACAATTTTAGGAGGGATTAAAAGAGGGATAGAGCTAATGTTTGACTCAGAATCAGGGATATCCTTGAAAATCAAGAACAGCTGAGAGGTACAATCACTTGAATGACATCCCTATTGGCTGATCCTTGCTCGAGTTATGCTGAATGGGCCAAGTGGTTGAGGGAAAGACGAATGAGAAGCAGGCAGAGGAGAAACACCACAAAAACATTGCTGTTACCTGCATATTACACTTCATAGCTACAAAGTTATAGTTAATGTAATAATAGAACCAAACTATTTGTCTACAGCCAGTATTCTAGAGACCATAAAATTAGGTCTATAATTAAACAAATGAGTGAATACTCTGAAACAAATTATGGGTATGAGGAAGATACTTGCCGAGACAGCAGAAAACTTAATATAAAGATTATCTTCTTAAGGACTAACTAATGTTTTTTTTTTCCCTATCACAGCACTGCGCTGCATATCAAATAACAGTCTTTCCCTTTACTTCTGTGTAAGAAACTTCAAGACTAATCCTCTTTCACTAAATTCCTAGACATCAGGAACCCACTAATTACATGGAATTAAAAGCAAAACTAGCCTTTTAAGCACTACAACTGACTGAAAGCCATTTCTGGCACAATGAACTCCTGTCAATCAAGTTAATTCATTCTACATGCAAAGCAAAACCCAAGAGAGGTGAGGCGAATGGAGGCAGCAGCCCCCCCCCCCCCGTCATCCATATTTCACTAACCAGTAGAAAGGGCTTGCTTTTATGTTACAGATAAAAAAAGAAAGTTGCCTCACATGGCTCTTTGAAAACACTAGCAAGTGCACAGTGGGTCTCTGACCTGTTATGACCCCACTTTGCAGCGTGATCCCTCTCTCTCTCGCTGAATGGCACGTGTCTGAATCAGAGCCATCTGCCTCAATTTGCGCAACATCTTTAGCTACAATAGGCCCCAGTTAGCCCTGACAATATCTGACAATAGGCTAGCATAAAACACTGCTGGGTTGACAGCATGCTGCTGGCTATTCAAGTGCAAACCAACTGGCCAGTGTCTCCTGCCTAACAATTAGTACAGGTCTTGCACAGAGACTAGCAAGATCCTTCTGGGAATATGGTTAATTACCATTAACATAAAAGAGGGAGTTTATGAGGAGACACTCAAAAAATCTTCACTTCAGACTTAATTAAAATATTAGCCACTTAAGCAGGAAACAGATTCTCTCTAAATGAGGAGTAATTTGGTTTTAGATTTTTTTAACCACATCAAAATCTTCTCTCACTTTAGAGTAATTTGAGGTTACGAAAAGGTAATGTTTTGAGATTTAAGAATTGCACAATGAATGCACATTTAATTCTATAAAACAGAATATTTGTTGACCTAAATATGCTTCACTAATAGTGACAAAACACATTTTCTTATTTTTACATTTTCCACTTTACGAACAGGACTGGATCACTGAACAGGGTTCATAAAGCCTTAAAACTGAATCACTCTGAAATAAGGCTTATTTGTAAAGCAGTGTCACTTTACAACGATATCCCATTTAAATAAGACTATATAAATCATTTCCATTACCATTAAATTCTACACTTACTACCAGGTCTACTTTCAAAGTAACACAAGTAAAATAAAACACATTCAGCGAGGTTCATGCACTTCTTTTCTTCTGCACCTTTAAACTGATTATAAAAAGCAATTAGGAAAACTGTATCAAGGCAAAACAGAAAGGGAAATACAACTTACAAAGCCTTCATGTTAAATAAAGTTTGTGTGCTACTTCTGTCTTCTCTTCCTGCTAAATCTGTGGCCACCATCTTCATAAAGGTTCTAAACTAACTCTATAACTGCAAAATGTGTGTGGCCATGAGTGTGATACATGAAACATGGTATGGTATAGAATTAGGGAA